>NW_020884932.1:739591-1229708 GCF_003945725.1 Corapipo altera
GGCATCTCGGCAGAACCCACTGTGCTAAACTCACTGGTGGGTCCCCCTTGCACTGGATTCGTGGGAGCCACCCAAGTGTGAGCTGTTGGGCTGTCCAAATGTGGACAGATTCCACCCCATGACACTGGAAAGCTTTACGGAGGTTGCTCCCAGCCCCCTATCCTGTCACTGGGGACTGGTGGGTTTGCAGTGAGGTTCACATTACTCTCCCAAGTGATTATGTATATATCCAGCAAGGCACAGGAGGAAAGTGCTGGTCTGCATTTGTAAAGGGCCTTAGATTTGCATCAGTGTCCACTGTACCACAAAGGAAAACAAATCCCCACAGGCCTGGGTGGATTTTCAGCTGGAAGCCTGGGAATTCATAGAGGGGAACAGGAAGCACAGAGCCCATACGTGGCAGTGGGCAGAAAAGTTTGCAAGGACAAAGACAACACTGGCCTCTAACACAGCCCAGAGGCTGTTGCTTGTCTCCTGAATGGTGTTTAACTGTATTTCCACAGCAGGTACCAAATGCCCAGCTAATACAGTCTGTGTCACACATCATACACTCCCATCGTACATATTAGTTGGTACATAAATCATTCGACCACTCCAAAGTAATCAGTGAGGTCACTCAGTGATCTTAGAGGTCTTTTCCAACCTGTATAACCCTGAGATTAGCTCAGTTGGTTAGAGTATGGTGGTAATAATGTTTCTATGATTCCAAGTTGCAGAGGTAATGAGGCCAAGCACAGCAGTGCTGGCAAGGCTGAGGCAAGGATGCAGCCCCACTGCCTCTGGCTGGCCCAGGGCATGCTCTGAGCACCCATGCTGCTGTGCTCAGCCTGTGGTCATTGTCTCCTGCCCCTGGCTTGTCCCAGGTGTGCCCATGGATACAGCAAAACTTGGTACTAATGACACCACAGAGAAAAACCTCCTCTGGCATTGCAGCCTGAGGTATAAGGAAATGCCAACAATATGAGTGCTTGTGCAACTGTAACTCAGTCCCTTTCTGCATGTGGGTTGTGAATGACTGCTGGTTTTCCCACAAAAGGATGTTTTCATCTATTCTTCACAGACAGTCTGGATAATGCCCTCATTCCTGGGTTGCTATTAGAGTGGCAAGTGCTGAGCGCCCTTCATTACACTTGGAGCTGTGCTCTGAATGTGCAAAGCATTGTAAAAATTGCTAATGTTCCAAAGCTCCTGATCTAGGTCCCTCAAATCCCAGAATCCGGGTGTGCCTTTGTAGGTAATTACCCTGGTCCTGCTGCATGTCTCTTCACCAGGGGTTGATGAGGCAACATCAGTCTCCTACCTACGGCACAGACCTGGGGAGATGAGTGTAGTAATACCTGCAAAGCCTTGCTGTGTAGGGCATTTAAAGACCTATGGCTTTGCAGGAAGCCTGGGGCTGGAGCAGTGTGTCCTGAACAGCTGGAAAGGAAATCCTAAACCTCTTGCCATTTCCTGAAGGAGGCAGGGGTCCTGCAGAACCCCAAACATGATTGCAGGTTGTTGGACCTCCAGGGGCTGGCAAGGCTGTGAGTCCTGTGCAGGACTTTGCAACTTCAACACTCTTTCATTGTTGGGTATTTGGTGTTTTCTTTTCCAAGTGTATTTAAGTAATTAGCATGAAAATTGGACATGAAAAAATACAGCCTTTTCTCCTAAAATGTGACAGTGACTGCTTTCCAGCAACCAGTGGGCAGGATGCTACCACCAGGGTAGACATGTCCCGCACCACAGTGCTCAGCCACCAAGGTCAACCTCAATCCCACTGTCTCTTTGTGCTTCCCCAAGGTGGGCAGCCAGGCAGCCATATCCTCCTGCCTGACAGCGCCCTGGCACATAGCAGCAAGGGGAGGTCAGGGCTGCATTGCAAACAAACACAACTTCAAATAAACGAGATCTCAGTGTTAACACCTGTGATTTATATGCATTTTCAAAGCCCCATGTGAACGTGTTTTTAGTCCTTAAAATGTCTCTTTGAAGTATGTGCTGTTCACTATCTCCCTTCTGTGGAGTAGGGAAGTTGACAGGCTTCGAATGAGATTTAAAATATCTTATTGCAGCATGTGCTGCAAAATCCTTTGTCACGTCTGACAGCACAGCCATTCAAATCAGAAAGATGTGATTATTTGTTTATTTACATGTGATGAGTCTCTTTGCCCCAACACCTGTACGCCAAGAGCAAATTATAAAAACAACCTGGTAAAGGCTGGTGATTTTGGCAATGCTAGAAAACAACCCGCGGAAGTGCTGTTTGCAGAGCAAGCCAGGCTCAGTGGCTCTGGCCATCGTGCTGATGTCAGAGGCTGAGGGATGGCAACATGGACGTGAGGCAGATGCAATGTTCATGACACCCTTATGCCTCTCTGCAAGTCAAAATCTGAAGCACCTGCTGCTCGTTTGAGGAGATGAGTAGATGGCCAACAGTGCTGTACAATGCCTCAGCTTTTCTGAAATACCGTATACCGAAACCACACACATGGTTTTTCTTCCTACTTACTCCAAATACCATTCATGCCCCAAAGCATGGGCATATAAGGGGGGAGTAACTGTCTTCCTGGGAGAGGAGAGGGGAGGTCAAGAAGCTGTCTGCTGTGGCAAGGATGGCTTGCAGATGGAAAACTGCACCAGAGGGATGGTAGTTTCTCCTGTCCTGTAGGGATGCATTTCCATTTCCATCTTCTTCTGGGACACAGCAGCTCTGGTTCTTTCCACTGACCTGATCCAGGCCATAGAGAGGGCTGGGAAATGTTGCTAGATCATTTCAGAGGGATGCCACTAGCCAGTAACTATCATCTACTGGAAAACACACTTCAATTCGAAGAACATATGGAGAGTATTAGGAAGAGAGAGTACGTGCCATACCACAGTCATACTAGTTGGAACAAAAATATAAATATCCGCACTTTACAGGTGACTTCTGGTTTTATGCAGGTTCTTGACATTCACAGAAATTAAATAGTCAGGTGAAAAGGGAATGACAGCATGAGGATTGAGTGGATAAACCAATTTTCTGCCATTTGCATGGACTGGAGGAGGTGTGGAGGGGAAGGTTTTTAAAGTACCTGGCTCCCAGGAGTTATCTTTACAAAAGATCTTGCCTCTGCAATGCCTGCTGATGAGCATGGTCTTGAAGGCTGAAAACTCTACAGCCCTGTGCTCAAGTGAAGAAAGGGAGAGCACCTTGCTAGGTGTTCACTATTCCCCTACTCCTCCAGGACACAGCGACACTAAAGGACATGGGGAAAAAGCATGCAGGGGAGGGGGGAGCAAGAAACTGCAGAGGGTGGTGGAGCAGAAGGGTTTTTGAAATGTGTCAGACAAAGGCAACTTGCCCATGGCTGTGGTGCCTCTCTGAAACACTGAACCACTGTTCTACTCTACAGCAGGTTAGAAATCTGAAAAATCTTACCCATGGACTGACCACCTTAAAGACTTTTTTTTTTTTCCCTTATGAAGAGCCCTCATTGGTCTGCTTTTGGTGAACTGCCAAGCAATTCACGCTAATTCGCCTGACCAGCTGTAAGAACCCGATTGCCCTCTTGCAGCCCTCATTATGCACCCTTCCTGCTGATCTAAATACAGAAAGGTCAGGAGGGTGAGCTCCAGTAAATTATTAGAGATACACCCTTAACTGCTGTTCTGTGTCAGCTTATTCTCTAGCATCTCTGTGCTGTCTCCACAGTTTGGTTTCCTACAGAAACCTTGCTCCAGAAGACAAAAGCATCAAGAAATCCTAGGAGGAATTAAATAGGTGAGGGAGATTGATCCCCTCATGGCCAATCCCTCATAAACCTTCTTTACACCATGGACCTTTAAAAAGAAAATATTACTTATTGTCATCAGTACTGGCTCATTCACAACACGCTTTTCACCTGTCCAGAGCCTTGACATTTGTGCTTGCTTGAGAGAGGTGCTGAAACAGTTGTGCCTGCAAAAGCCTGGTCTATTCAGGGCTTCCAATGGTGCTTGCACCCTCACAGCTCTACATGCATTTCCACCGAGCCTGTAACAGCATTAAATGTGTCCTGCTGCAGCAAAGCAGCAGTGGGTTCTTCCAGGGACTCAAGCTGAGTGACTGTTGACCAACAGATCCATTTTTAACTGCCAAGTATCTACCCTGAGGCTACTAAAAGGTAAAAAAATTCCTGGCTGCTATATTTCCAACCTGCCCATCAGCTGCTGCATCCTCCCTGAGCACACAGCCACATCGTCCCCTGAGGCTGGAGTCCAGGAGTCAGCATGCTGGTATCTTGCAAATTGTTCCCCACCTGACTTCCCTGCTTCTGAGCTTTCCAGAGCTTCTAGACAGTCTGTGTTTTTCTTGTCTTTAATGAGGAACACAGCTGTGGCTGTTTGCTTTGCTTTGGGTTGCCTTTCTTTTTTTTTTTCCCCCATTTCTATGGTAAATGGAGTTGAGAAAGGAGCAAGAAAACTGTGAAGAATGATCCAAGCCAAGAAGATGTAGGGGGAAAGTGAATTAGAAATGCACAGTTTCTCAATTCAATTAAAATGTTAGTTAAAAATCTATATAGAATGAAGATCCTGCTGCTCCCTCAAATCCTCCTTTTGAAGTCAGTGGTTGAATATCCTATTGCTTTGGCAGTAAGAAATTAAACACATAAATAGTGATGAAGATCTGGGCTGTGAAAATCCACTTGCTAATTAGAAGCTTTCTCTGGTGGCATTACCTGGTCCAAAATATAAACTTAAATTTTAAGAAGTTATCAAGCAACCCCTGAATAAGTTGTCCTCATAGTCCCTGCTTTTTAGGAATAGGAAGATCATGTGCTTAATATGAAGGAGAATATACTGATGCCTGTCATCTTCCTGGTCCTGCCAGCAGACAGTTTTGAAGTCTGTATTGCTCTTGACACCCAGACCATCAGTATCACACCACATTGCCGGGTCCTGTGCAAGAACAGCACAGTGTTTCCTCTGATTTGATAGTGCTATGCATTTATTAAGGCAATGGCACATTACATTTGTGAGCAGTGTACTGAAATACGATGGAAATATTAGATGACTCAGCAAACTGAGGGTGACATAAGAGGCTGGATTAACTGTGGATTCCTTTATCTGAAACTTTTCTTTCATCTTCCCTTTATTCTCACCCTCAAAGCCCAGTACAAAGCCTTCATCCTACCACGTGCAGATAAAACCAACACCAACTGATTTTGAAAGAAGATGATTTTCCTTGAAGCTTTCTGAAGCAAAGGCTGAGTACACGTTTAATATTCAGTGTTGTTTTGGAAACAGTACGTCTCATCTCAGACACAGACGCAATGGTAGGAATGAAGAGTTGTGAACTTTGTTTAGGGCTGGCCAGCTGAGGGTCAGCAAGTAGCCAGTCAGCATGGCCAGAGATGACACTTAGCGAGTCCAGACTGGATACAGGAATGGAAGAAACTGGGAGGAGAGCACTACACAGCTTCTGCCCTTGCATCTTCTTTGGATACAGAAGTTGGTACAACACAGTTTATGTCTTTTTCACCAGGAAGTATCTGCCAGCACTCTTATTTATCGATGTATCTGTGTAGCCATGAGCAGATTGTGTGGCCAGGCAAGCCAGGTGTAGGGTATGTTATAAATTGACTTATTAAGGGCTGAAAGGTGGTTTCAGCAAAGACCTGAATGTCGTAAGGCACCGTAATCTCATCAGGCAAACAAAGAGGAGTTTTTGTCTATTTGTGATCCTTTATGATATTGAGAGGGCACAGAGCTGCAGACTGTCCCTGATTTTCAGATGAATTGCTCCACTAATATAAAAGATATTCTCATAATGGTCCCAAATTAGTTGATTGCTTGAAGTGCCAGAATCCTTAATGCTCTGCTATTTTAAATATATGAAAATTGATTCAACACTTATCATCTATTTAGAGATGTAAATTTATTGAAAAAGATGCCACTTCTTCCTAAGCTTAAGGCAAGCTCTGATACTTAGCTTTCTGGGAACAAGCAGGTTTTTACTAGGACTTGTGATTTTAACTGCAGTGATTTACTTTCCTTCTAAAAGAGGAGAGAAGCAGAGGAAAATTGACTGTATTGTCTAAAGGAAAGAAAAAAAACCCACACTGGTACCAGCACTAGTGTGAACTGACACAGATAGGGCAATATCTGGCACATCGTACCCTGAGGGTCTTTTCCCAAGCAGGATACTGGCCTTGCCCTAAATTCAGTTGCCATTGCTCTGTAAGTCCACACTGATGTTGGAAGCATCCCGTAACTCTGATACAGTCACTTGCTGTTGGGGAAGAGCTATGAAAGATCAAGCACAGGCAGTGACAGCAATGACATTGGCCAGGTCAACACCCCACGGCAAAGAAAGCTCCCCTCCTTCCCAAGTTTAGCCTAAGCTTCCAAAAGCAAACAGAATTGATCATTGATCTGCAATTAAAAGCTATTCTCTGGAAATCAGACTAGTTCCCAGCTTCAGTCTTTTGGGATACCTTCCTGCATGGGCAAGCACTGTGCTGATGTCAAGGGCATGAGGCTGCTATTAGGATGAGATGAGAAAGTCTGCAGCCTGGTCCTGGCTGTGCTGCTGACAGCCTTCTTTTTTATTTGGCATAGTCACTTAGCACCTTATAAGATGGAGATTTGGATGTATTAGTTAGTAATGCTGTTCGTGCCTTAAAGCTTGTGAAATATGAGTTTCTGCTGAGGAAAATTGTTTTTTTAAAAAAACCAAACGGTTGTCTTAGGTATTTGATCATGTGTTATTATTCAGTATGATTCATGTATTAATTCCACACTGAGAATGTCTCCATAAAGCCTAATATTATGCTTCTGGGATTAAGCAATATTTCTTAATGTGTTTCTTATCCCAGTATTTTTTCAGAGAAGCTGGAATGGAGCCAATTCATGCAAGGTGCCTACAGATTAGTGGTCAGCTTGGGTCAGGAGAGCACTTACAAAGTGAATGCCCAATCATCCCCACTTGCCCTGCTGTGGTTTGCATCATGAAGAGGGCACAAGAGGTGGATTCCTCTCAGATGAAAGGTGGACAATGCGCACACTGCAATCTCAGCACTCTTTTGCGTTATGGATCTGCTCCCGGGCTCCACTACTTGCTAGCATAGACACGGCTGCAGCACATTAATGCACCTTAAAATCTCTGGATGGCATTTAGGAGGTGAGTTCACTGGCTGGATTAATTAACCACCAAGCCTGGTATCTTAACTGGCTAATGGTTAATCAGAGGCTTTATTTTCTTGTTTACACATCTTGTTTATGATATTGAGTCCAGCCTCAGTAGCACGTTAGAAAAATCTGGCTCTATTTGTGAGGTAAAGCACCTTAGTGTCTTGCATAAGCCTGAAAAATTAATTTGGAGTAAGACAACAGAGATGGTTTACAACAGAGATGGTTTTGGAAATTACTTCTAGGGGAGTGGTTCAATCAGTATCTATTCCCAGTGGGAACTACTGATCTCCCTTAAGACCCATTAGCTCCACTTTGAAAAGAGCAAGAAACCATGAGAACTTGCTGCTGAGTGGTCCCTATCCCTAAATTTCCCTTCTGCCCTTGCTCTCCACCATTCCAACCCAGGTGACTCTCTTTCCTAATTACATAATAACTACATACCTAAATATAATATTTCTTACATCATGAATGAGAGAGTGACAACCGCCAGCATCTCTCTGAGCATATGAAGCTGCTCCACCATACTGGTGACCTCTCATGTTGGTTGTGCTGGGCTGCTCTGGGGCTACAGTGTGACCCAGATGACAGGACCTTTTGGCTGGCATCACTGGATAGACACTCACCTTCATATCCCCTCCATCTCAGTCCCATCAATGGCCCTGATGTCATCTCCTCTCACTCAGAAACATCTCTTCCCCTTCAGCTTCCCAGTGCACACAGGGCACAGCCTGTGGCTCTGGCATGACTGAAAATTTTGGTACATGTCCCATATGGTTAAAGAGTTTTTTGCCATCTTTGTTACATGTGATGAGCATGCCGGTCTCATATCACAGGCTGTGTGTTCCAAACAGACTGTCACAGTCCTGAGACTTACCTGAAGCATTGGAGTGAAACGCATGCTGCTCACTGAAGTATTTGATAGCTGTTTTCCTGAGCAGGTGCTTGTTTATTTTTGTTAGTGATTATAACATCTGGCATTCGGAAAATGTTAAGGAGGTGTCAGAGCTATGGAGGAAAAAGGCAACTCCCAAGTTACAAAGGGGTGATGGCAGAATTTATGGGCTGACTGGTGTTGCAAAGAAGTGGACAATTATATCTTACTTGCAATGCGGAGGGAACATTTTCCTTCTTTGTCCCTGGCGCTGTATATGTGTGCCTCAGTTTTCACACAAGATCCTACAACAAAGCTAGCTGGTCTGGGCAGAAACATAGGTCAAAATTTCAAAACCTTCAGGATGGTATTTAGTGCATTTTTACACTCTGCCCTTCAGAAAGCCCTGTTTTTACAAAAGTTTGTGACAATTAAAATTGCTGTCAGAGGTACCAGAACCTACAGATTCAGTGGGATTTCAAGTCAGATTCATATGATTCTTTCCAAGATATCCCATCAGTTGTCTCATTCAGCTTGTCAATGCCATTTTAAAACCACACAGTTCAACTAAATCCAGCAGCACATAGAAAAAACCTGTCAGCTTTGCTCCAGCCTCTGCTTCCATCAGCATCTATCAAAAAAGTTAGGGAAATGTGGGTACCCTCACTACACAGGGCACACAAAAACTCATCAAAACTCTTGCACAAATCCATTTAACAAGATATTTTCAACCTACTTTTTCTCCAACTTCCACCCCTTTCTGCCCAGCCACAGGGCAATGGTAACAATGAATTTTGTGTTCAATTTACAGTGATGCTGTGAGAATTGGACTAGTTCAGACCATGGCTCTGTGAGAGAACACCCCCGACATACACAGAGACATCAATGCAACATGATGACTCAACATCAGCTTGAGGTGTTTCACCCTCTGTCATCTGGCCCTTTCTTTCTCTTGTCCAAAGGAATACTGTTTAGCCCTAAGAAAGGCGAAGACAAGGAGGGGGAGGAAGATGAGTCCATTCACAATGTCTTTGCCATTTACAATTAAGTTTAGAGCAAGGGTGAATACAGCCAATGGATTTGTAACATTTCAACACCCACCCCCTTTCCTGTAAATTCCTGCAGGACTTTGGCAGCAGAAAGCATAACTATGCTGGAAGTAATGGAATTACAAAAGAAAGAAAGGAAGGGAGTGTAAGCAGTGGGAATAGGAAGAAATAGCTCAACAGATACTTTTCAGTTTATATACACACCCTTCTCACATAAACCAGAGGTAGTTATCAGCTAACTATTAGGTCGTTAATCAGCTTATCTTCTGAGAACAGTGTTTGGGCATACAATCAACTACTTCTAGACCACATGTCTGTCCCAAAGACTCTTCAACACTGCAGCTTTTGTTTTTAAGGCAAGCATTAGCAATGCTCTTTTTCCTTTGATAGTACATGTATTTGTGTGGCTATAACAAACTCTAAATAACCAGATAGATTCAAGATGTCATCATTCATCGTCAGTAGCTGAATCCACAGAGTTGCCATCAGAAGCCTTCATCCCAACAAGATGCCCATTGCTGGGCAGCTGTGTTTTCTGTAGGATCTCTGACTCAGCAGCTAGCACACTGAATAATGAAGCATGGGCAATTACTGAAAATAAGTGTTCTCCATCACAGGCTACAGTTCTCTTAGTTTCCAAATTTAAAAAAAAAAAAAAAAAAGACATGCATGGATTGTTGAACTTTTTTTTCTTTTGGATAATTCAAATAAACGGACTTTGAAGGAGAAAAAAAAGACTATAAAGCTTGGCACAGCAAAACATTTCCATACATATCTATAAACAGGCCTATAGCTAGTCTCTAATAAAGGAAACTGTGCAAATCAACTTCGGCACAGTATCTTCAAAATAGATGTACTACCCACAGTCAAACGTGGAGCTATTCCGAGAAATGCTGAAGAAAAACCTTCTCCCATCAGTCTGCCTTCTCCACAAAATCAGTTCAGCCAAGAATTGTGAGAGGAGGAGGACCCTTCAGTGGAAGAAGAAAGGGCAGCGCCTCCCGCTCTTACACAGGTGTGACTCCCATCAGGGGACTGGGACAACTTTTGCTCAGAGGTGACCGTGCCTGTGGTTTAGCTGGAGTGACTCAAACCGTGCCTGCTGGCAGGGCTGGTCAACCCTTGCTGTTGGGATTTCCGCACATGACTAGAATAATTTGAAACATGAGCTTGGGCATTGCTGAAATTATATTTTAGGACGTCCCACATGGACAAGCAGATGACCGAATATTGTAACAATCTACTTGAATTAAATTAAATCATTATTATTGCTCCTAAAGCAATTCTATTTATGGTAAGTTACAAGCAGGCCATGTTTGCTGGTGAAGTTTAGGGAGAGCCAAACCATTGAAATGGATGAAGTCACTGAGCAGAAGAAACCATCAGAAACCAAGGCTGCCTTGACCCGCTCACCCTGCCATGGCCAGCAGGTAGCTCTCTATGAATGCAAAAAAATCCTTAGTTTCAGTTCATTCTGATAATTGCATTCCACAAGCATTGTTAATCTGCATTTAAACTAACTGGCATATAAAATACATTCCTACTTTATGTAGAAAAATTAGTGTAAGATGGTAACAGGTGCTACTGCTAAAATCCTGCAGGATTATAACCTGCCAGGAATATTTTCATTAACAGGTTTAATCAAAACATTTTAGTCAACTTATTTCTCCAGCTGGGGACAGTGGCAGGGAGGGATGGGCTGGTCACACACATGTAGGGACTGCCTGGTTCATGCCCAGGAGCGGGCTGTGTGTCCCTGTGTTACTCACCTGGGTGTGGAGATGGGCAGCTAAACAGCTCACAAACAACACCCTTGATATGATGCATCTGAGTGGGATGCAAAGAATGGCTGAAAGTGGTGTAGTTGTGTGAAAATATGTTAACTGGGTTACCAACAAAGAGGGAGGGGAAAAGTAATCTTTCAGGGAGGGACAGCAGGGAAATGTGACCTAGAGTACAAATACAAACATGGCAGAAATCGATTATCTGAATGAAGCTTTCCCATTTGCTGATCTAAACCATAATTAAACTGCAAATTCAAATCAATATAGCCTGGTGCTATCTTATCCTCTCAAGTTTTGTATATTTTATTTACACATAATTAATAAACTTCCTTTGACATGTCCTGGATTTTGGAGTGCATGAGCAGGCGGTGAATGGTAAGCAATGAAAATGCTGCACTGCTGCTTTTCCATTTGAGCGCAAATAACATCAACAGAACTCAGGAATTCACTCCAGTAATGGGGAAATGGCATCAGAGAAATGTCTCCCTGCTTATTCAGACCTTCAGCTGGGGAAGAATCAGGAGCAGTATCAACGTTAATTAGATCACCAACTGCACCATGCAGATCTCCTGCACCAAAGTGTAAAATCCCAAATTGGTACAAGCGAAGCATTTTTACTGTCCGGGGAGGAACAGGGAAAGAGAAAAGAAAAAAAAAAGGGAGAGCAATTGTGGCTTTCATCAATTATATTTCATAATTGTCCATTAAAATATGTACCCACATCACAAAACACTTTAAAAAAACCAAGTATTTTTAATTGTATGTACAATAATGCAAAAATATGCCTAAATATGTATCTAATGCAAAAAAATAAACCATTTAATAAAATCTCCCTTCAAATGTCCCCTTGCTCTTCAACACATTAAAAAAAAGGACAGAGCTCAGTAAACAAACAGGAGTTAAAACACAAACTAAAAGATGAGAGCAGTGCAAAGCAGACTCTGAGGAATGAGAATGGAGAGGCATCTGATTCAGCTTCCCACTCCCCTGGATTACACCACAACTACGGTGCAGCTTTGTCCTATGCCAGTTGAATTTGGTTTTAAAAAGTCACCCTGGTGTTCAAGCTATAAGAGGCTGCCTATGGCACTCATTTCCCATGTGAGCAAAAAAAGTTAATGATAATCCAACTAAGTGCCCTTTAAACCCCCTTAAACAGAGATGAATTTCACCCTAGGCAAATATTTCAAGTTCTGTGTACTACTGCTAAGCACAAAGAGATCTCGTTCAACCAACAGCATGGACTAAAGTATACCTGGACAACTGTGGTGGGAGAGAGACTTCTGCTGTTTCATGGTGTGGTGGGTTGCCCTTGGCTGGACGCTGGGCTGCTATGGAGAAATGAACTCCATCTCAGCCAGACCCAATACACACGGCTACTTGTTTAGTCGTTGATTCTTTCTGCATTCTCTAGGAAACTGCAAAGAGGGCTCTGGTCTTAGAATTTCAGTAACACAAATATTTTGTATCTGCGACTTTGCAATTTCACTGGTAGTTGGGCTTCTAAATATTTCTGAAGACTAGGTCCGAGTTAAATGAGGTCTGAGTTATATGAGACACTTCAGTTGCAAACAAAAATGCTGATCTGATTCTTACTTAGATGAGTTCAGGTGACTGATGTATATCCTTTATCTTGCTAGAGTTACTGCCCTCAGAGTACAGCAGGCTGCATGTGACACAGCTCTTGTCTGCAAAAGCAATCAGAGGAGGTTCCAGTACTGCTCCCTCAGGAAAGGTGGCAGGAACTGAAGTGCTGTTTAAAAAACCTGCTCATAAGGCACTGGTGCAGCAAGGTTTGGGACAAACATGGTTTTACAATTCCTGTTTCTCAACTGCTTAAAAGTCAGTCCATTAAATCAAGCATAAATAGCAATAAAAAGGCATTAGAAAAGTCCGAAACCAAAGAAATCAACTTAATACTGAACGTTAATTTACGACAGTCTCTCTTCAGTGCATACACAAGATCCTGCATGTTATTTTGAACTCATTGTTGGCTCATGCTCACCCAATATACAAAAATCCCCCGACAAAGTCACGATGCGCTGAACATCTTCTACGAACAAGAAACTTTCAGATGACATAGTTACACATTAAACTTACAGACCGTGGACAGGAACATACATTGGCTCACCCACTGTACATATCTATTCAAAGCTTTAACAGCATAAGAATATACACAATATATACACTGAATTCACACAGTAAAACAGCCCTCAACGTCTGCTATTTTGTAGGGCTATGCATTTCTTCTATTAAAATTCCACACATGGAATTATCTCTGTGCCAGCTCCTCTTCATAAGCAATAGGATCACTTCAAGGTAAATTAGCTCTTCGTGTATATGTAAGAGAAACAGCGAAAGTTCAGCCTCTAGTCATCACTGTCACTCCCAGACTCACTCAACTGCAAGTCATTTCCTATGGAAAACAAAAAACAACAAAACACAACAAGTGAGTAGGTGTTAATTCACATTTCATGGCAATCAAACCAAAAAACGGTCACATTTACACTGGGAGATTTAAATAAGAATAACATATGAAATTAATGCCAACATCATCTGTCATTTAATGGAACTGCTCTCCATGCCCAAGAACATCAAGAACTGCCAATACACAGTTGGATCCAGGCCAAACCAAGCGTCCTTGGCTCCACAGCCACCAAAGTCACTCCCTGGTGGGACAACATGCCCTCTCCATGCTAGCAGCTGTGGAAGGCATTCCACAGCCTCCACGCAGCCAAGCTCCCGTATATGGCTCTGGGACAAGGCATTGGGGAATTCCTTGGCTTCCTCAGCCCTTTTTAAAAAAATTTTTTTTGTTTAAGGCCATTTGGGTAGCCAAGACAAGGCCTCCACATGTCAATAAACCAAAAGGAATGTTAAAGCCATCACAGCTCAAGGCTACTGGCTGAACTAAGCTGACACGTGTTGTGACTGCAAAAGCTCCCCTCCAAAGTGCAAAGAGAGATTGGACTAAAGGCCAGGATATGGATCAAACTTACTGTCTCAGATCCTGTTCTGCAGAGCACTTGTGATTTGGTGAGGTGGAGGGGATAAAAAGGGGCAAGAATCATGCTTGTGTTCTGGTAACTCAACCTAGCTCTTCCAGCATTCTCCCATGGCCCTGCCCCAAAACAGCTGCAGAGCAACTATGCAACAACTATGCCCTGGATTTCTTCATCTCCTCTACCCTTTTACAAGGCAAGAACTTGGGTTAGCTGTGATTCTTCCCATAGCAAAAGGATTTTAAACCAAAAGGCAAAAAACACTGCCTGAGTAGAGGAGCTACCCTACCAGTTCCCAGATTCTCCTGCAGTCAGAAGCTTCTTATCATTCAGTGGCCTGTGCAGTATTGTTTTCATGGCCCAGGAGAAGCAGGAAGGAGGCTGCTCACAACCAGACACAGGGAAATGTACAGAGTCCTAATGACTTTGCTGAACTTTGGATTTCACTTAGACATTCACTACTGGCAGGAAGACTGACAGGGCTCTACAGTTTTCCAGCAGGCCTTTTCGGTATGGTCTGTATATTATACGTGTCTTCTCAAAGCTGGAAACCCTACATACATCTGTATTCAAACTCTACTGGTTCCCTATGTATGAGTGCCAAGAGATGCACACAAACATGCCTCAGGAGGAATTAAGGACAATTTATGATAATTGTAAATGCAATATTTTAACTCCACTGAGTTAGAATATACCTGATCTAGCATAAGGAAAGAGCAACCATAGATGTACAGCATATCCCCAGAGAGATCCTCATGGGACAGAACTATGCTCTAAAAATGTTTCTTACAATTCTTAAAGGGTGAAGTGAGCTTGTACTGATTCAATGCTTGCAAACCCGTAGCTGCAACATTTTAACCAAACACATGGCACTTTAAATATCCCTTCAAAATGTGGTATTTGTGAAAATACAGCTGAGACCAACACAATAAATACTCTGACAAAGCAATAGCGGAGATCACAGAGATTGTGCATTTATAACACAGAACAGCTTTATGCCATTCACAATTCTTTACAGACCTTTAAATGACAGCCCCCCTATTTCCATCTAATCTGTGTTTTCACATTAAAGTAATTCCCATCCTTCAGTGCCCCAGATCCTCCCGCACCAGTGGGTAAGTTCTTTTCTACACACTCATTCCACCTGGAGGCCTGAATCAAGGCTCACCAGAGCCAATGGGGGCCCACTGCCCTGATGGCCCACAGGCTCTCCACACCTTCAGAAAGGTCTCAGCCCTCTGTTCACAAAATCTGCCCATGTATTGAAATTGTGCTGCATGCCAGTGCAACTCCCTGGGACTACTATTTGGCAAAAGGCACTTCATGGAGTTAGCCTAACGTGCTAAGTAAATGAGTGGTCTTAATCAGCTTTCAACAGTGATAAGACACAAGCATTTACTTACGGAGCGTGTTCATGAGCTGATTGCTTCCTTGCGGCCTGCTGGTGCCGTTAGCGACAGCATTCCTGTTGTTATACTGCTGGTGTGGTGGTTGGGAAGGGGAAACATGTGCTGCCTCTTCCCCCTCACTGCTGGAGCTTTCATCTTCACTCCCAGATGAGCTTTCTGAATCCGATGAGCTGCTCCCACTGCTGCTGCTCATCTGCTCAATAATTTCAACCTCTGCTCTCAGCTCTGAAATAAAAAGACATTCATCTGGTTGAAACCATAAACAGGGCCCCATGGAATTTTGGAAAAGAATGTGAAAATGCAATAGTTTTGTCAAGTATCATTTGTCACACTAAAATATCTCACATGAAAGAGAGACACAGGAAGGGAAACAAAAAAAATTCTGAACACTTTTTTACTTATTTCTGTAGCTAAATTTAAAGAGGCAACAGCATAGGTTAGTATCAGAAAACCTTCCCTTCCACTATTATTCTTTATGTACTTTACACTCCTGAAAGCACTTCCACCTTCTTTATTTTCGACAGGCTATATGCTTTACATACAAAGTAAGTATCTTTCCTGATCAAGGAAATCTAAACCTAAATTGTTAGATGCCAGTGACATTTAGGCTTTTGGAAAACACAAAAAATGGGGAGAGGGATGTGTGTGTGGGGAACATGGACACAGGCAAATGATCACAACAGAAAATGCCTCAGCTTCAGCTAATATGTGAAACTGTTCCAGAGCAGTACCAGAGCCCATTTTAAACAAACTTAAGAAGCAGATGGGTGACATCAAATAATCTTGCAGCGGAGCAGATGAGAATAGCTGAGAATTTTCACATGCTGGAGAGTGGTAAAAATACCATAACCTGCTACAGAGCATACAAGTAGCCAGGAAAATATGGAAACTACTCTGAAACTTGAAAGTTATTCAAGTCAGACACTCCCCACTTCAGGGTTTCCAGTGCAAAGAAACACTGGAGTACCATGACAGCACCACAACAGCCTCATCACCAACAGCTAGTGTTGGCTGAATGACTGGTTACTAAAGAGCTATTAAGGTAGGTCACCCCAAATCATATAATTATGACACATTTAACAATATTGTAAGTGGCCTAAACACTACTAGACAACAATTCTTTTGTATCCACTGACAAAGCTGAGTATGTAATGACTCAGTTCACTTAGGCAGGTCTCCATGAGAGCAACATTCACACATATTTTAAGCACAGGATGCAAAACCCTCAAAATTTAGGCTTTTGTTGTGCTAGCAGTTTTATACCCACAAAGTGAGAACTCCATGCTTGCCCTGGAGAAGTCACAGACTAAAGGGACATGAATGAAGGAAGGGAGAGATGAGGTATTATCACCTCTACTTGACAAATGGAGAACTCATGCCAGGAGTAATTCACTTAGGCAACACGTGTGTCAGAGTGAGATGAACCCCAGCTACATAGATCATGACACCTTTCTTGTGTATGGCATAGACAGATCATGTACAATTACTATTTCCTTTATGTAAAAATGGCACAATTTAAATATATCTTATCTTCATCCCTTGCAGAAGTCTGAGCAACTGGAAGTCTTCCCTTCTTTAATAAGATCCTTGGGCTGCCTAACTTTATAGAATAACAGCTAAGTTTTCAGCGTCCACAGTATTTACTGGAGAGAATTCCTCTAGCTCAGCACGTATTAGTTTGGGAAATTATGTTTTCTTTTGCCAGTTTTAAAACCACTATTTTTCAATTTCAAAGTTCTCAATTTCAAGTGCTGTAGTTATACTAGAGCTGGGCATTTAAGGATAGCGGTGTTGTTCCTCCAACTTACTTCCTAAATCTAGATCCCTGCCTAGACCATCTATGCTCTCTGTACTTTATTAGTGTGCCAGGTAAAACCTACTCTCATCCCAAAGACATAGCATACGAGACCATTGAAGAGGGAGGAAGAATACATGATTAGGCCAACAGAAGATACTACTTTGTACTGTAATGTCTTTCTCCCTTATGTCCTCCCAACATGGTCTTGCAGGCTTTAAAAATCCATTTCAGGCCTGGAGTCTGATACAAAGACAAATGAGCACTTTTAAGTCACTGTCCTCAGCCTTTTCATATAGAGGATTTCAAATTGTAAATGTTCCTTGTATTCAAGACTAAGAAATTAATAGGGGAAAGCTATAGGAAAGATAAGCAATAAGGGTTCTTTCCTTATTTCCTTAAGGGTTTAAAATGCTCAGGTTTAAACTTTTTTTCCACAGCTTAATGATGTAAAATTTCCACATACCTCTATTGATAGAGTTGTTAGTTGCAAATTAAAGTGATGATAATAACACATTGTTAAAATATCCTGCATTGCAGCAAGCACAACTCCCTATCACAGTCCGTGTTGCAAAAAGATACAATAAACAAGTCTAACACAAGACAGGTGCCTGAGAATTACACATGTATGCTTACATAGCTAGAGCCTGTGGCTGAAAAGGAGCAGTGTTGGCACACAGGCTAAGAACAACAGAGCCCAGAAAGCAGCATTTAAAATAGTATGAATAAGGTGAAGAGATCTAAGGCACTGGTGGTGAGAGGGAAAAGGTGAAACAAAAATGCAAGCCAGGGAACTAGGAAAAAAAAAAATCTAAGCAAGAAGTTTGAACACTATACAGTAGGCAAAGAGATAACTGAAGGAAGTGATGCTGTCTGACCAATGGGAAAGAAAATTAGCCAGGCCAATTTTAAAGAATTACAGATTAATGTCAGAATGAAAACTGGGGGTTTTCTCCTGGGGAAGCAGAAAACTAAGAGACCATAAAAGAGGTTTGGTTATGAGAAGGGAACAGTAGAATGCCTTGGAAGAAGTGGTAAGGCCCACTACACTGAATACAGGCAAATACAGCAAAACAGCACCAGCATCACAAGCTTCAAGGACTGGGAAGTTATCAGTGACAGTTGTCACTGGTGGAAACTTGGTCAGAGTCCATCTTCTAGTGAATTTTTGCCTCACAGGCTGACAGCTTCCCCTGAGGAATGGGTTGCCTCTTAATTTCTTGAGTCCAGAATTCTAAACATCTCATCTGCACAGATGAGAAAAAAGCAATTGTTTTCACTAATATTATGGTGGCTGATGCACCACTAGAAACCTGTCAGGCAGAACTCCAGCAGGACCACTAAGAAAGTCTGTTCAAAATAGTCTTGTGTCACACCATTAAAGACAGTGGCTAAGCCAGTGATGACACCAAGGCCTTGGAGGAAAAACATACCTACTTTAGAATTGTCCAGTTTTGCATTTTGCCATTTGACTGCTATGCTTAGTGCAGTTATAGGTACTGAAGCCATGGCTACACATTTCCTTGCAGTGCCTCCAATTAAAACAGTTGTGTGTGTATATGTGTACATATATTCTAATCTGAACAACAACAGCGTCTGACCTTTCCTAGATCTTTTTGCGTCATAAGATCAAACACCTCATGTTGATGTGCCTTTAAGTTTTAGAAGATGAGAGGAGTCAGGCTGTGCAGCAGTTACTTTTAAAAAAGCTTTCCATACAGTACAGTTCTGAACACTTGCCTTAATTGAGTCTACATCACCTGAAAAGGCTGATACTGCTGTGGGAACCTTAACTTTTCTACATTTCATGTTACAGCTGTAGGATTTCTTTCAAGAAAACAAAACGGCTTACTGTTTTACACTATGTAGTTTGTAGAGTAAAAAACCCCTCAAGATAAGAAACCACTATCCAAACAGAAGACTCTTTCTCAACAGGGCTGCCTTCTGTATATACTCAGTATCAAATACCTTACTTTCTTTCTATAGTCATGTTTAAATGTTCTCACTTCTTCTCTCAATTCCAGTAGGCTATGCAGGATTTTTAACTGAAGCCCTAACCTTGGGCTCCAAGAATACCAAGGACTTTTAGAAAAAAGTCATTCAGCTTTAGGTAGGGTAAGATTGTTTGCCTATAGCAGAACACCTACTGTTAATAATAGTATGCAAGGTGGAGAGAAATCAATTTGATACTGGAACTTTGAGCATGTGGAGATGGCACATAAAAGAGGCAGTATTTTATACTGAAGTGCAAAAAATTTCATTGAGGTGTTCTTGAAAGACAAACAGTGCTATGGCACAATCCTCAAACACTACAGTTGCATTTTAAGTGAATAAGAGCTCACATTTTTAAGCACTGAGTTTAGAGTCTCCAAACCATAAATATGTTTCTGCAGGTTTTTTATCAAATGTTGCAATTACGTCAATGTTATTGACATATGTCAATATGTTGCATGCTGTAATTATGTCAATGTTCTTGAAAACATTTCTGTTGTGGTCAAATATGTCTGATAAACACCAATTACTTCATGCACATAAATGGCCATATTGTGGTATATGTCTATAAATGTCTGCTGCTTAATGAAACATTATCAGATGTAGCTGAGTACTCAAAAGAACAAGCTCTTACCCCCTCCTATGCTCCCTTCAGGCAGGAGGATAACATAAAAGTTCTCAGGGGAAAAGATTCCTCTGGTGCAAAACCCTACACACAGCCTCCCAAAGGCCTCTCTCTGTGAAGGAAAGGAGTGGTCCAACTCCCATATGCTCTGACTCTGTCCTCAGACAATGTTGCTTGGACAGCGAACTGACCTACCTGAAAGTTCATTTTCCAGCTCATCTGTAAGTGGAGCTGTGGAAATATACAGCTGAGGCTACCAGGGGAAAGCAGAAATCTGCACTGAGGTTACCTTAAAACTACTGTTAAACATCGTGAGGACTGTGTGTCTTACCACACCCTTAAGTAGGGCACACTGGTAGCAAAAGAGTGTTATAGCGCCAGAGATCCTTTCAAGCACCTCCTTTGGGGATTTTAAGTTCTGTGCTGTGTTCATTAAAGAAAAACCACGGAATTTCAGCTTTATGTTTATCTATCTTTTGTACAGAGAAGGCACTTCAACCGAAAGGAGAGCTACTACTTGAATGGAAAGAACACAGTCTCTTCAGAACTTACAAGTCTGTGTTCATAAAAAGACACACTAAGGGACGATAGCAAGACTTAGAGCTTTTACAGGTAAGTTTCATTAACTACTTTCATTGTAGAATGGTGCCATTTTAGTTCTACCTTTCCCAAGTAGATTCTTATCATATAAATGGTTTAGTAATGCTGATGCTCTAGATCCTCAATGCTGGAAAAAGTTCTATACTGTAAGCAAAAAACACCCTTGCCCAGGCATTTGACTCTTTCTGGGCCTTGAACAAGTCTCCCTATAAAACACCAACTTGAACTCCTTTTATTTGTACAAGTCAGGTGCTCTTCTGCTTGATTTTAGAAACAAAGCTCTACAGGTTACTTATTTAGAGGTACTTTCCAACAAAAGATGAACAGGTGGCAAAAAAAAAAATACTAGGACAGTTCTGAAAAATGTGACTTATACTTCAGACCACTAGAAAATGGTCTTGTAGAATAGATTTCACCCCAGATAATTATTTTACTATAACATGACCTTTACAGATTGCTGCATGTATACAGAAGAGTGCCCGAAAGGTTAAGTGACTTATTACACCCTACATGAAAAGACATTTAAAATCCACTACTGATTCAAATAAAAAAATCGTGTTATCTTTCTCCTTACCTATTACAGAAAATAAAAATGACAATGCAGCTAAGGGAACTGTAGCTAACAGAAACTCTCAGACGTTGATTCTGTCTGCTGACCAGCATCCAGGTATTGAAAATACTACTGCTGCAGAAGAGTCAGACCAGTCAGCACCTATGCAAACACACAGATAGCTTAGCAGTAAAAATGTCACCTAGTGATTACCATAAATTGAAAAAATACCCTGAGTAATTAACACCATCTAGGCAATTAACACAGGCTAAGTCTACAGACAAAAATAGCTATGTGGGACAGAATAAAAAAAAGAGAAAGAAAATGAAACCCAGAAAAAAAAACCAGACAGAAAGAACAAGCTTACAGGCTTAAAATAAAATAAATACATCTGGTGCCAGAGAAGAAACACAAGAAAACCAAATAAAAATTTAAATTTAAAGTCTTCCTCATTCAGACTGTATTATCCACAGCAAAAACAGATATCACACCAGTACAAGGAGAAGGGCATGGGCAAGAAAGTGCATCCTGCCCACAGAGAAAACACTGAGACAAAACCTTGCTGGAGCAGAAGAGTGAGTTGAGCCAATCATCCCTTCAAGATACTTTAATATAAGTTTAGCAACTGTATGGCAGACGTGATCAAAGCTGCAAGGGAGTGGTTGTAGGAAAGGGGAAGTTGCAGGGTTGTTCTCTCTCTCTCTCATTCCTCCCCTACTAGCACTGTTTGGCATGGTGCAAGCTTGTGTTGTGCTGGGAACTCAGCCACCTACCGCTTCGATCACACCGACAAATTCCAGTGTTATTCAGTGCCGGAACAACTTTTATCCAAGTGACTTGATTGCCTAACTAGACCTTGGACCATTAACTTTTGTTATTGTTGTTGCCTAAGACACCCACGCAATTTGTATAGCGCTCAGCTATAGGTTTCTGAATTCAGGCCTATTTTTTTTTCTTCTTTTCAGAATGGAGAAATAATTTGGAAGACAGAGAATTATCCAGAAAGAGGAAGTTCTCTCGTGCCAGGAGACTGCAGTATAAATATCTATTCTAGCAAAGGACAATAAATAATTCACTAAGATGCCTTAAAACAAGATATAAAGATGACAAAACAGCTGTCAAGTACCATCTTTTAATTCCTGAATGTTTTTAAAAATTGTGAAGTCATAGTTTTTATTAGTATGAAGAAAAACAGAACCAACCAAAACTCAGGAAACTACAAACCCTTCTTTACCTCTCTTAATGTCATCCAGCTGAGGCTCAGGTGAAGGGTTATCCTTCAAAGGAGAAGTTTTAGGTCCAACTGCTGGCTTGGTTGGGGCTCTGAACTGTGAAGGAGGCTGAGATGCTCGGGCAGACTGTTGTTCTATTCGGGCTTGGATCTTACTGCTGCCCTCTGCTCTGAAAAAACAACCAGAGATATTCAGCGATACTGTGCAACCCTGTTCAGCTTTTTCAATATCCCTGTACTAATGCATCATCTGTGACTTCTTTTTGTACAGAACTCTACTTTGTTATATAATGATAAAAGTGAAGTACAGCTTTCTGGATGCAACACTTGCTTCCAATAACAAAGAAACATATAGAACTACACTGCAACAGCCTTACGAAATCTATTTTCAAATCCAGATGTGGTTTAGTGATGCCAAACAATGAAGGCTTTAATTTAGTAGTTAATATTTGTATTTTTAAAAAAGAAAAATCAATAACAGTAACTTAAAGTAACTACAAATCCTCTCATAACAAAATCCTGCTTAAAACAATCACAGCAAAAGAAACAATTTTCTCACTTGCAATTAAATCATCTCAAACTGAACTCTCTTAGAGGTCAACCTGCCAAGAGTAATCATTCCTACTGCTAAATACAGCATGCAAGCATTTAATTCCTGTTTTTCATTTGTTTGCTGTTAGTCCTTAAAAATAGTTTAAGCTGTTTCCTTAGCGGAAAATAGTCTCCACAATAACAGTATGCCTAACTGTTCAATTCAAACCAGGTATTTCTTCCTTTTACTGAATCAATTATGTGATTGAGACTGTAGGACAGTCAATAACCCTGGCAGAAAAAAACCCCCAAACAACAACTATGAAACCAAAATAGGTTCCTTTACAGTACACCATAATAAGGTTAAAGGGTGCAGGGTATTTATCACCTAACACCAAAGCCCTTGGGGGTATGGCTTTATGTACTGTAGCACAGAAGCAATCTACGTGGACATTAGAGTTCAGTTTCAGTTCTAGGAGGGTCGTTCCTCAGAAGTGTTACACTTAGTGTCTGTAAACTAATCCCACTGAGAGATAAATTAAATTAGCCCATGTCAAACTTCCTGGGACTTCACCTAAACCACTTGTGGTACTTGAGCTAGTACATTCAGCATTTACTTGGGTATCTCTGTACCTCACTGAACTCTACATTCAGCCTCACAGAGAACCACCCCTTCATTTATCAGTGACATGCAGCTACTAGATACCACAGTGATGCAGTTTACACAGCCTATCTGCAACAGAAGTGAGGATTTGGGAATATACGCACTGTATCAAGTGAAACATAAAAGCCAAAGGCTGTTTCTGGTAGTAATTATGCTCTTGGAACTACAGAAGGTTTTATGTAGAGTAAGTTCACCACTTACTCCCCTGTGAATGCCATCAAGGTGTTAAACACTAGTTCCCGCAGTGTCAACAGGTCATTAAAGATCAGAATAGCCATGAAAAAAAACAAGGCACTTCTGATCTAGAAAATTAATGACTTTGCAAAGCACTAGTCTTGGAAACAGGGATCCCCAATTTCTTACTACCCTGCCTCTGCTTGAGAAAAATTGAAATATTTCTCACCACACCAGAGCCAAAACTCAGTGTATCCAAACACCTCCCTAAACTCAGGCTGTCGTGCACTTAATTAATTCCTCTGACTTCACCTGGATAAAGTTCAGCAGAACTTAAATTGGGAATTCAAGTCTCATCTATGATATGCTCATGTCTGCTGGAAAAGATGAATGCCACATGGATGAGTTTTCACATCAGTGATTCAGAGTAGTATTACATAGTCCATTTACCTTGAACTCAAGGTGTTCTTGGCCAACTACTCAGCCAAACACCCAGCCAACTACTGATGAGCTGCAGACCATGTTTCTAGTAGTTTTAGCAGCTGAGAGTTCTACACTGCAGTTATGTGGGTTTTTTTTACATAAACTTGTAAGGAGTTTCTTCTCCACGAGACATTTGAATAACTGCTTTCTCTTTACATCTATAATAACCTGTGGTCCAGTGATGCTGAAAGCACACAATCCAGAGACTTCAGGTATTTGCTGAGCAGTAAGACTGCTAAGAAATGTTCCAACTGCATACTTTGTAGCATTTTGCGGCAAATTAAGAATATTGGGTTGGAAAGGACTTCTGGCTTCAGCAATTTTTCTAGGCAAAAACCTCATAACCATTTTTTCTACAGTTTTCCCCACCCCTCCACCAGCTGGAGGCTTTCGTACTTGCCTTTCACTTTATATATCACTAATCCAATACAGGGATGAGTGCTCCTTGTTCCCTAAGATAATGTTATTAAAACATCATGACTCCCACAGGAACCTGTAAGGAACAAACCTAGAAAGTCCAAAGGTCTAATATCTCCATGGTCTTTTGCAGCTAAATCAGAGATTCCTGAAACACATCCTATCCTTCAGCCAGCTTCTAAAGCCTCGAGTCATCAGAGGTGTTTCACCACAAACTATAATTACGTCATTTCAGCAGTGGAGAATTTACAAATTCTTTACTCTTGGATTCATACTTGGGACATGATAATTGGCCATGTAAAGGCCACAAGGCTTAGTAATTAAACATCACTACAAAATAAAAAGAGTTCTGTTTCAAAAAACAGTCTGAAGAACAAACTTCAGCAAGAATTAATCCTGTCAACAACCCTGTCTCCAGCTTTACCTTGTTTTCTTGACTTGAATGCTGCTACTAAGTTTTTCCAGCACATATTCCCCAGTGTCATGATTGATAATAAGCACACAGTCCTTCTGATATGGCCTTTTATTTCCTTTAAAGACAGTCATTGGTGGAGTTGAACCCTGGTACAAAGAAAGCACACATATTTGTTTGGTTATATTCCCCTACCAAAAAGTTTTTAAACATTAAGAGAAAAGAATATATGCATTGTTCTGAACAAGAGGCTAAGCACTTAATGTTTAGTTCCTAAGAAAACATTCATTAATGAGAAGAGAAAAATGCAAAGAAAATGTGCAGTAGATTAGACATTTCCTCACAGCAATATTATGCCTTTCATCATTTTAAGTGTCTCTGCAGTGACAAAACATCTTCTCCACGGTTGCCATTATTTACAGTTCTCATTTCTAAAATGGCAGCATAACTATATTTGTATAGCTGGCCCTGACAAGTGTTAGAAATCTTCTTATCGTTTCTCTATGGAAATCATGGGTTTGGATAAGAAATAAAATTCTAATTATTTGTGTAGCACAACTATTGCCTAAATAAATATGTGGTCAATTGAAAAATAATTTAAACTGCTTTGTATATTTTACATAGATATATATATATATGGCAGTATTTTCATGGTGGATTACAAGCAACTGTCACAAACTATGCAAGACTAGCTGCCCTCTTCAAAGTTAGATTAGCACATACATGCCTGTGCAATTATACTGAAACATCTTCTCAAAAGCAAACAGTGTATTGTGATGCCTTCCAGAGAGTCCCCAAGTCCTCACAAGGCTGCATAGAGCCATAAAAGTCTAAAGGCTTAGACTGAGAAGCAATAAAGGCAACAAACTCCTGTGGCGGTGTGCACTGGTTGACTGATAATGCCAAGATCATGCTCAGCTGTGCTGCATCCGTGCACAGGCTGGTTCATACACCCGGTTTTGGGGTTACAGCGGGCGGAATTTATGGTCTGTCTGCACATAACAGGATGGATGCACATCTGGCCATGTCACAAAGACCTTAGTGGACATATGTGACATGTTCTCAGCTATGAAACATTCTCAGACTTCTCTGTAACGTATAGCTACTGTAAAAAAGAATTTTTTTAAAAATTATATGTTTATTCATATTCACCTTTGCACATGTTGTAGGAAAGCAACTAAAATCAGGGAGAAAAGGAAAAAACTGCATTCTCCTACATTTTATTCTGAATAGCAAAAATGAACAACCATATTTTAACCATTTGGAAAGCAATTCCTATTCTCCATATTCCCAAGAGGTAGAATATATTTGAATTTAAAATGGGTTCTGAACAATAAAGGTGAAAAATCCAAATTCCCTACAAAGACACAGTAAGAAATACAAACACAATTCAGAAAGGATGTCTCAAGGAAGTCTAGTCTTCAAAGGCATGTTACATTTTTATCATTTCTACATTTAAGAGAGGAAAGCAAAATTTAAGACAATAAAAAGCAAGCTGAAAGTCAAATCCTGCTTATTGCTGACAACTAAGTCAGGAAACGTAGAATGCACAAATTTAATGAAAATTGATCAAAGTTTGTTCGCTACCCAGAAGCTCCTAACTCAGCAAAGACTGTGATCTTGGCTAAAAAAATACGTAGAAATGTAACTGCTTAAGCAAATTAAGAGTCCCACTCATTGACATAAAATTAAATGAATAGGGTTTATGTTAGTGGCTAAATAACATTGGCTTGCAGATTGTGCTGGTTACAGAATAGAAGAAGGAGGAAGGTGAAACAAGTAACATCTAATCGATTTGTTTTCACTCGTGAGGGTTTTTTGCCTGCCAGAGTTCAAGAAGTGTTTGGACAATGCTCCCAGGCACGTGGTGTGATTCTTGGGGTTGTTCTGTGCAGGGCCAGGAGCTGGACTTCAACGATCCCTGTGGGTCCCTTCCAACTCAGGATATTCTATAATCTTCTATAATCTTCTTCTGTACTAATCTAACAAACAGAAATTTTTCACTTCCCCAACCCAGATTGTTTATCAAATATTAAAGTCACTAAATCCACATGTAGAAATAGTACTTCAAGCAGCAAGGGACACCAAAATATCTCTGCTGAACAAATTATCAGAGATATCCTCAGGGAGCAGGAAATTTTAAAAAAACCCAAAACACTCAGAAACTGAATCCTATCCAGTGGTTGGACAACTGGGAAGAAAAATAGGATCCAAGAAATTCAGTAAAACTTGTCAGGACAAAATGATCTCAAAACTTCTCACTCTTTTCCAGCATGCCTAGTGTCTTCCAACTCTCTGTCCATAACAGAGGCAGCACTGCCCTGGAACAACACACACATAGTGGCTTGTCTGCTTCAGCTTCTGAAGAACACTATAAGCTTAAAGCTGTTCATACTTGGGGGAAGAGAATCAAATTAAGCTCATCAGTACAGAGATCTGGAAAGGAACATTACAAGTGATGCTGCCGAACACAAAAGATGAAGGAGCATCAATCCAAGATGAATGCTGCTATTAACTGCATTGTTACCTGCTCTCAAATAGCACTACCATGCTCATCATTTTTATAGACCTGTATGTGACCTCTTGCAGCACTAAAGGTGACCAAAGCCATATAAAAACCAGGAGCAGGGCACAGCAGGCTAAAGCCTCATTGGGTGAGAATTATCACAGTACCAATCAAAGCCACCGAGGCGCTAGAATAAACACTACCAAAAGGATCTGACACACAGCTTCCAAACTGACTGGTGCCCCCCTGCAGCCACCAAACCCATTGATATCTGTGAATTCTGGTTTATTGGCTTGACACATAACATGAAGTTCAGCTAATAAAACAAATCCAGTTCCAGCGTGTGAGCACTTTCTTTTGTTTTGGTAAGGAAATGACTGAATTCTCTGTTACAAAACAGCTGCACCTATAAATGGTTTGATCACTTGTTTTACTGCTGTTTGACCATCATCCTCACACAGTTGATCTTTATGGCATAATTAGAGAAGGAAGTGGATGGCAAACCACTTCATTGCTGCTCACCAGAACCAACCCCCTTGCTCCCACTAATAAATGTAAAGACAGGGAACCCTCTACGTCCTATCTGTACATGTTTTAGTAATGGTAGGAATACGCTTACAGGTCTACCTGTGGCTCCTGAACATCAAACTTTGACTAAAGCCCAAGTTACACTGCCTTGCTTCATTAAGCCATAGCACTAAAAAACAGATGGGAACCAGGCATACAGCTTCAGCTAACAGTATGTGTTATTCTTCCTTGTTATTCAAGGAAGAACAGGAAAGAAGGAACCAAAAATAAAGAACAAACTGTAACCTTACAAATATAACCCTTCACTAAGATCCAATTGTTCAGTCCTTTCCTAAGGTAACACACTATAAGTCTGGCCACTCAAATATTGAACCCACTAATGTTAGCAAAGACAAAAGTGAAAATAGCCTTTACATGAGACTGAAACTACACTGCAAATTTGCTGGAGAGTAAACAAGGACATACATAACAGACTTACTGGAATATGTGGCAAAGTGATTGTAACGTCATCTCCTTTACCCACTTGGAGGTCCCCCTCACAAGATGTATCAATTGATGCTGGCTTAAAATCATCTGAAGAGGAAAACAATTGTGATTACATTTCTTAGAGTCTTCAGAAGCGTCATCTTGCCCTGCAGAGAGCCACCATACACTCAACTGTGATTATAGGGAACGCTATAATACACATTAGTGTTTACAGCGGGGGTGGAATAACACACCACTACACTGTGTCTACATGTAGTGCCCCAGTCATATGATGGTCCCATATTCTGAACTTCCCTTTTAAAATGGAAAAAAGGTTTTAGACCTTGTGTTTGAAGACTAAAAGTAGACTTCTCCAAACCTCAGGCTTTGAGTAGCACTTAGTTTTGCAGGCAAGTGTAAAACAGTACCATGCATCTCAAGAGTATCAACTTCCCAGACCTGGGCTCTGCATGGCTCTTGCCAGTTCCAAACCTGAGGGCTCTCTCTGTGACAAACACTACTTTAGTGACACCAATTCATTTAGCCTCACTGATATTTCCGGCTATTTAACAGCCTCCACAATAGCAGCAAAAGTTCCACAAGGGTGGAGGCGACCTCAGATCTCACTTAAGGGGGGAAAAAAGAGGTGCTGATTTAATTCAGCAGTCTCCATGTTAGTCCAAAGCCACTGTGGATAAAAAGCATGACAAAAGGGAGGCATGACAAAAGGCTTTAAACTAACACTCATTTCAAGTATTTTTGCTCCATCGTATAGAATGCTTTGTCTCCCCATCAAGGGACTTCTGTTTAATATATTCATTTCAACTAAGAACATGTTAAGTTAAAAGTATTTTCCCCTCATTATTCTGTTGTGCTAATGAGCCATAAAAAAAGGAAAAAAACTATCAGAACCTCTAATATTCTGGCAGAGGATTTAGACAAAGTGAAATAATTTCAGACAGATATAGGTTGGTTTGTTTTGTTTGTTTTTAAAAGAATCCTCCATTCAATTATAGCATCCTTGGATATGAAGAGGTGCAATTATATTCATGATCAAGGCTTTTAATTACTGCGTTGGTTACGAAATTATTACCTCAGAACAAATTTAAAATATAATTCCACTATGAAAAACACATTTGCAGAAAAAAACCCCAATCCTGGCTCGTAATAAATTCTCATTAAGAGGATGTTAATGTTTAATTGAGTTTTACTTTGACAGCACAACAAGCAGAATCAGACACACTTGACTTAATCCTCATGCCTTAACTGCCAGATCAAATCACAGCCTTCATTTTCATCTGAGCAATCTGTTTCTAGCTATTGTTTCCCACCTACTTTATGTGCAAGCTTGCTAAATAAAACAAACCAGCTGCACAAGAGCTAGTGTCTTTGCCAAAACCGGACCAAGAATTTCAACAGCACAGTTACTAACTTAAAAGGAATATCGCTATCACACTTCTTTCTTAGGTACAGCAAAACAAAGTTACTTTAAACACTCAACAAATTGTTTTCATTTTGTTAGCTTACTAGGGCCATATCCTTGGTTAACCTTGGTGCAGATTGAATGCACATACTTCCCTCCAAATGTACTCGCAGTCCTTTCTCCAAAAGTCAATTGTTTTTAAGAGGTGTTTTCCAGGGACAATCCAGTTTCTCAGTACAGTATTTCATAAATTTTACAGAAAGGAATGAAGTTTTTTAAGAAGGCCAAAAAAAATTCAGCCTACAAAATCCTCTTCATTATGGTTTGCGTGAAGAGGATTATGGGAACAATACAATGTTTGGATCCCAGATAAATCATTCCAGAACAACAGTTCGGAAAAAAGAATTATAACCAGGCAATAAAGAGATCTCACTTCAAAGTCACAGATGGAAAATAGAGTACATAGAAAGATCCTTTGAAATAAAACTGCATTCTTTCAGTTGCAGTCTGAAGAGCTTTGGCTTTCCAATCCCTTAAGAAATTGATTACTGAAGCACTTTTCATTCCAGAAATCCAGTATATTTCTACTTGGATATGGCCTAGGCTTAATTCACCCAGGATCAGGCACTCGGGTGAGCAATATCACTGAAATTTCTTACTTGCAGTGGATGAATATGGGCCATGAGATTGGGCCTAGGATTATGCATCATAAACCAAAAATCCCACTGCTGTCTGTGTAAATTGCCCACTTTCATAGAAAACACATGAATTATAAGTTCTTAATTCTTTTCATTTACTGTTGATGGTTTACTAGTCATTTTAGTAAAAATTCCTGGTCTCATTTAGCTTCGATTGCTTGCCCACAGAATTCAAGTACAGAGATGCAGTGAGTGCCCTTTCAAAACAATCTTCTAATATGGAATTCACTGCACCTAAGGCAAAATAGAGCAGTTGGAATGACATATGGTATCTTAAAAAAAGATATAAACTATTCTTTCAATTACAACTGCTTGAGACCCTACCTCAGGATTCATCTCGCATTTATTAGGCATTACTGCATGTGTCCGAAGCCTTTCTGCTTGCTTTCCTTGGATAGTGATTTATTACAGGTGGCTGGAGCCGGGACAGCCAGGACAAGGCTGCTGGACTACACACTGCCTCATCACGAAAATACCCAGTTAAAAATCAAACTGCGGGTGCTCCGGCTGCCTCTCCAGGCCGGGGCCTGCGGTGGGACCTGTCCTGCAACTGCCACAAAGAGAATAACATAAATGGAAAAGCCACCCCTCGCGGAGGGAAGGGGAAATCTTTATGTTTCCAAGCGACTAATGAAAAATTTCCTAAAGCTGTTTGTCCGCCCTGGCCTGCCCCGCTCGAACCTCCTCCCCCTTGCCAGCATCCACCCTCCCCTCTTCCCCAGGTTGGACACCTCCCCGGGAAAAACACTCGTAGAGGTGGCGGGAAGATGGGCGCGGAGGGAGCGGGAAAGGGGGGAGACGGGGGGGAAAGGGGCAGGAGGGAAACGGGGGGACGAGGGCGATGAGGGGGCAGGAGGGAAAGGGGAGAAGGCGATGAAGTGGCAGGACGGAAAGCGGGGAGACGGGGGCTGAGGGGGAACAAAGCCCCGGGATGGCGGCGCGAAGGAAGCCATGAGGGGCGGTGGGGTGGGCGCGGCAGAAGGAGAAGCGGCGCCGGGGGACGGGACGCAGAGAGCGGGAGGAAGGGGCGGCCGCGGGGGTGGCGCTCACAGCGGATGGTGTGGAAGGAGGCCTTGGGCCGTCGCTCAAAGCTCTCGCCCAGCTGCAGCGGGTGCTCCTCCTTGTCCAGCAGCGAGTTCGCCGAGCCGTTCATGGCCCCGCTCCCGGCCCGGCCGGTCCCTTCCCTTCCCTTCCCTGCCCTCTCCGTGCGCTACCGCCCGACGTGCTCCCGGAAATTCTTGAGTTTCCCTTCCGGGAAAGCTCTCCGGGGCCGGCGGCGGGTGAGGCGAGGCGGGGGCGCAGGGCCGGGCCGGGGCTGCTCTGCCCTTGGAGGGTCCCGCGGAGGTGGGAGCGCGGTGCTCCCCGCCCCGGGAGGGCAGGGCTGGGCAGGAGGGGCTTCCCTTTGCTCCCCTGCCAGGGTATCGATCCCCCAGCCCCGCTGGCTGAGCAGCTGCTGGCGGGGAGCGGTGTCCGTGTGGCGGGACCGGGGGATTACACGGAGGTGTTACAAGTTTGCGGTTTTAGGGATGGATTAAACACCTCTAAAAGGCTCTTTAGCCCAGGCGTAGGCTGTTGCGGCTGAGTTGATCAGCGCGCTGCCTTCCCACGGCGTTTTTTGAGCGCAGTGGAAAGGCTGACTAGGATTTTTTTTTTTTTCGCCTCCCAGCTCGTTTTACGAAGAAATATGCAGCTTAATCTCCTTGGAGCATGTAGTAGAAATATAGTAGAAATTTTGCTCATTAAGCTTGTTTGTTTGTTTTAAGAATATGCTCTTCTTGAAGAGACTTTCTTTCAAAGGGACTTCTTCTCTATACCCTGTTGTTTTTGGAGGAAAAAGGGGGCATCTGTCTGCTGTGACGCTGGACAAAATTCTGACAGTTTTTTATTTCATTTGCACGCTTCCATATTTTATGTTTGTATCATAACATGTATATATAGTGGCAACATCATATATAACATGTACATATCACAGTACGTGATTTCTATCGTATCACGTAGTTTTGTCGCAAACAAAATACGTAAGTGAAGTACTATTTTTTTTTGCTGTAGGGTGGTTATAGTTCGTTTTTTCTCATTTCCACTTTAGTAAAGTGACACCAATGCCTGGTTCTGGGCACTGACGCACAAATGGCACATTTTTGCTACCTGGGCTTCCCTAGGAGTTACCAGGCCTTGCAGGATTTAATTCACACGTGCCGGCATCCAGGATCTGCATGTTTGTGGCAAGGAAGAGGTGAGAACTAGTTTAACATTAGAGAAAATATTTGGATCCCTTCCCAGCCTACGTAATGCTCTTTTTGTTGCTCTGTTTTTGTTGACTTCTGAAAATAAACCCACCTGTGATTGTTAAAACCAGCATGAATTCTCAGGAGGAGGCAGTAAAAAGAATGCTGACACGGGCCAGCTCTGGGTGTTTTGGCCACAGTACTGGTTTTGTTCTCTTGTTCAGATATGGGGTGTTATAAATGCTGGTGTTTTCACCATTTTTTCTCACAGAGGTGAAAGCAGGAAGGAGAAATGCTGACATGAATATACTCTGTTTCATCAATTTTAATGTGACTTTTAAATGTCATCTGTTTTTCAGTTATTATTTTTTTGAGGTCTTCCAACTGCGATTAACAGGAAACAAAGCCCTTGCTTTCCTTCTAAAGTCTGTTTGAGTGAAAACAAGCTTAGAGCTGTACCATCTTTCTCTTCTTGAGTAGCTTTCTGGGATGCAGGGGGAAGACCAGCAGACTCTGAAGTGTCTTTAATCAGTGTGATGATGTATATGCTTGTTAGTTTGTATGAAGGTTTTCTGAAATTAGGAGAAATCTGGTGGTATGTCAGTCCATCAGGTAGGACAGATCACTGTAAAATTGCTGTAAGTGCATACTGTAATTATTTATCATTTTTTCTTCTAGATACTCACTTATCTTACTTAAGTGATGGAACCATACACTAAAGAAAAAAAATCACCCTTGGGTCTTTGGCAATCATATTTGTGTGAAAGAATCTAGGATGTTCCAAGAAAAGGCATCAGACAATTGCTTAAATGTAGTAACAACATCTTCTGAAGATGGTGCTTTCCAAAAGAAAGGCCATAGTGCAAGAGTCCTTAGCCCAGAGGAAGCTGAGAGACTGGCAAAAGATCAGGTTTTGGTGTCTGAGTTCAAACAACTAAAACTGGAGAAAGAGGCACAGAAGAACTGGGATCTGTTTTACAAAAGAAACAGTACCAACTTCTTCAAAGATAGACATTGGACAACGAGAGAGTTTCAAGAGTTAAAAGCATGTCGTGAGGTGAGATTTATACACTTCTGCTGCAAAAGATGGGATTAAATGTTTCCAATCAGTTGTTTCCAAGTGAGTTAATAATACTTACAACAAAGCTGTTTGGGTAAGAGCTGCCAAGTTTTCAATGCTCTGTGTAGTTTCTCTTAGTATCAGACAACTCCTGAAAATCACAAGCATCAGTTCACTTTCAGTTTATAATTGATTCATGCTGGATGGGGATACTCTTCATAGCATCTGGGATACTAAGAAGAGTATGAAATATTTGTATTGTGTCCCAAATAGACAGCTTGTCTCTCTGTGATGGGATGTTTTCTGATGCAAGTTGGTGCACTTTCAGTACACTCCTTTAAAGAAAAGCATCCAGAATTGCAGGCTAATTGTAGAATGGAGTTAAGGGGCATAGTCAGCTTCATCTGTTGTTCCTCATAGCTGAATGAAAGACAAGACAGAAATGGTACAACAGTCTGTTGATTACTTAAGGGGTAGATGACTAAAGAATATTAATATATTCTAAGAAGATTTCTAATTTTGCAGAAATCAGGTTGTCTGGGCTTTAGTGTCAGATTATCCAGTGGCTGTCTACTTTGGGGGGTTTTTGAATCAGTGGTAGTTAAAATTGATTATAACTTTTAAAGTGGTCATTGAAGAGTGTAGTGCTCATGTAATGGCGAAAACAAAAATGATGTACTTTATCTTGTATTGGTTCTTCTTCAGTTTGCAGATCAGAAGCTGACCGTTCTGGAAGCGGGCTGTGGGGTTGGGAACTGCTTGTTTCCACTCTTAGAAGAAGATCTGAATATTTTTGCATATGCCTGTGATTTCTCTCCTAGAGCTGTTGAGTATGTGAAGGTTGGTGTGATATCTGGAACTTCTTTTAGGGTGTTTTTAGAAGCTTCTGAAATTGCAAATGAATGTAACAGGCATCTCTTGCCTTCCTTTTTTTAAGAAGGGTAGAATATATTTTGCCAAAAAATGGAGACTGATCCATTTCAGTTGAGATCCTATCCAAGAAGTCAAATCATTGCTCAAGACCTCGCTTTTCAGCATCACATTGTAGTATTATGGTATATTACTTGAATAATTTATGAAGACTGTGTTTTTTGGGAGCACTACTATGTCTCTGCTGACTGTGCAGTACAAGCAAAATTTGTTTGCAAAGGAAGCTTACCCTTGATAGAGGGAGCCCAAGGAGAACCTTAAAAACAGGGGTATGAAAGTTATTGTTAAAGAAATTTGTAGCCTGGTTAGGAGTAGGTGTGTTTATACTTATGCATGGGTAGATGGTACTGCAGTCCAAAGTTGAGTTTTCCAGCAAGGCTGGCGGGAGCTTTGGGCTTTAAAAGTCTCCTAGTTTATTAAGTTTGTAGTCACAGGTAAATTTCTATATATCTCTTAATTGAAAGCATTATCTTGTGGGATATTTGTGACCAAAAACCACAAGCAGCATGTCTCATGGGAACGACAGGAAGAAGTACATGTGGCAAACAGGAGAGGACATCTGCTTCCTGGGATGCCATAGCTGCACCCCAAGATGACATTGGGCTGAGTGTGTACCCCAGGGGTTTGGATGACTTGGTGATACCTACCTCCACAGCTCTTGCTGATCTTATTTCTTGCCAAGACCAGGTTCCTTTTACCCAGCAGAACTGTGGGCTAGAACAGCCCAGCTGCAGGTTACGTGACAGGAATCCCAACTGTTTGCAGTCTACTTGTAGCTCAAGAGCTGTACTTCGATCACCCTGTAATATAGAATTTCTTTTAGTAGTATTTATGTGTTTTTTAAAGAGTAGAAGCAGCAGTGAAACAGAAATGGTTAAGCTTTCTGAACTGTCTTCTCAAACATTCCTTCTCAAACTCATGAGAACAGACTATTCTACTAGTTGTAGTTTCACTATTGTAGTACACAGCAAAAATTTTCTGATCGCATTAGTAGCCTATTGGAAGTTGCTGTTCTTTTGCCACCATGTTTCATGTTGCTGTATTGATTAATTTCACAAGTTTTTTACTGTTTTTCAATTGACAAATGCTACTAAGTTTCAATGAAAGCTTACTGGTTTTATTTTCCTAGAAAAATGCCTTATATAGTACCGAAAGATGTAAAGTGTTCCAGTGCGATCTTACCAAAGATGATCTTCTAGACAATATACCAGCAGATTCTGTGGATGTTGTCACACTTATATTTGTCCTTTCTGCCATTCATCCTGACAAAATGAATCTTGTCTTGAAGAACATTTACAAGGTAGCACCAGCAGATTTTTACAGCCTTTAAAGCACTTTCCTTCTTTTCAGCTCGAAAGTACATTTTTTGTTTTCTGAGCAAATAACCCCTCTTGTAATAGTGATCTTTAATATTATATACTGTGGATGTATTTAGTTAGTTCACTTAGTATACAGGACTAAAATATGTTTCATAATGTTTTTTTTTCTCCTGGTATTGTGAGATTGTTTGGATTGAAGCCTAATTCATGCTATCAATATAACAAAAATATATATAAAAGGCAGCCTTCTAGTATCTGAATGGAGCCTACAGGAAAGATGAGAGAGAGTTTTTACAAGAGCATATAGTGAGAGGACAAGGGGGAATGGCTTCAAACCGAGAGTAGGTTTAGATTAAATATTAGGAAGAATTTCTTTACTGTGGGGTTGGTGAGGCACTGGGACAGGTTCCCAGAGAAGTCATGGATGCCCAATCCCTGGAAGTGTTCAAGACCAGGCTGGATGGGGCTCTGAACAACCTGGTCTAACGGAAGGTGTCCCTGCCCATGGCAGTGGGGTTGGAACTAGGTGATCTTTCAGGTCCTTTCCAACCCAGGCCATTCTATGATTTGATGATTTTAAAGCTGTGACTTGGGTTGCATGCTACAAGTAATGTTTATAGATTGCAGAGATGTCTGTGTTGATAAGGTGCGAATGATAGTGAGTCAAAATTGACTTCCAGGGATACAGTGACTTGGAGTTAGGATGTCGTTGTTATTAATAAACACACTTGATCTCTGGTGATTTAAAATTGGAGTGTTCAGAGGTAAACATTAATCTAGAGAGACTCATCTCTGTAGGCTGCCTTTGTTAGTTGATAGATTAGGATAGGCCCATCCCAAGAGTGGTTTAAATAATATGAATAGTGATTGTTCTGATTTTTCTGAGATGTCATATATTGACTGCAGAGGGAAACAGTCAATATATTTTGTACTTATCCATATGTGTATAAGTTTTATGTTATCTGATATTGTTTGTTTTATTATCAGTAGTCTGAAGAGGGAATGTTAGGGTTTTTTGGTATATCACCAGCTGTTTTCCAAAAGCAGGATTGATTCTTAGCTCGTGCTTATGAAAAGGCTAATTATTATTTTCTCTGTGGAGATGCCTGGATCATTTAAGTCACTTGCGGGTTTCTGCACTAATTGGCAAGTGGCAAGTACTCCTTTCCTCCTCTAACAAATACAGCTGGTATTTGATGACAGCATGTCATGTAGGAAAGTTGCATGCATCAAATATCTAAAATCAGCATGGCCAATGATCACGTATTTCTAAGTTTTAAACTCTTTATGGCCTGTTTCCTTTGATGAAGGCCAAATAAAAAAAAAAACCCAGAACAACAAAAATCCACAGTCCATTTTACCGAAATTGTTCCTTATTTATTTCTTAATATATTGCAACCGTTTTCTTAAAGCATGTATGTATTACATGACAGGTATTAAAACCAGGCAAGTGTGTCTTGTTCCGAGACTATGGAATGTATGATCATGCAATGCTCAGGTTTAAATCCGGCAGCAAACTTGGAGAAAACTTTTATGTTAGACAAGATGGGACAAGATCATATTTTTTTACTGAAGGTAAGACATACTGTAGAGTGCTTTCTTTTTTGTGAATTTTCTGTTTAAACTTGCTTCAGGGAACTGCCAACATGCCCCTGGACGTTTTGTTTTATGCAAATGAACTGTTAAATTGTGGTTTGTTTCGTTTACCATCCTTTTTGGAAACAAGAGGGTATTTAGACTGGCAGGACTTTATGGAGCACTTTCTTGTTTACGAGCTTGTTGTATGTGCTATAATGTGCCAAGAGCAGCAGTTTCTCAATTTGCTGAATTTCATTCGGATTTGTTAGCTGAGGGAAAAAGACCAACGTTCAGTCAGACAATTGATAATCTTCATGAAGCAACTAAGCAGTTCTCTTGACATCATTTTTTGTGCAAGGCTATTCCCGGTGTGCAAAAGGAGGCCTACTGAAGAAGCCATTGATTTCTAAAGCAGAACCATGACTACAGTGCTGATAAGCTTGTGCACAAATCCCACTGGGATGGCACTGACTTGCTGTAGTCACTCTGTCTTCTGTTTTTTGGATTTTTTTTCCAGTAAAGATGGTGAAAAAACATTTCTATGTGATAAAGTATATAAAGTTTTTGATACAGTGCTCATAATGGTTTAGGAAGGGAGGTAATTATTGCAGTTTACTGGTGAAGAATGTGAAGCTGAGAGACATGAAGGAATTTGCTTAGAGTTTCAAAATGAGCTGAGATTATAGTTTGGCTGTAGCTTCTAACTCCCAGTTCCTCAGGCTAAACTCGTTACTCCCCCCTATCAGTTGTAGAGCATTGTGTAATAAGAGCTGTGAGTTTATATCTGTGGAGCTCTTTGTTCTTAGTCTAAAGAAAAATATAGACACTGAAGAGACCAGCTTGGAGCCAAGTAAATGTTATTCCTATTTTATGCCATAACATATTACCTAATTGCTTCTGATATATAAAACCCATTAATCTTATCTGAGCTGTCTTTATCCTTCACAGGACAGTGATGAAATCTAAGATAATGCAGGCTGTGCTACAGCTTCATTGAAGCATTTCTAGAACTGATATTTATTAAGTGATTTTTAGCTCTTTTTAAACAATTAGCTCTTGCAAAGAGAATGGATGCTAAAGGGAACAAAGAGGAGACTGACCTAGCTGTGGAATTTTAAATCCAGTTTTTATTGTGTGTTAGAATTGTTTCTGAATGACAAATTCCTCTCCAGTATGCATGTTTCCATTGGTGGAAGAATTGAGGTAGGGAGGAGGAAGAGGAAGGAAAGAGAAAAGAGAATTTATTTTATATTGCTCACGTTAGTAATTGTTTTTCCTTGGGCTGGTCTGTGACTGTCTCACAGATCTCCTTTCTGCTCCCATTTTAAATCATTATGATCTCATTCATCTCACAAATTTTCATATAAATATTGCTTAATGCTTGAGAATTCTTTTGTTACTGGGGACATGACTCCCATCAATTCTGCACAGGTTGCAACCCATGCTATTTGTCATTTGTTTGGCACTACACTGGTACACCAAGTAATTGCTGCATGGGATGATTTGAATGATGCTTATTATAATATGTCTGGTATCAGATAACAACACTGAACTTCTTCCATGGAAAAAAAATAATCCATTCTTTTCTTACTGTTTGAAATAATTATTAAATTTGTGGAGGAATGTGTGGTTGTAATTCTGTGTTATGAAGTATGTGCGGCTTCCTTACTATGAGATTTCAATAGATCCACAATTAAGTGCTGCTTATCTGTATTTCATCAATGTGGGTCCTCCATTTTACATGAACACACTTTGTTTTCAACCAGTGTGTGTGGCTTCTTGGTGGGCTTAGGTTGATACAAGCCCGCAGTACCACCAAAGTGGGTGGTTTCATCTTCCTCAATACACCATCTCTTCTAGTGCTTCCTGTACCTGCAAGATCAGCGTTTCATCGAGCTAATCCCCCTGAGCAATGGAAAATGTCATGTTTTTGTGTTCTGTCAAGGAACACAAGCTTAGAAATGGCTTAAATTTACTGTGAAATTACTACCTGAGTGAGTGAAATAAGGTGCAGGAAAGGAAAAATTGTGATTTTTAATTAACATGACAAGTCAATAGCATAAGCAGCCCTCCCTGCTGCATAGTCCACCCGGTTTGTGAGGTACTTCTGCCTTCCTTAAGGGAGATATGCTTTGAGTAAAATTCTTTTGTTTATGGAAAATACTTTCAGTTGGACTTAGTGGAGGCTTGATATCACCATATTCCCTTTGCCACTTTGTCAGTTTTTCTGTTGAGCAATGGCATGTAATGTAGTGTGATGTTCTTCCCTGAGCAGAGATGCAAGACTGGATTACCTTTGAATTATTTGCAATGTGTTCAGCTAGCAAAGGTCAGCTGCACAAAGTAAAAATGCATTGGCATCAGTCACAATCAGAATGACAAGGCTCAATAAAAATAAGAGATGTGGCAATTTTTGGAAAATCAACTGAGTAACTAGCTTAAGCCCCAGTTTTACAAGCTGTTTTGCTTAGGTTGATGTTTCTAAAGGAGATCTGTATTGATTTTTATTCAGCAGTCTGCCTGCATAGAACAGCTTGAAATCTGAAGGCCTGTGTGATTTTCATGCTGTAACAGAGAAGAACATATGCTTATATAAATGCTGTCTGGTGTTTTAAAAATAGCTTAAACATAATATGTCATCTTTTTTTTTTTTTTTCAATTCTCTTCCAGAGTTCTTATCTCAGCTTTTCAAGTCTGAGGGATTTGAGCAAGTGGTCAATGAATATGTGCAGCGAGAAACTGTGAATAGGAAAGAAGACTTACGTGTTCCAAGAGTTTTTCTTCAAGGCAAATTTCAAAAGCCTTTCAGTAAGACATAAGTTCTTGCTGATTAGCAACAGCATTGCTTGTTTGAAATGGAAACTAGCACATAGCTTCATGTCTGCTCATCTTTCTAGTAAACCAGAAATTACTGCATCCAGTGCCTCCTGTTGGTTTCCATCCTCAGATACAAAATAAGAATGCTATTTCTAATTCACTTTTAAGATGGTTTACTGATGCAGGCAACCTGTTGAGCGTCTGTATTCCTACTTCTAAAGTAAAACCTGTGCAACACTGTTGGAGGATCAGGTAAAGCACACTAAAGATGGTTAATTTTATGCATTAGCTTCCACTAGTTATCATCATAACTGTTATTTTAATTTTTATTAAAAACTATTTTTTAAATAAATATCCTGTGTTTCCTATCACTTGTGTTTTTTAGGCCTTATTAAAGTTACAATATTTCATTTACTTTCAGTACTTGTAGGACTTACAGGAGTGAAACAGACTCAGTGAGCAGTATGAGGGAAGATGCTTTGGTATTTTAATAATGGTATCTTTTTAATATGCTTAGCATTTAGAGATGTAAAAAAATGTTTACATTCTAAATAAGATCCTAATTTTTCTGATTTCATGCTTGAAGAAGCGTGTTAGTGGATCAGGCTGTATGTATCCCTTATTAATTTCAGATGTTCTTCATTTGATAAGCAGAAATAGTTGAGGTTTTGCAAGTCAGTTCCCCATTTGGAGCTGAAATCAGCAAGTCAGGAGTACTTTCTTTCATATGAATTGTTGTCAGCTGCTTCTTTCCTGAGCAGAGGTCTTAATTCTTTTCCATCACTCTAAGGCAAGTTGTGTTGGCCTTTGCTCTTCCTACCACTAAAAGCCACTGTATTGTTGCTATAGCTCATAGCCTGCCACAGACTTAACTGCTTGAAGGAACTTTATCCTTTCTTTTCAGCAGCTGTGGCACTTTGCACTGCAGGACCTTTTCTGTGTTCTTGAATGATATAATTTCGAAAACATGCTTGGATCTTTAACCTGCATTTAACTCTGCAGCAGAGGAAGCCCAGAAGTATCCGGTGACTTGTGCAATGTCCTGTGCTGATCTTGAATAATGTGTACACAAGTTGCAATAAGGGAAAACTCCAATGCAATACTAAGACTTTGTGTGTGTGTGTGTGCGCGTGTGTGTGTGTGTGTAAGGGGAGGTCAAATACTGAGACAGGGCCCAAAGAGGTTGTAATCATTCTTGGAAATACTTGGAAATAGACTGGGCAAGGCCTTGAGCATTCTGTGACTTTGAGGGTGGCCCTATTCTGAGTAGGGATTTTATTTCTTGCAGTACATATGAGTATGTGATTGATTGACTCAGGCTGTCATTCCACTGGATTTGGGTGTTGCTAGATGACCCAGTCATACACATCTGATGTGGTCCAGAGGTTACTATTTGCCTCTGTTTATGACAAAGTAGCCATAAGATATGTTAATGATTTTCTTTTCCAGCACTCTTTAACACTGGCTCTATGTGTATGGAAGGAAAAAAGTAGTAATTTTCCAGCCTAAAGCTTAATGTTTAAAAGTTAACCAGTCAAAATTTTTATAACAAATTGGAGCTGCCAGAGGTCTTATTGAGTTGGTATGCTTACAAATAAATTTGCAAGAGATCATTGCTTTGCATCAGGACACCACAGGTTTTTTTTTTTTTGTGTTTTTTTTTTGTTTTGTTTGACACCATGAGCCCCAAAGCTGAATTTATTGTGTCACAAATCTTTGGTCTCACAGGAAAAAAACACTTAAATCACACAATTCTCCTAATGACTCTTTGAGGAGAGTTATTACATGTCATCTCCTTTTTTTATGGAGAGTATTATACTGGAGATTTATGCATTGCTGACCTCTGCTGCACAATCCATTAGCCCTTTCTGCCATGCTAGTAATAAATATCAAACTAGTAACATTTATAGTAAATGAAAAACTATGTTAAAAAGGAGTATAACAATGATAGCATTATTCTAATCTGAACAATCATAATTTTGTGGCTTCCCTTAGCAAATGTTCATCTTTAGTACAGCAGTTCTCTCAAAGACTACATGTAGTCTGAGATCTTTTGATATTTGGGTTGGTTTGAACCCTGTAACATCAAATGTCTTTCAGGACTGGAATTTTGGTCCTTTTGGAGTATACAGCACATAAATGAGACTGAAGGACGAGCCTTGTGTGGTGCTCGTCAGCGTATGCAAAGGCAGGTGCACTGAACTGTTCATCCCAGAAAGGAAATGAGATGTAGGCAAGTATCAAAAATATTGATCAGGAGACTTGAGTCAACCCAATAGACTTAGCTGCAGACATCCACTGACCATTTTTACACTGAGCTATTGCCAGAACAATAATATACCTTTTTGTGTGTGGCTGTAGCTTTGGTGTTTCTGTGTATTTCTGCTTGAGGAACTACTGACGCTTTTTGTGTAGCAATATGTTAAATGGAGAGCAGTATTTCTAATTTTTTATTATTCCTCATTCTGTCTCATTTCCAGTCAGACCTGGAAAATAAAGTAGCATGCATTAGTGCCCCTGCCAGAAAGGCCTTCAGCTATAGTTCTCATAAAGCAGATGTTATTTTGAGATGAGTGGTCAGAAAGCTTAACTTGGTCTCTATGACTCTGCTTCTGTGAACTCTAAATCATTACAAGTTTTTTGTAACTGTGATAAAGTTTGGAGAAGTTGAGTCAGCTTTAAGCAATCCTTGCCTCATCATGTGAGACACAGTAACTGGTAGGGTGCATGTGGCTATTGTAGTGCTGAGTAAAGTAGATATACTCCCCCCAACTCTTCAGCCTTTCCAAGCTCATGTAAGGTCACCAGTAGCACATGCCAAAGATATGTGTACCTAGTATCCTTCCTTGAAGAAACTAGTGATAACACGAGGACTAACGGGTTCAAACTGAAAAAGGGGGAATTCAGGTTAGATATATGGAAGAAATTCTTTCCTGTGAGGGTGGTGAAACACTGGGACGGGTTGCCTGAAGAAGGTGTGGATGCCCTATCTGTGACAGTGTTCAAGGCCAGGTTGGATGGGACTCTGAGCAACCTGGTCTCGTGGAAGGTGTCTCTGCCCATGGCAGGGTGGTTGGAACTAGATGATCTTTAAGGTCTCTACCAGCCCAAGTCATTCTATGATTCTATGACTCTGTGAAGATCTGTCCTTAGAGAGATGTAGTAATCAGGAAAAATTGTTCAAGTTCAAAGGACTTGAAAAAAGCATACATGTACTGAATCATGCTCACCATGCACAAACAAGCTACTATGCGGTGATTGTAATAGATGTTTTGATTATTCTTTGATTTAAGTTGTCTTTAATCAATGGAGACCGCTGAGACTGACTCAGTTTTCTGTAGAAGACCTGCCTTTTGTTTCCTTTAGACTGAGCTAGATGCTGTATCTGGCAAGCATAAGTAGTGAGTTCCTTTATGCCATCACTCTGATCTGAGCAATACTTAAAATAGATGCAAATAATTACTGGAGTAGTGGGACTAAGAAAACCCCATTTAAAAAAATTTTTCTTGTGATTTGGTGCACTGTGATTAAAAACTCTGATTTTTAATAAAGTAGGTACTTGGGCTAATGCTTTTCCTGCAGTTAGGGAATCCTAAATGCCACTTTTTGGTGGGTATTCTCTGATGTCTCCTACTGGAATTGGACAGTGTGTATTAAGGGGTGATGTTAATGGGCAGTGCCTCAGTGAGGACATGAGTATGGTGTGTCTACTGGCTATTTTCATCAAATTTAGAGAAGTGTGAAATTTTGAGTCATCTGACATTTACTGTTCTGTCAATTTTGTTTGATATCATCCAATGTCTTTGACAACAGGATGAGACCGGACAGAAATCCACACAGGTACTGTGCCTAAACTGTATGCATGGACAATCTTTCTTTCCTTAAAAATATGCACCGCTGAGAATAAAGCATTTGAACTTTAAAGTAACGGTATCAGAGCAGATTTGATGTGGTTCATTCGATAGCTAAAAGGCTATTTCTGTGCATTTTTCAGGTACCTGAAGGTTCCTTGGGTTGCAAAGGCCGAATATTTAAGCAGTTAGTACAACACTATAGCCATGGTTGACTGTGCATCATTTCTATGAAACCAAGTGCTATAAAAGTGGGACCTGAAACGCCAGCACCTATAAACATCAGCAGTCAACTGTAAAACATACAGCCTTGGTCTCGTAGGAGAATACTGGTATATGAAATCTGAAAGGCATTTATATTGTCATTTTTTTTTGCTTCATCTGTTGTATGGTTTATACATCTGAATATATTGAGAGATACAAATTACCAATTAGGAAGTGTTTTATGGAAGAGTCATTTGAAAGATACATATATTTGGAGAAGATATTGGTGTTGAGCATCAGTATGTGAAGGAAAAAAGTTAAGATTATGTTTAAGTTATGGGGGAAAAAGCATTGCCTGAGTTTCACAGGCCAGCGATGATGCACAATTAAATGTATTGTTCATCTGAAAAGTGCAACTTTGGAAATGAAAGCCTGCAACTTCCAAAATTAGACTAATGTTACAGGGAGGCAGAAAGGTGGCCTCAAATTGTGTGTGATATCAGTAATACATTCAAGACTCTGTGCGAAGCAGAATTTTATATTGGAAAGATATTGCTGAGATACGATTAGTGAAAATAGGTAAGTGTTTGTTTATGGATTTTTACCTCCCATAATATAGCTATGAAGAATTTTTCACTGGTTATGTTTGTTATTTGGAATGATTGTGAGCCATTTCAAATGCTTGGGAGCAAACATTTATTAGTTATACATTCTGCAAAAACATCTGACCCTTGGGTGCAGTAGGTTCAGGATATGATTATGTTTGCTCTCTGTGTTTGTAATGTGAGTTCATTTACTAGAACAAAGGCAGATGGGGAGCCTACACTGTGGGGAGGCACACAGAGGCATTGCTTGCAAGAATAAAAGTTATTAGTCAGGTAAGATGTTCCATTAGAGAACCTTTTTCATTTCCACCTCCTGGGCTCATATCCTGGGCACCGTTCATTGTGTTTGCAGCAGGGAGAAAATGCTAGTGCTCTGAAATCAGGGAAGACAAGGGCTCAAGAAAAAGAACGTGATTCTTCCAAACAAATAGTGATTTTGTGTACCTCTACTTAAATGATTCTGTTTAGGAACATTCAGTCTCTTTTCCAGCAAGTCTTAGGCCTCATCCTTGGAAAATTTGATCGCTTTTGAAGGTCTTTGCCAAAGACACAGGTTTAACTTACATGCTTGTAGAATATATAAAGTGCATGCTTGTAGAATATATGAACTGAAATATTAAAAAAGGCAGCTGTGTAACTGAAAATATAAATCCAGGTTTGTTTTTCTCCCTTGCCTTGTGAGAAGCTTTATGCTTCACTGTCACTTCAGTGCTTTTTCAGAGTTCCTGTGCTGTCTTGCCCTTGTTTAAGCTATATACACCATATTGGTTCCAGCTCAGGTTTCTGATACCTGTAGTATCCTGAGAAATTAGAGTGGAAGTAACTGAGGGTAGTTTTAGGGAAAAATCAGAAAGTAGGCAAGGCACAAGAAGACAAGCCTACCTACTGTCTGTGCTCTACTCAGTATTTTTCTACGCTCCATTTCTCTTGGATTTCTGTACTAAATTTTGAACAGCAGAGAAGCTGCTATTCAATGGGATAATGATCTTCATACATATGGGATTGTTGTGCATCTGAAATTCAAGGAATTTTGTGCACTTTGTTTTCTTTTTTCTAATTTTGGCTTTAAGCTTGTGTGTGAAATCTGACATTTAATTGGAATTTTTATCATCTAATAGATGATTAAAATCTTTTTCCTTTAAATGTAACAAACCTGTTGCTGTTTTGGTAAAACCAGAGTATTCAAAAGCAGGATGGAAGAAGATGGGAGGGAAGGAAATGAGACTTTTCTGTACAAATAACATAAATGTTCTGATCTGTTTGTCTTATTAGCAAAACAAATTTCATGGGAACATGAAAATACTTTGAAGAAGCCACTAAACCATTGCCACTAATTTTTTCTAAACTATGTTCAGAAAGATAATTCTACAAGCTTGTACAACTTTTTAGACTTAGCCATGACCAGCTGGCTGAAGTATCTGATCACAGATTTCACCTTCAATATTTGAGGGTGTTCTGTTGTGTCCTTTAGGATTTGGCCTCAGGGAACATCCCACTTGTAACCTCTTGTCCGGATGAAGGTGAGTGAGCCACTTACTGGAAGCTGAATATGCAGATGTTCATGACTTTCCACCCGATAAAGTAGCACCCTCTTTGCTTCACAGTGTAGGCCACTAGAGACTTTTAGTAGTTTTGGAACAGCTTCCAGTAACAGTTTCAGGTTTGGGTTTTGATTTTGAAGGCAGCTAATAAATTAAGGGTCAACAACTGTCTGCATATGCTTAACTTGTACTTGTCTGGGACACAGTGGCCAAGAGAAAGTCTGTTAGAAATAAGAATAAAACTCAGAAGATAGGAGAACCCATCTCAAAGTAAACTGAAATAATCAAACTGATAGATTCAAAATGTGTTTTAGAAATACTGAAAAATCCTCTCCTTACAGACTTTCCTCTACACAAAATACTAACCTGCCCTGTTACTTAAAAGTTCCTTCCAAGCCACTAAATAAAGGCTTTAAAAAAACCCCATAACTGAACCTTAAAGGAAAAGGAAATATTACAGACTGTCCAGTGTTAACAACATACATCTCTTAAAGTAGGGCAGTGGTGTTCTCAAAAGACCACTGAAGAGAGGGTAAGCTTGTCAACTGGTGCTGGTGCAGAGAGCTTTTACTTTGATTCCATAATGCACAGTTTATACTTCATTTGTACAGGTTTCTTTATGGGAACTCTTTGCCTGATTCAGTCACCAATAGTAGATTGGCAAGATAGAATGATTTTGCAGTTAGAACCAATTCTAGGATGTATTAGTACTTCTGTAAAATAAAAGACTTCTTGTGAATGACTGATGAAGGAGCAAGACTGTTTCGTCAATGCTTGCAGCAATGTGGTTTGTTTATGTGCCAGGCTAGCTTATTGTTTGGCAGGAAATTCAATGTCAGGCAGAATTTTTTAGTACTGTAATAAAAATCAAGAAATGAATATCCCTTAAAATAAAATAAACAAAAAACAGCTTTCAAAAATTTAAAGAGAGGAACTTGAATGTGCTTGGCATGCTCAAACAGCATGCAACTAAAACTGTAGCTGCAACACTGGCATTATTCATGTTTAAATACTAAACAAAGCTGTATCATCACATTAACAGACAGTTACAGTACTGCTACCTGTGCTGCAAGACCATTTGAGTGTCCCTGGATCAAAGTCTGGCATGTGTTGAATATTACAGGAGGTGGAAAGAAATACAGATTGCTGAAATGGTAGATTGTATAGGACTACAGGAGACCCTCGAAAACCAGGGTGAATGGAGCCCAAATGCTAAGTTTAACATATGGCATCTTTCAAAGAGATTCTTTTGAACAAACACCTTTAAAAATGTTCACTACATGCTTGTTGTGGTAATCCTTGTCTGGAAATCCTTGAGTGGGACAGCATTTTTCTGGGTGCTGTAGACACAGAGAGTGAGACTATCCCTGTCCTAAAAATTGTAACTGTTCAGTTATGCAAGATGGGTAAGAAGACGAAGGAAGGACATCCCACTTGTGGTAAGACACACAGATTAATATTTCCCTAATTAAAATTTAAATTACTGTGAAAATGGGACTGAAGAAATGATTTACCGGATCTTGGTTCAGTATCTAACTAGCAATCTGTCTTGATGGAGAGTGGATCCTCTATTAATGAGAGATGCTAGCTCCGATGAAGGAAAACATGGTTCCTGAATGTCTCGTCACTGCCATTTGACAAGAGTACTGTTCCCAACCCTGCTGTTGGTTTCCTGGGTGACTTCAAACCTTTACTCTCACTTTCTGTCCCATGGGGAAAAATGAAGGATCTTGGAGTGAAAAACGGAAGAATCATAGAATTTTTTAGGTTGGAAAAAAACCCCTTAAGATCATCTAGTCCAACTGTTTACCCAGCACCAAACCATGTCCTTAAGTTCCATATTTACAGGTCTCCTAAATGCCACTAGCAGGAGTGACTCCACCACTTCCCTAAGCAGCCTGCTCCAGTGCTTAACAACCCTTTTGGTGAAGAAATTTTTCCTCATATCCAATCTAAACCTCTCCTGGCACAATTTGAGGCCAGCTCCTCTAGTCCTGATGCTTTTGTTACTTGAGAGAAGAGGCTGACACCCACTTTGCTACAGCCTCCTTTCAGGTACTTGTAGAGATCGCTGAGGTCTCCCCTGAGCCTTCTCTCCTCCAGGCTAAACAACCCCAGCTCCCTCAGATGCTCCTCACAGGGCTTGTGCTCCAGAGCCTTCACCAGCTTTGTTGCCATTCTCTGGACTTGCTCCAGCATCCTAATGTATTTCTTGTAGCCAGCTGGCTACACAGATGTAGTAGGTCACTGATGATTTCCTCTTGGATTATGGGATCTTCATTCTGTTCCCTGTCCCTGTCTTCCAACTGAGTGGGTACCTGGAGAGCAACTGGTCTTACTATTAAAGACTGAGGCAAAGGCAACATTGAGTACCTCAGCCTTTTCTTTATCCTTTGTCACTGTGTTTCCTCCTGCATCCAGTAAAGGATGGAGATTCTTCTTAGTCCTGTGTTTGTTGCTAATGTACTTACAAAAACATTTTTATTGTCTTTTACAGTAGTAGCCAGATTAAGTTCTAGTTGGGCTTTGACCCTCATAATTTTCTACCTGGATAACCTCAAGACACCCTTGTAGTCTGCTTGAGTGGCCTGACCCTTCTTCCAAAGTTCATAAACTCTCTTTTTTTTTCCTGAGATCCAGCTAAAGCTGTCTGTTCAGCCAGTCTGGTATTCTTCCCCACCAGCTTGTCTTTGGGCATGTGAGGACAGCCTGCACCTGCAGCTTTAGGATTTCCTTCAAGCATGTCTAACCTTCCTGTCTGCTTTGCCCTTCAGGACTGCCTTCCAAGGGACTCTATTAACCAGTCTCCTAAACAGAGCAAAATCTGCCCTTTGAAAATCCCAGGTAGTCATTCTGCTGATCCCCATTCCCCATCCTTACTAGTCTGAGAATCAAAAACTCTATCATTTTGTGATCACTGTACCCAATGCAGCTTCCAACCACCACATCACCTACCTGTTCACAAACAGGTCCAATGGATGCATTCCCTAGTTGGCTCACTCACCAGCTATGTCATAAAGTTATTCTCCACACACTCCATGAACCTCCTAGACTGCTTCCTCTCTGCTATGTTGTATTTCCAGCAGACATCTGGTAAGCTGAAGTGTCCCCCCAAGAAATGGTACATAAGAAACCAGGAGCAATATTTGGTGTGAGTTCTAATTCTTCTTATTTTCCTACTACTATTACCATCGAGTCTTCAAAGTCTAGGAAATGAAGAGTTAACCACAATGGATTCTTGAAAAGGAAAGGATTGGGTACAAAAGCAAAACTGGAAGTACTTTCCCAGATGGCAAAAAGGACATGATAAAAGGCTCCTTCTGTCAAAGTCAAGGGGAGAAGTTAATCTGACTTCCTTGAGAGCTGTTTGCAGATCTAAGATGGCAAAAGGACTCACAGTTTAGAAGGGAAAATCTAATGCACCCCTCTTCTTGATGACCCTTGAAAAGAGGATCCACTGATACAACCAAATCTGATCATAAAAACTGATGAAGTAGGTACTCAAAATCCATGAGTGAGTCAGGGGGAGAGGAGGTGGGCAGGGAGGAGAAAAAGATATAGAAGTGCCTTGATAAGGGACACAAAATAATTTTGGATTGGATTGGATTTTGTATTGGATTTAGTGGAAGAGTTTCAGTTATAATTGCATAGTGTCAGTAGCAGACACTGTAATAAAAATTGTTAGAGAAGTGTCAGTGTTGCTCTCTCCTGATCTCTCCTGTTTTTCCTGTCTGCTCCTGGTTAGAACACTGCAAATCCAACTCTTGTGAGGTCCACAGGGAGGTTGGAGAGTCGGTGACCCCTGTGTTTGGCAGCCTGATGGATTTATAGCATAAACTCCTTTATATTCAATAGTTTTAGTGCAACAGTCTTCTGCTGTTTGATGGTGCAGATGAAACAGAGGTTTTAAAAAGAAACTGACCAAAAAAAGGAAGGAAGCTTGGTCTGTCAGTGTTGGTTAGCAAAGTCTGCAGCTGACATGATGTGCATTTCTTGAGTGAGAGTAACATTTGGTATTGTTTGCAATGCAGTGAAAAGGAATAGCTTCTCCTCCCATGAGCTGTACTGTAAAGTATATATCTTCTTTATAGACTGTCTCTACTTTATCATGCTCTTGTCTGGCCTGGTTGGAGGCTTAGTCTCATGTTTTATTCCTAAATATGGAGCTCTTATCATGAAGTTACTTTTAGTACAAAAATTGGATTTCTTTTTTCTGTACTCTGCTGCATAGGTACAGTTTGGCTAAAAGGGTGAGGGAAGGGTGTTTGGGATTTTGTTCACAAGATGGCACTAGCCACTAAGCAGCACTACGTTCCTTTTTAATCCCAGCACTGAATTAGCTAAATCTTTAAGAGGGTGGTAGGAAGAGCTGGTAATGACTAACTATAGAAAAGACAACTAGAGTCTTTTCTTATATGCATCAAAGTCATCTTTTTGTCTACTTTAATAGGTCTTGGATATCAAAGAAAGAAAATCCGTTTGTTTTTAAATAAAATATAATTGTACCTCAGAGTTAATTGTTATTTAGAAGGAATGTTCTTGGCACAATGTGAAGGAGTGTAAGGTGAAATAATATTTCTGTTGATGGTGGCTGGGATTCTAATTGTCTTTACCCATGAGGCAATAATTTGTTACATTGACCACTTGCTGTTTGTTTAATTTGAGTATCACTAAATTGTTACCTTAGAAACTTAGTGACTTATACAGATTTTAAAATGTGGTGCCTTAATACAATATTTCTTTAGCTCCTCAAAAATATTAGACAAATTTCTGTTTATATTACCTGCTCCCATTTTCTTCCTACTTCATTTGTTGTTTTATAGATGAGCTGCTCTCCAGTTGAACAGCCATTCAAGCAGAGATGCATAAGATGCACATGATCAGAGAGGCTGCATCTCTCTCATTAATTACTGTGTGAAGTCAGCTGTAGTTTACATTGCCATTTTACAGTTTTTTCTGCTTTAGTAATCCCCATTTTGTCTCCAGGACAAGGGAAAGAGGGAGAATAGAATAAAGTTACATTTTAATCTTGCTGGCTTTATGTCTATGTAACACACTATGGTGTGTTCAGTATAATCCATTACTGCTAATAAACTATGTGTAAAATTGCCTCAGCTGCATTTTATGCAACAGTAATTCTTTCAGATATTAAATATTTGAATTAGTGTAAATGATAATTAGCTGCCAGTGCAGAAACTGATTTGTAAGAACATACCTCCTCTCCTTGCTGTTCTTACACTTTCCCTTCTCTTTATTTAGGACTGGCTCATCCTTTCCTTTTGCTTGAGTGGGACCTGCCAACTCCAGAATAAGTGACTTCATGGAAAGGCTTCCATGAATGAAATCTGTAACCAAGCAAAGTGCAGAGGCTGTATGCAAGTCCTTCCTTCTCAGCAACTGGATGATAGGCAGAAATGGAACAGACTGAGAGCTGCTTTTTCCTACTTCCCAAGACAGTGGTGAGTGGGACTAGTGCTCAACCCAGAAGTGTCACAAAGGACTTTCTTTCCATGGGCAGCCTCTTCAGGCACAGTTCTTTCCTGGCCCATCTCCAAGTGGTATGTCTATCTACTAAATCTTCTCATAGGCTTTCCTGCCCAGAGCCACCTTATTTGTTATCAGGGGCCTGATTCTACAAAATGCTGAGTTGTGCCATAAGTTTCTACTGACTTTTATGGAGGGACTGTAGCATCCCACAGTTTTGGGCCTTGAGACGTTTCAAGAAAAGAGGACCTACAATAGGGTTGTATAATAATACGAAAAAATACCAGTGAGTATTAATATTGTGATACTGGCCTCATAGTACATTATATTCTTCCTTCCCATTCCACCAAACTTGTTCCAATTTCCACCATGTAGAAGTAGTGTCTGGCCTACTACTTTCTCTCTAAATAGCAAGGGATAAAAAGAAAATGTGTCATTGTCTTATCAACATTCATTTGTCTGTACAGGCTGAGAGCTCGGCAGACCCAGAGACCGCATCAGCTGAAAGTTTACTGGTGTGGTTAGGCAGGACAAGAAGTCTTCCCTGCTTGGTTAACACAGGCTGCTGGGGTGTCACAGAACTGTGGGACTGGCAAGTTGCCCTATTTAGGTCAGGATTGTATTCAGACTTGGCATCTTTTTCCAGTAGACACTGAAACAGAGGTGGAACAGGGGTGCAGAGTGGTACCCTGGACTGTAGTGTTTCTGTTGGCAGGTTTGTGTGTGTCACTGCCTATGGCTCTGAGGAGCTTTGGCTCATTCATTAGGGAGAAGGGTGAGACTGGATGCTTGCATTCTATAACACTGGCATCAAGGTGTTCAGAGCCAACAGCTGTACAGCCTGCAAGAGGGGTACTAAAACTGACATCTGCCTTTTTTTCAACAGGTTAGATGATCCTCGCACATACTTATTGAGGCTGCATCCAATACAAAACTAGAGAAAACATCATAACCCCAGCCTTCCTGCTCCATGCCCCTCCAGCATTCTTTAGCAACAGCCAAGCCAAGACAGTAGAATCACTCAGATAATTTGTATCCAGGATGTGCAGTGCTTTGCTCAGCTCCCAGTCCTACAGCCTCTTCCTTTCTACCACATTCTCAGCGTGAAACTGGGAACAAAGGGCATCTGTAGGCCTACAGAATGGTTGCTCCCTCCTGTCTTCAGAGAAGTTGAATGGGAGCATGACTGTTCTGTGTTGGAACTAATCGGTGGTCACAGCTGCCTCTGAGACTGAGCTGGAGTGTTGTACCCCTGAGAAACCATGGCACGAGCAGTTGGAATTGGATGCCGTGCTATGTGGTGGCTCACGTTGTGCCAGGCCAAGCAATTAGGGCTCATCCACTGAATAAAGCTGACTGTGACCAGGCTTCTTGGCAGTGTATGACTATTGTACAGCAGATGGTGCATGGAGTATAATGGACTAAGAAAATACTCTAAGTGGGGAAAATGTCACAGCTAAAAATGGCACCACAGCTGACGTTGCTCTGGAAAAGCAGAGGCCAACTGAAAAAGCCTTTTATGCAGACAATGGGTACCAGCAAAAGATGAAGACAGTCACGAGACGTGTTTTTTTCTCCTCCCATTTTGAATCAGTTGATATGTCTCAGACTTTCAAGGCGGAACCAAATTAAGATAAGAGGAGAGAGTGTGGGTTTTTTGTTTTGTTTTTAATATGGGAACACAAATTGAAAATGCAAACTGAAGCACCAGCTTTTTCCATCAAGGGAGTTAACATAGCCTCTGTTGCATTTCTATACACGGAGTGGGATCTGAAACAAAGCTATCAAAGAAAATGATTACTAGATAACACAAAACTAATTATATTAAACAACTGTAATTTGCAAAGCAGAGGAAAACACCCAAGCGGTTTTATAAAATTTAAGAAGGTTGAACAATTGTCCAATACCGTGGAGGTGCTAGAAATGAAATCTACTGGCTACAAGTAATGCAGAAAGGAATGCCAGAGCTCAGAGTGTGTTGATGCGGAGGCTCTGGCAAACCTTGTTAGCCAAGACAATGCAGCATTTGAAAGAAGGATGCAAGAACACCCGTGGGTTGTATTGTTTGCTAGTGGAATGCAGTGAGTATAGGTTGGAGTGGCAGACAGTGAGCTTCAGGAAGGAAGGAAAAGAGGATAGTGCTGCTGCAACTGAAGCAAATCTCTCCTAAACCAAATAGTTGTGTTAGCAATGAGTTAGCCAGTGTGTCACAAACTGATATGAACCTCAAATATGGGAATATCAACATAGAAACAGTGCTGATATGACTGAAGAGAAACAGATAAAGGCTAAGTGATGATGGTAAGAGATGTGAGTTGACTGTCTTGGTAAGCTGTGAGTGGGCACTATTAGTTTGCTGGGGACAGGAGGTAGGAGGATAATAATTGTTATGGGAAACTGGGACCTAGCTAGTTGTTGACCTCCTCAGATGAATATGCCCATTTGAGAGGCAGGAGGAAAAACAAAAAAAAAAAGGCATTTGAGAGTGTGTGTTCATAGATCAGCAGTATCTGTACCAAACAGCACCAAACAGAGATAGTCCAACTGTCCCATACCATTAGTGTAGCTCTCCTTGCCCTGAGGCAAAAGTCTGGGGAGAGACAAGCAAATTGATTACACTATGAATCACAAAATCAATAGGAGAGCTAACAGAACGGATACCCATTTGTTCACTTGCTCACTATTGTGATAGGGCAAAAACCCAGAATCATCCACTTCATATATGAACCCAAAGAAATTTAATTGAGAAAGGGAGCATTCCCCATGGCCTAGAAGAAAAATGCTTGAAGATGTCAAACATTTAAGCATGGTGCACCAGCAAAGTTCTGAAAGCGTAAAAAGGGTGCATTCGTGTATTTACACCTGCATTCCTATGGCACTGCTTTCTCAGATAAACTGTGGAACTTGGACCTGCACTCTGGTCTTGGAGTGAGTGATTGCTGGGATAAGACTTGTTTGTGCATCATTTCCCATCCTCTCTCTTGAAGTCCTGGTTTTCATTAAGAAGGAGAATAGCTGTGCAGACAGGGGGAGAGCCAGAAAGGTCTCCATGGGTACTCCCATGTGGCTGTATTATGGAATATACTTATCCTGGATAGCCATAAGATGCCATTGTTGATTTCTTTGCACTTGAAGGATTTCACTGGAAAATGCAAAGGACAGTAAAGGTTAAGAGTAGTAAATGCTGTACAGGGTGCTTCTTTGGCAGTCTGGGTCACTGCCTGGATCTCCTTTTCTCAGAGACAGTTGTGAGATAGGTGTTTTACTAACTGCTAGAAGCTCTGAGTGATCAGGCCTGTGCAGTGTGTGGATGCTGAGGAGTACTGACTGTGCATGGTTGAGAAGGGAAGCAGTGCTGCAATTTCTGTGAGGGTCCTCTGCGGTGTCTCATATGCATAGGGGTGTGTGGTTGCAGCCTGAAGACTGCACAAGGCAGACCTCTGTGCCTGCTTGGCTCAGGGTGACTTCTGAAGCAGGAAATTGAGCCCATAAGCAAGCAACCTCCTGTCCAGCCCTTCTCCCCATTTTCCATAATGCTCTTCTTTATAATTATCCTTCCCTTAAGTAAATTGACTTGCCTGGCTTCTTTCTCCCTTCGGTGATACCAGCTACCATGTAATAACACGTGCCATCTGTTTGTGATAAACATTTCCTTCTTCCTCTACTTTTATTGCCTTTATACTGCAAATATTTGGGGCCAGTTTGGCTTCTCTTATGTTTATGTGGTACTTAAAACAGCAGAACTCAAATTTGGGCTGAAACTACCAGAATTTACTCACCCCCATTCTTATTAATCATATATAGAAGATAAGTTCTACTGGTAAGTGCTCTGGAAAAAGCACTGCTGCCTCCATTGGTCTTGCTTCCTGATGTGCCTTGTTTGTGAAGAGGATGTGCTGGAGGAAATTGCTCTACACACAACATGGAATTAATTGCTCCTTGTTATACTCTTATTCAACATCTCTCTTTTTTATATGTATATTTAAATTTCTCTTTTTTCTATTGAGCACTAACAAAAATGTATACAGTTCAGATTATTTTTCTTTTGTGAGCAGTAATAGCCTTCTCTGTCTCCTTGTTATGATGACTAGTGAGTTCAAACAGTTTCACATCACTCTTCACATATGGCTTAGCAGAGTATGTCATCTAGCCTCTTCCTTTCAGCCATTTGTTGCCATCTCAGCAAGTTCTTAGGCTAAAAAGGTTCCTAAATTGCCTTAATTGGTCTGTGAGCCTACATATAATGCAGCCTGGATTGTGATGCTGCACAGAAAGAGAGGAAAACTCATTCATTGTAAGTCAATGTTGTTCTAATGTCTTTCAGTCAAGTGCTGCTTGCAGATATTTATGCAAAGAAAGCACCTGTTCTCTGTAGAGCCAGTCCTAGTGGCTATTTCCCGATTTTAGATCATGTTTCCTTCAGAAAATAGGGGTGAGAGAAAGAGCAGCTCAGCTGAAGAGGAGAAGTGAGAGATTTGTGGAGAGGAGAATCATGTCTGAATTACTGTCTTGGGCACGTATAAGAAAACACACAGAAGCTGGTGGGCTTCTGCTTTGGTTCCAAAAACCAAAGGTTCTGGGATCTTGTAATTACCATAGATGCATGGGTAGAGAAAATCATTACCTAGAGAGTTGATGTGGTAGAGGATCCTCACTATAACATGAACACAGAGAAAAGTCAACAGTGGTGCGAAACAACCTGAGTGCTACTGCTAGCTGTGCTCCAAGCAGTTTGCTTTGTTTGCCAGTGGAATTTACACTGGCCAGGTAACTCTTGCCTAACTAACTAAAAACTGGCTAGCATATGCATGGTAGTGTCTTATACAGACAAAATCTGTCTGGAGAAACTTAAAAAGCAGCTCCTGTTTCTTGAGGTAGGGGAGGATTAAGCTGTAGAAAGTGATGGACAGGCTCACTAACATATGTGTATCACTAAGCTTGTACACTGAGACTAGCTAGGCCTAAATGGCTGCTGCCCTGCAAGGGCATGGACAAGGAAGAAAATGCTGGGTTAAGCAGCTCTGGAGGTATTTTGACCACTCTTGTAGTCTGTTTAGAACATGAAAAAATGACTAGAGGGAGGTGGGCTCTGGTTTTCCTTGAGGCTGCTTGCTTTCAACTCTGTGCTCTCAGGCAGAGTGTAGCCTGTGTGTCAGGTTGGGCTGAGAACTTCAGGCAGACAGAGGTGACTCCCCTCTTCTTGTGTTTCCCAAGCATCCCTAGCTGGCTCAAGGCTCTTAGCATAACATACCGTACAGTAGCATGAGGCTCAAACTCTTAGTATAAATAGTGGGGATTGCTCACTTGGCAAGACTTGGCTTTAGCTCTCAAGAAAGCTTTCATTGTCTTGCTCTGAGTTCCTCAAGTCCCTACAAAAAAAAAAGTTGTTCAGATGGCCTCAAAGTAGGGAATACATGCAGTACAGGAAAGGCAAAATCTCAATTTTGCATTTTGAAGAAAAAGTAAGCAAGGAGTGTGGAAATAAGGCAACCTCAACTCCTTCCTCTGTGCTGTCTTCCCAATATGCAGCCTACTTTTATTGTTTTTCTTTTTTTTTCTTTCAGTCCTGGTTTGGGCTGTTGTATTACACTTAGTTTTCATTACAAGAAATACAACATCAGTTCCCAATCCTCTGAATTACAGAGCTTGAAACAATGGCATAAGTAAGATAGTAAGACCCCCAAACTGAGAGTCTACTGTAAATCTATTTTAAGCCATTTTGAGGGGAGAAGGAGGATTTCAGAATCAGCAGAATTCCGTTCCCACACCCACAGTTCTTGTAGAAGAGGTGGGAAATGTACCAGATTACCTGGAGTTGATGAGGGAGACCTACTTAGGATTTCTTGATTTAGAAACTGCTGGACTTTTTGTATTGTCACAGAAAGACTTTACAAAACTCTGCTGTGTTTCATGTGTGTCTCTTCTCAGTAATTTTTAAACATGTCCTAGAATAATGCACATAAAATATATTTTGGATACTGCAGACAAGAATGTGTGCATGTAATGGCTGTTAGTATTTGCAGGATAGGAATCTAACTCAGTAGGTGTGCTAGAAACACGTAGTAGAGAGATCTGCTCATCTGAGAAATCACAGAGAACTGCAGACTGGAAAGCAAACTGTATGGCAGATAAAAGCAACCAGTGCCTTTCGAACTTCTTGATTTTTTATTGCTATGTGTAAAACAGCTATGCATCTTTTGGAAGGAAGGGTAGTTTTAAAACTGAAGTTTTATTTCTTTCTTGCATTTATTTTTCTGTCTCTGTGCCTGTTCATACTGCAATCTTCCATTGCAATGCTTGAGGCAGGGGTGGCAGCAGCAGCCTGGCTGTGGCAAGCACAGGAGGAGGCATCTGGCAGATCATACACTTGTTCTCCACCTCTGTTTTGAAACAGGCAGTGGGATGGCTCTAGCCAACAACCCTTCAGTTAGGCCATGTGGATTTATGAAAATACCATTTAAAGTGCCTGTCTGAAAACCATGATTTAGTAGAAAAGTATGTCAGTGTTCTTACTGAATTATACCAATGTAAAGAATTCTGGCAGTTCTAATAATAACCTTTCTTTACGTATCTTTAAAAAAACCCCTCTACTGTTCTTTTTCTACTTATTTTTCAAGAAGTTCCTCACTGTGAACTATAGAATACAGCTTTCTAGAGAAAGCGTTTCTATTTTTCTACTGCGTAGAAGAATCAATGTTCTTTGTTGTGAAACAAGCCTGTAAATATGTAACTCCTGAAAGCTTAAAGTTTAACTCTTGCATGAGAAAGCAAATTCAGATCACGAGTCCAAATTTCAAAGTTTTCTTCATCTTAAGTTTTAAAGATTAGGATTTTGGAGAAGTAGGAGGATATGAACTGATAACATTTCAGAGGAGACTTCTGAGCTCTGAATTTGGCATTCATCAGCAATGTTGAAGTTCCTGAAGTTTTTCTTATTTTAAGCCATTTATTTACTTTGTCTGTAGTCAAATTATCATAAAATTAGGAAACACATTAACCACACATCTGTTATCACAGTGGTTCTATCAAAGCCTGATTATAGTAATTTTTAGAATCAGAGCCCGTAAGTGAAGTCTGTAGTATCTGTTTTCATGTGGATAAAAAGCCGCACTCTTTTTTGAAGAGAAATTGATCTGACTCTGCACACTTGGATACCAATTAGGAAGAAATTCTCACTGCAAAAGCGCAAGGAAGAGTGGGTGGAAGGTTGTACATCTCTTTAAAAAGGAACTGTAATAATACCCTTTTTACAGTCATCTTAATCTTACCATATGAATCACAAGAGTATCTGAACACAGATATCTGAACAGAGGCTTCTGGGTGTGGGGAAAGTGCACCTGAAAACAGGCCATAACTGATGAAAGGGTGCTGTGCTGTGCTCTGTTCCAGCAGTGAGATACTCTTAAATGTTAATGCAATGCATTTCTTGCAGGTGAAGGTGTGATGTGCAGTTTTCGTACCCATTTATGTCTTTTTGGTAGAGAACCTGTTTCCTCCCAAAACAGCTGCAGTTACTGAAACCCTGTGTAAAAGGTGTCATTAGCTTAAAAAGAACTGTTGCTGTATCCTCTATGGGTGTAAGGTCAGATCCATCTTGCACATCCTGCATGATGAGACTTAGGTATTTGAGTCTCAGGTGTGCTGCCTTCATGTCCAGCCTTGTGTGTGACTGGGATGGAGGAGAGGTCACAGTGTTATGGTGCAACCGGGGTAGGTTTTGGAGCCAAGGGACCTCTTGCTAGAAGGTGATTTTCTATCAGTAGCTTCATACCCGTGGCTCTTCCTCCATCCTGCACTTGAGAGTCAACTTTGTGCCTTGCCATGAGATGCATCTGGTGATGCTGGGCTGAAAGAGGATGGGTAAGGTGCCTATGGGCTCAGATGGACAAGAAAGCTTTAACGTGTGGGTGGCTCGGCAGCAGTTGTCCATGGGCATACTTCTGTCCTTGGGGAAACATGGGGGAATCTGAGCTAACTTTACCCTTCTTCTGGGTTTCTTTGTCTATACAAAGATGGTTGTACTATATTACATAATGGCTTTTTCATGCAGGCAAGTCATGACTAACCCCCTTACCTCTGTGTCATAAAATTGTCCCTGCTGCTGCCAAGGCTATGGGCAAGCCTTCTTCTCCATAAGTAATCTGAAGGAGCTTTACTCTGCACCCTCACCCTTTAGGGCTCCTCTGGCTTCTGTTTCCCCAGGTCTGGCATGTTGAACTGGCTCTTCAGCTAGGAAAGAGGCACAGCTCCCTTGAACTCAGCTCTACTAACCAGTGTGGGTGGTATGTATGATCTATTATTATTAGTGTTCCCAGAGGGTGATATGTGTCCAGATGCTGTTACTGTAGGCAGGGAATAACAAGCCACAGTTTTGTCCTTAATCTGTATCTTTGTAATGCTACTGTGGAGGGAAAAGGTGAAGAAGCATCTTTCCTTCTCTCACTTCTGCTAGTATTTACTCATGGATGTGACAAGCTGTCATTTTCTAGTTTGTGTGAAAAGTGACACTTATTTCCCTTCCCCTCATTGCAGCCTTGCCAATGTATTTGCTGCATGCAGATATAGATTTGTGTTCATTTCCCTAGCAGATGTCACAGTGATTCAGTGCAAAATCTGCTTGGGGACATGATGATAACTGAACTGCTCTCCAGCAAGGGGAGATGAATATGTTGGTGTTTTCTGCTTCTGTTACAATAGTAGAGCTTTATATTTCAGATCCTCTATTTAGAGTTTTAACTTTCCATTTTGCACAAGAAGGCGGTAATGTGTGGAACTGTTTTGAACACTTCAGACTTCTGTAGAACCAAATGTAAATAACTAAAATATCTAATCCTAAAAAATAACAGATCTCTGCTGATTTCTACAACAGGATTCTGAATGTCCAGGCATGTAGTGCAAACTGCTATTTCTAAGTTCTTTTAGGCAAGGCTGGATGAGATCTACTGACATACTTCAACTGTGCATTGTCTAAAGTGTTTAGGAGCTGACTTTACAGTCAGTGCCATTGTGAAGTGACAGTTTGATATTTAGATGCAAGAAATATCTATGAATAGAACGTAAATGCTACTGTTATTTAAAGTAGGGTTTAATTAAATGCTGGCTCCTATTAGTCAAAATTTACTGAGAATGCTTATCCTTTATTTCACTTCTGCATCCATTTACGTGGAAAAATCATTCTCTGCCAAGGAGGTGGCTCAAGAAGGTTTGGTATTCTTATGGTGACAACCCAGGGGAACCACTTCCCTCTTTGGAATACAGGTTGATTATATAGCTGCAGCAAAATAATAGAGGAGCCAAATTAAAAAAGAGTGAAAAGCAGTAACTAGCTGCTTACATTGCTTCTGCTGCCATGCTAATTGTTTGATAGCTGTATAATTGATGTGTGTGGCTGGGATATGCAACATCCAGTTTGTGTGCATGCTCGATGCCTATATATTCTTTCAGGAGTTCCCAACTGCCTGCTATTTTCTGTTGTTACAAGTAGATGCTTACACAGAGTGCATCTCCAGCTGGCACTTGACCAAGCCTTCTCGGGGCTCATGGAAATACCCCTCCTTTAATAAAGTTAATGTCAGTGGAGATTGCCATCTTCAAGCATTTTGATATCCTTGGCACAAAGGAAATGCGGTTTCCTCCCTCTGGAGGATTAGACAGCATTAAAGCTGCTCCATCTGTGAAGATTAACACACTGCTGGGTGGCTGCTTTTTCTCCCCTTCCCCCCCTTGAAGGAATTACTGCTCCAAAGGAGTGCCTGCAAGAGGAGAGCTGTACTGCAGACTGCCTGACATCTGCTTTGTTCTTTTTGCTCTGTCTGCAGAATGCCTGCATCTGAAAAATCAGTTTCATCTCCTGCTGTTTGGAGAGGATGTTCCTGTGCTGGTATCCCACTGCGCATCCCCGGCACTGTGCAATGGCAGCTGGAGGACTGAGGCCGCTGCTGCAGCTGTTGTTATACTGGGATGCCCTCCCAGTCCTGCTTGCTGGGACTGGGGAGTGATGCAGATGCCAGACTCAGTTGGAGCAACTGCCCTTTTAGACGAAAGGGAGCAGTTTTTAAATCCAGTTACCTGCACAAAGTAATACAAGAATTTGCAGTTAGTCTTTCCTAGGTTGAGCATGTTTTCTGTGGCAAAAGAGACTCTCCTTGTCTAAGGAAAATAAAGATACTTCAAACGGTACTGCAAAAATTCTCAAGTCTCTGCAACAGATGAGCAAACCTAACCCCAGACTGGGAGGCGGAATGATGAAGCTGCATCATTTTGACAAATGGTGGTGTTGAACCATGGCTAATGGCAACTGCTATGTAACAGTTTATATATGAAAAAAAAGTCTGTTTTTGAGAGAATTTATTACCCTAGAAAGAAGTACTTTTTTTAGTTATGTAGCTGATGCTATGCAAATCTAAGTGAGTTTTTTTTTTTTAAGGACTGTGCAGCAAGGCCTGGCTCCTAAATGGGTAATTTTAATTCAAAATGAGAAAAGGCCTTTTGCAGAACTAGTGGAATAGAGCAACAATGAAGCATACCAAAAAAGACAGTCCAAAAGAGTGGTTCAAATAAAATTTAAAAAATGATTCTTGGGGTCTGCTTTTGAATTTTGTTGTAAGGCTCTTATGTGACTTTTTTCACTTATTTGGCCTCTTTATTTGTCTTTGTCTGAAAAATAGATATAACAATAATACAGATCTTCTCTCAGTCTCTTACTCAAAGCTAATTCTCTTGTCATTCTCTGGCACAGCACTTACTTCTACCATGCAGGGGAGACAACAGCTAGCCTGGCCTTGGGAACAGATTTTTGCTCGTATATTGAATTAATATATATAAGCCTAGGTCTGGAACTTGTCTGCAGCTGCTGGTGAAAGAGAAAAATCTGAAGCAGTTCAAAATAGTGAGTCCAGAAGCATGTGATGCAGGTATCTGTAATCTGGTAGCTTTCAATGTTTGGTCTTGTGTTTTCAGTCTTCCATTGATGGAGCTCTAACCACTCAGTGTAACAAAACTCTGAAGACCCCTTTCTCCCCCTACTCCTGCATTTCTACACTGTACTTCTCAGACATAATGTCAGTTTGTAGAAGCTGTGAGGATATTCTCTAATCCTCAGAAGTCCCCAAAGCAGTGGGCAGTTTTTCTTTTTTCCTTTTTTTTTTTTTTCCCCAGAACATAAGCTGAGCCTTCTTGCTGCTGCCTTTATTCCTCCCTAGGTCACTCAGGCAGCCCCAGCAGCCTCCACTTTATGCCTGCCTTGTCTAAGGGACCTGTGGGGAAGAGCTGATGAAGGGCGGGATGGGGGAAGGTTGGCCTGAGGATTGTTGTCCAGTCTGGGCTGCAGCGCTGAGAGAGTGCTACTCGAGACTGTGTTTTGGTGGTGGAAAGTTGGGGTGTGAGGAAGTGACTGAGAGTTGGGGTGAAACAAGGAAATGAGGGGAAAATTTTCAGTGGGGGGAGTGAACATCAAATTCCACTTCTAGGGGAGGGATTTCCAGCACATAAAATTGAGGTGTTTGGAAGAGGGGGGAGAGAAATTAAGGCCAAAGACAAATTAAAGAAGGAGAGAAGCAATGGCTTAAATGATACTTGTGATGATAGAAAGAAGGGGAAAGTATTGAGACTAAGGAAGAAACAAGGCAGAGCTTGGAAGCTGAGGGAGAAATAGAAGTGACAGAACTGAAGGGTGGGGAGCAGAGGTGAGAGGGTGAGTCTGTTGTCTGCATTGCAATCCGATGTGTTTGTTCAACTCTTGGAGATGTGAGGCACTTGCTGCTGGCAGCATGGTTGTGGCAGGGAGGCTTCCCTGTGTTACTGACTTTGGTTTCACAGCCTTGGTGCTGCTCTGGGCTGCTCTTAGACACTAGGACGGAAATACAGGGATATGGCTCTGCAGCAGCATGGCCCTGCAGGTTATGTCATGGGGAAAGGCAGGAGAGGGAATGCAGTTAATCACTACTTCTCCTGATATATAAAGTTGGGTGCTAAAACAGACTCTACTTCACTCCTACACACAATGTGCTCAGTCACTCCATTTTTATGTAACAGGAAGCACTGAAAAATATGATTTTGCCAGGGCAGAAAATCTTTGTATTAATGGTAAGAGAGGGAAAAAAAGGCTTTGTACACAGGAAGCATTTCTGTTGTACAAAGCTAAGACAGATTTTCAAAATTCAAGTATTTTAAAGATTTGTGGATTTCCATACATATCTGGAAGGAGACACTTGAAGTGTGCACAATTTTGATCTTGAAGGCAAGTTTAACTTAAATTTGTTAAACTGACAATTTTTTTCTGTATCTAGATGCTTGATAAGCTCTTTTTTTTTTTTTTTTTTTTGACACAAAGTAAATTAGGCTATAACCAGCCTGGAAAGGAAACTAAAGACAAGGGTAGAAAAAACATTTCCTATTTCTTCTGTCACTGCTTGTGGGTAGTTGAGTGTGGTTAGGAAGCAAAGAGACTGTGCAAAGAATTTTCTTAATATCTTGCTAATGAGACTTGGCTGTGGAAGGGTCTGTCCCCATCTGTGGGCTTCCCAGCTGCTTCCCTCTTGGCTGCCAGGCTGCCTTCTCCACTTGAAAGAAGGAATGTCCCTTTGGATGCCAACCCCTGTCTATTGTTTCTCTATATATAGACCAGGATTCTGCCTTTCTTTGCTCTTGAGCTGGTCATGATGATAATGAGGTCCCAAATCTTTCTGTAGCCACATGGTCTACTCAGCCCCCTGTTTGGAAGCTCATTTTGAATAGGTAACTGTTGCCCCAATCCTCTGGGCCATCCTGGTACTTGAAATGTCAGCACTATTTCCCTTTGTTTAATCAACCTTTAAGAAAAGGGATTTGTGCTGGAAACCAAAGGAAAAGTTTCCCTGGATAGCCGATGCTAGAAGGAACACTCCGAGATCCTCTGAGGAAAGGCGTTCTGGAAGCTCAAGGTGTTCATGGTGTGTGCTCAGCAGCTTAAAATAGGGTGAATTTCCTGTCTGAGAGCAAGATTAGTGAGAAGCAAAGTCTGTGGTCCAGGAGCCTTCAACGGTCACCAGGTTGCTTTTGCACAGAGCTGTGCTCCAGCCTGCACACAATGGGTACCTTTGCTCCGCAGGGGATGACTCACTGGAGGTGGGAAGGTGGCTTTTAATGGTGTCACAAAGCATCTGTCAGGAGCATTGCCTGTGACTGGGAGGCTTAAGGAGAATCTTTCCTGGTGAGCTGGAATGTGCCAAGTGCATAGTGTGAGGACAAGGTTGTGGAAACTGCCAGCTTTGGGCAACCCTTCATGGCTCTCTCGCAGAAAGTGCAGCAGATACATGAATACCCTGAACCAGACCCCCAGGAACTTCAATACCTCGAATTTCTTGTTTGTTGTTGCATTTTCATAGTGCAGGGACTCCTGCCTTCATCTGTCAGTGTTGCATTTGGTATCCTGAACAGTGTGGGCTAGTGGCAAGAAAACAGTGAAGGGACTTTATCCTGTAAATTTACCAGTGAGAAACCTACTGATACAGTTAAATAGCCACAAATATGGAATCAGTCTGAACATTAAGCAAAATGAGATATATCATTGCATGTGAGTAATGTTATTTAAGAATGAAGAGGTGGTTCTTTAAATAAATGCTTTAAATGTGGTTTGTGTAGATGTCTAAGTATAAAGAATAAAAGATGAGGGTGGGTGTTTTTGTACTGAATAGCAAGGATGTATCTGCACTGCTGCAAAGCATTTGTGAATTGTTGGACTAGGCAGATGAGAATGGCACTTGCATCTCATTTTGGATCTCATGAGGCAATGCCTCTTGTCTAAGGCCTTATTTTGAGTAAAGACTAATAACTTTGCATTTGATCCTGCTGCCATTGAAACTGATGGGAGACTGCTATCAAGGAAAGCAGATAGCAGGACCAGGAACCTATGGCAGATATATTCAACTTAAAAGGATGCAGTGTAGGGTTTTTCCCTGTTCAAGTATCAAACACTGTAAAAGAGATCTTCCTTATCAGTCAGCAGCAGATCTGAGCAAGAGTCTTATGTTACTCTGTTATTTTCTAAATCTGCAAAAGCAGCAAATGCTGTATGTTGACCAGAGGAGCAGCAGGACTGCTTTGCTCCTCTGCAGATGTAGTGTCATTGCACTGATTGTTTCCAGTGGGAAATTCCACCACCACCAGCCTTGCCAAAGATAGCCTGAAGGAGGAGGAAATGTCCTGTGATAATGGTGGTTCTTTCCCAATGAAATAACAACAAGCAGGGAAATCCATCAAGCCATTAGTCATGCATTTTATACACATATATATATACATAGCACAGTGTGTATATATATGTATATAAAAACCTATATTGCACTCACACTACATGTATGACACATCATCAGTTTCAGACTTCAGAGTAATAAGAAAAGTAGCTCCTGGGATATAAATGTATATGCTGTAAAAACTGGCCCAGCAGATAATTTTGCTAATAAGCTTTGTATTTAGTTTTTATGAAAGATATTAAGATTAGTGCGGCTAGAAAATAGGTTGTACCTCTTTAAATGAGCCTCCTTTCTGTGAAGCCTGAAGGTTATTTTTAATTTTAAATGGTGCTTGTTAAAAAGAAGTGAAATCAAAGGGTATTTTGGAATGTGGCTTTTTCTTTAAACACATTCCTTGTAGGTGGGGAAGTCTACAATTTTTTGTACCACAGATGCTCAAGCTCCATTAATGTCTTTGTGTGCAAGTTCATAAGGCAATATCATCTTCCAAACTGGTGTAGGAGAGATAATTGATTTTTAGTGCTTTCTAAAATGCAGAGCACAGACACGCCACAACCATTGTGAGTATGGAAGCATGAAAATTTACTTGAGAAATAAGCCAGGGGAAGTTTTGATTCTGACCACTTCTAAAGTGTTTAGTACCCTGCATATGCATTCAGGAAATTTAAAATCTTCCATAAATGCAGGACATAGCTTCAAAAAAATATGTCCTTGCCTCTTAGATTAAATTATGGGGGGGCCAGATCTTCAAATGTACTGTGACTGTGGGTGAGATCGTATTTAATGTTTAAAAATGTTTTGAACACGTGCAGTATACTTCTGAAAACCAGAAAAGCATATGGGATTTGAACGGTGACAGAGCAATGTCTTTGCTGCAGTTTGGAAGATGGAGATGGTGGCTTTGTTTTTAAAAGAGACATTCCCTGAACTAAACTAATTTCTGGTGTAACATTGCAAAAGTCAGTGTGGTAAACTGGTCTTCAGGGTTAATTTGGTTAAGAAACTACATGGTGGATTTTATGCTCATAAATATATTTGGGGAACCATGTTTTATATATCTATGGTTTTTTTCTCCTTAGAATTGGACTGTTTATACTTCTGTGTTTGCTTGATGGTAAATTATTTAAAACCAAATTGCAACAGTGCTTCAATTGTTGAAGGCAATTGGAAATTAGCCTCTAGCATCATCATCGATGGAAGCAGAAGAATTTTTCCGAGCAGAACTATTTCTCCAGTCCCCTTGAGGAGAGGGGCAGTGTTCTGTAAGGAAGGCTCTGTCTCTCAGGCTGTTTTCTTCTCAAAGGTTTCCATGAACTGAAATGTATCTTCAGTAATCAAATGTGCATTAATTAGTCCTGAACACTGCTCAATATGCTATCAGCATTCAAAAAGAGAAGATACATGATTCTGAGGAAGGAAATTAAACTTTGATTTGTATTTTAGGCCCTTGCCCCTAGCACTTGGGCAGAAGCAAGCTCTGAGGGCAAGCATGAGCAGAAATTTAAATGTAAGATGAGATTTGGAAAAACCTCAACTCTTCTTTAAAATCCATTCAGAATCTACCATTATCAAATATATGTAAAATTACACTACCCATTCCCTTTGAATTTTACCCCCTAAATTAACTACAGTAATTAGGATGTTTCCTCAGGCAGTTTTTCACTGATGCATACTTCTTCCCAGCTGATTTTATTTAAAATGCAACTTCTAGTTCCCCAATGGCTATTCAGAAATGTAATACCTAATCTACAAACCATCCTCCAGAATGAGAGAGAGAGAATTCCTCTCTGTATTCCTCCCTCCAAGTACAGACATTTCAGTCTTTCCTCTGCCAAATGTTTTCTGTACACTGAGAATTTCCATGGAACAAAAAAAAAGAGATTACCTAGCGACTTCCCCCAAAAGTATGACTGTAGCAGTGCTCTTGGCCAGAGCATCACCCTTGTGCAGGAGTTTCTGTGCTCCAGGATCTAATGTTAATGATAAGGCTTGTAGCCCAAATGTTTGCTATCATGTCACAACACAGAGGTGTTGCCTGTTGCAATTGAATTGGTTGTTGAAGCAACTTGGATCATGGCTTTTCCTGCACCAGAACCTCTCCTTGTGCTTTTTAGTTGAGCTGTGCCATCTCCAGCACAGCTCATGTTAAGCTGCAGCCCAGCCTGACAGGTCTGGGCTAATTTTCTGCTGCGGCCACTCTGGAATCCCATTAGTGAAAGAGCAAGCTGTTTCTTCCTGCCTTAACTTCAGAGTGCTTTGTTCAAATATTGAATACTTGGGACCAGGGTTTTGAAATATTGATACAGGAGAAAGCACAGACTGTCTCGGTCAAGCCTCGTGCAGGCTTTACTCAGACGCCTTGGCGCATGTAGGACCTGTGGGGGAAGCGAAAAGGTCAGTATGACTGGCTTTCTGGGGGTGGGGTGAAGTTGGGGAGGTGTCTGGCTTTTAACTGATTGTGTAGGAGAGATTTGCTGGGATGAGATCACTCATGATTTGGCAAAGATAATACCCACATGCCATCATCCGGAGTTGACTTCTTGCATAGTGTTGACTTTAAGCAGAACACAGAATAATAGACTCACAGAACTGTTTGGGTTGGAAGGGACCTTAAAGATCCATTCCAACTCTCCTGCCACAGGCAAGGATGCCTTGCACTAGACCAGTTTGCATAAAGCCCCATCCAACCTGGCCTTGAACATTTCCAGGCATGGAACATCCACAGCTTCTCTGGACAACCTGTACCAGTGCCTCACCACCCTCACAGTAAAGAATTTCCTCCTAATATCTAATCTAAATCTACCCTCTGTCAGTTTAAAGCCATTTCCCCTTGTTCTATCATTACATGCCCTTGTAAAAGTTCCTCTCCAGCTCTTTTGTAGGCCCCTGTTAGGTACTGGAAGGCTGCTATAAGGTCTCCCCAGTCTTCCCTTCCCCAGGCTGATCAACTGTCTCAGCCTGTCTTCATAGGAGAGGTGCTCCAGTCCTCTGATCATCTTCATGTCTCTCCTCTGGACTTGTGCCAACAGGTCAATGACCTTATTTCGAAAACCTGAAGACTTGCTGCAGTAATCCAGTCGGGGTGTCACAAGAGCAGAGCAGAGGGGGAGAGTCACCTTCCTCGACTTGCTGGTCACACTCCTTTTGATGCAACCCAGGATGCATTTGGCTTTCTGGGCTGTGAGTGCACACTGCTGAGTCACGTTGAGCTTCTTGTCCGTCAACATCCCCAAGTCCTCCTTAGGGCTGCTGCCAATGCATTCTTCTCCCAGCCTTTATTTGTGCTTGGGATTGCGCTGACACAGGTGCAGGACCTTGCATTTGGCCTTGTTGAACTTCATGAGGTTCCCACAGGCCCACCTCTCAAACCTGTCAAGGTCTCTGTGAATGGTATCCCTTCCCTACAGCCTGTTGACCTCACCACACAGCTTGGTGTCATTGGCAAACTTCCTGAGAGTGCAGTCAAACACGAAGCCTGCCAATGTGATGTTCAGGATTATTCCCTGGATATTTGCGAGGTTCTGCTGCCCTTCACATGTGACAGTGGTTTCAGCCAAAACTATTTCATGGGGAAGAGAAAAAACAGAACATGTAAATAATAGTCTTGAGTCTTTTATTGATAATTATGTGCACTGAATAGTCTCCTTTTCCCTTTTTTGTCAAATCTTTTCTGAAGGCCACTTTTCTGTTTATGCTTTAGTGATGTTTGCAGTGATGACAGACATATGATGTGTACATTCTTCGGTGATTTTATTATATGTAAATCTTCCCAATGTATTACTTTGATATAAAATGATCTCAGTGGCCTCTGGGCTCTGTTAGAGATTTCAGAGCTGTGGAGAAAGGGGCTTGTGTATCCATACCATCTCTTGCACTACACTAAGCTCTGCGGGCAGCTCTCCCAACTTGCTAAATCCATAGTACGACTGAGGAATGAGACAGCTTGCTTTGCCTCGATAGTAGCAGATTGATGAATTTGGCTGGATATTTTTTCAGCTGTAACAATCACAGGAATTGTCATGGTGGCAGTGGAAGAATGGAATCCTTTGTGCAAACATCACAGACCCCTTTGGGAGACCACATCCGTGCAGGAGCATTTCTGTACCCCAAGCAGTGGGCAATGCTTTGTGTGACATTGCTGTGGGTCAGCCTGCGTAAGTTTTGGAGAAACATGGCATAGCTGTAGTAGCTGTTTTACATAGCCTTGTTTTCTAGAAATGAAAGTGATAACAGCAGGATTGCCAGCATTAACTCTTCCATGCGCAACTTTGTGTTTTCTGTGCTCTTTCAGGATGATGAGAATGTTGGACATTTGACCACTACAGTCTTGGAATGAGCCACAGCACACTAGGGATGAGAGATGCCAGGGCTCTGGGAACCTCTGGCTGTGTGTACACATTGAATTCCCTTAATGGACAGCAGTAAGAGTAAACACTTGGCTTTGGCTGATTTGTTTTTGTTTTTTTTTTTTTTTTCCTTCCCCTCTACTTGATTTCTTCTGCTGTGAGAAGTGACGATGTTGCAAACAACCCATCTGCGTTTTTGCAACACCTCCTCTGTTCCTTGATTATTTTAGTTTGTTGGTGTCACTTTACATGTTTATACTATTTTCAAATGTTTGTGCCACTTTCCTCCCATCTTTTTCTCCCTCCCCCCCGCCCCCTTGCTTTATAGTGTTTAGAAGAGCTTCACTGCTTTTCTTTTGCCTCTTTTTTTACCTTAGTTACCTTAGGAATGTGAATTTTTATCTTATACTTTGCTGAGATTTTTTTCGCCTTCAGTCTCATAAAGGAAGTTTCTTTCTTCACCACATCTAAACTTTCATTTTATTTTTTTTTTTGTTATCTTTTGAGGAGCTTTATAACAAAAATAGGGTTAAATCAAAGGTGGAGATATATTCTTCATCTGTTTGAAATGACTTGTTATCCTCCCAGAGGGAGTGAGGAAATAGTTCAGTGTGGCTGGTGTGAATTGGGGAATGCCTTGGCTCAGTCAGTTGCTACTTCTTATCTTGTTTTTCCTACGTGGGTTGCTTGGTCCATGTGCCTTGGTGGGACTGTCTTCTCTGCATCTTGAGGAGGCAAAAGACAAAGCATGTTGTTTTTTCTTTTCAGCATCAAGGGAATGTGCTGTTAATCTCTCATAGGGGTTGCTGTGAGAAGGGAAGAGAAAGTAATTGAGGTAAAGAGATGCTGGCACCCATCCCTGCTGGTACACTTCTCATCAGAAGGGTTGCCCACTCTTTTCCCATTAGTGTTTAGGTACCAGTTTGGGCACTGCCCCTGTGATTAAGGAGACCCTACCTGGAAGTGCTCTGCTAGACAGGGGCCATGCATGTACATACTATCAGTGCTTCTTGCAAGAAGTTCCTTTTTACTGACAACAAAGGAATGTGTCTTCAGTATGTCTTTTGCTGCTGCATGCAGTAGCTACAACAGTTGATTGCCTAGCTGCCACACAGTAGAAATCTGGGTTTCATTTGAATTTTCAAGGTTGTTGAAAGCGTCTTTAGTATTTTTCTTTCCTCCCTCTCTCTCTGCTTTTCTTCTCCATAGGCATGTCAGCCTCCAACAGAGCTTGAAAAAGAGGAAAGAGGTAAAGAGGGGGGGGGGGGGGGGGGGAGAAAGCCAGCAAGGTGTTGTTAGCATTTCCCTGCACCTGAAACTACTCTTCTGGTTTCACGCAGTGCCATTGCGGGGGGGCGGTGGGGGGGGACGGGACCGATGGGCGAGCACCGAGCGCGGCAAAACCCATAGGCTTTTGGCATACCAAAAAAAAGGGCGTGAGGAAGAGTTTAAAAAAAAAAAAAAAAAAGAGGAGGAGGAGGAGGAAACCCCGCAATTTTGCGCCGGTTTCCTCGTTGCGGTGCGAGCGCACAAAGAGACGGCGGGGCGCTGTGGGGAGGGAGGGGTTCCCCCCGGAGGCGGGGCCGGCCGCGGAGCCGGAGCCGGGAGCGGCGGAGCGGGAGGCGCTGCTGGAAGCAGCAGGAGCCGCCGCCATGGAGCCGGGGGGCCGGCGAGGCCGCCCCGCCGAGGAGCCACCGCGCCCCGAGGAGGAGGAGGTGGACCCCCGCATCCAGGTGAGGGCCTGCCTTCCGGAGGGGGGGGCAGGAAAAGGGGGGGGGCTTAATTTTTTAATTTATTTTAATACGTATGTAATGTATATAATAATTGCATAGAATAAGGATTGCCTTTTATTTTGTGCTGCATATGTTCATATATATATATATGTATATATACATATCTATAGATTTTTTTTCCTTCCCCGTGCCGGGCAGCGGTGCGGAGCAGCCCCGGGGGTCTGAGCTCCCGCCGGGTGCGGGGGAAGCGGCTCCGGGGCGCCCCAACCCTTTGTTACCCCCGGCATCGCTCTGCGCCGGGCTCCGTTCGGCGTCCTTCCTTCTCCTCCTCCTGAAATACCCCCCTCCCCTTTTTATTTTTGACCATGACGGCGTGACCTTGCTGGTGGAACAGGGCTGGTGCTCAGAAATTCGTAGATGCGGGAAAACGTCGATTTTTTTAATTATAGGTTTTGTTTCTTTTAAAAAGGAACGTTAGTGGAATATGGTGTTTCCTCTATAAATGCCTTCTGCGATGATTTTTTATTTTTGCATGGTTTCTAAACAAAGCTCTTCTCCCCCAAATTGTGTCTTGACCGATAGCCTGGTGCAAACTTCAGCACGCTGTGGTCCCCCAAATAAAATGTATTTTTAGGTCTCTACAGATTTATGTCTTTTGCCTCCAGCATTGCTGGGATTGTTTGTCATGAGTGAATATAACGTGTGTACATTGCTGAGAGGATCCTTGGCGTAGGTCCCTGCTCGCTGTAATTGTCATTCTTTTCTCCATCATGAGCATTTCTTTTTCCAGGGCTGAGCAGAGCAATTGCAAAATTCACAAAACATGGTTACATAGAGCGAGGCCCTCAGCCAAAAGCTAGCCTGTTACTGCCCTGATTTTGAGAAGCTAAACTCACTTGGTGCCTATTGATATAGTTTTGTCCTTAAGTTCTTCAGCCAGCTTGCAACGTGTTTCCATGTACATGATTTGCTCATTTTTGGCAAAACTGTGTTTTTGTTAAGTTTTCTGTTTGACTGAAAAATCAGGCTGCTGTGTCTGCTTCCCTGACAGCTGTAAGGTTTTTAGCTTTACAGTAAGAGACATTTAGGTAATTTTTGTATGAGTGTCATTTTTGGACAACATGGATACACAAATAGGTATCTTCCAAATCCTAGGAGCGGGAAATGCAATCTAACCTCCAAGGATAAGAGAGCTAAACTGTGGCAATTAATTCTTTTCTGGTTGTAACCAGAGTCATTCTTGTAATCTAGTGGGAAATGGCTCAAGTGACAATCAGTTTACAGTGTTCAGTTTATACTGCTAAACACTTGAAGGCGGATTCTGTTACACTGGTTCACAATTAGATAACGTTTGAACACTCCTGTTGAAATCATAGGATCTCACATGGAGTAATATGTTGCTCAAATAAAGAAAGCTATCGGAGTCTGCTCCTCAGGGTTGCTTTTTGTGGTAAGAAAGTACTTAAGAATGAGCTTTATTTTTACAGTAACTTCATTCATGCCAACACCACCTCTAGTACATATTTATTCAAGGGATTTAACACCTTTGTTTTTGCTGTTAAGAGATCAAAATCTTGGCACAAAGGCAGGCTATGTAAACATAATCGTATGTCCCATTGACTGGTTGTGTAGTGAAATGGTTTGCCAAAAATCCACAGTAAAATGTCTCTCGTGCTGCAAGAGCATTTCTTATCAATTCTGTGCATTCACTGCATGTCTCCTGTGATAGTACTAACTTGGTGCTAATCCTTCTAGGGTGGGTGTGTCTGTCTCCCTAGTACCTCGCAGATACTGTCTATACTGATTAATAAAACAGAACTCACTGTATCTTATGTTTATTTGTAATAGTGAAGAATTAGCCAGAACAGGAAATGTATTGCCTATAGAGGTTTTCTGATTATTTTTCATATAAGTAGCAAAGTTAAACTAAACATCTCAAGGTTTCCTCTTTTCACGGAATTTGTAAGCCACAGCCCTTGCGAGCTTTCAATGGGGATGCTGAATGAGCCTTCTCAGACACATTTTATCCCCAGGTTTCTTAATATGCATCTGACTTTCTTTTTTTCTTTCTAGGGGGAGCTAGAAAAACTGAATCAATCCACAGATGATATCAATCGCAGAGAGACGGAGCTGGAGGTACAGTGTTTATCCTTTCATTTTCCTTTTGTGCGTATTCGATTTTGTGAACAACAGAACAGTATTTCTGAGTAGGTTGCCTCCTGAATTGTGCATCCTGTGGTAATTTGGCTTCAGGAGTCTGGTGATGAATTTTTTTAAAGATATGAATTGAGCTAACAACTGGAACAGAAAGGGAGAAGATTGAGGTATGCCGACAGCGTAAATCTCTCACACCCCACCACTCCAAACCTTATTTTTAGGGTTTGAAACTAAGCTTAGACAAGTTTTATTTTTACAAGTCACTGTTTTGAGTTTGCATTCTTGTAATTATAGACAGGGAAAGTTTATTTGATTAAGAGGGTTTTACCGTACGACTGTCTGCTGGGATCTTCACTTTGGTGGCTGTTTGGGTTTTTTTTAGCTTGTTAACTTTGCCTTTTTTGTCAGTACTTTCTGATCAAGGAAGGTAAGGAAAGAAAGTTGAAGGAAAAGACTTCCTAATTGTAACAAGAGGTTTTCTTGAATACTTAAAAATCTGATAGAAAGTTCTGAAGAAATTGTTTCTAAATCCCCAAATTTGAGCTTCAGCTACTTGGTAGTCATTCTGGAAGGCTCAACATGATTGATCTAATAATGAAGCAAAACAAACTGGCCTACTCGTGTTTCTAAATTTTCTTTTGTTTGCAAAACAAAGAAGATATACCGAGTGGAAGTGTAAGATGAACATACTGCTAAATAAAAACTGGCATAAAATACGACTTTGCATCCTAAATAATTTTGATATCATTACAACATTTTGAATACTGTATCAAAACATGCTGAAGTTGCAGTGATGAACATACTGAAAGAGTACATATATAGATGTACTTCTGTCTGCACCTTCAAAATATCAAAGTCTGTGTTTTGTTTTATTGTATGTGTGTGTTTTCACGAGATGGATACCTGGAGCATGGAATGATTCCTGGTAGTATTTTAAAGTACAGGAGTATCCACTGGGTGCACTGAGCAGAAAATAGTGTTATGAACTTCTTTGGAGACAAAGCAGCTTTGTCGTGTCTTTTTTCTTCTTCCCACTTGTTTGCATTTGTTTGTGGCATGTGGATCATGCATTTATTGGCAAAAAACCGTAGTGGAATGGGAAAATATTTGTTATACCAAATTAAATGATATTTAAGCTGTGGAAACTATTCAGTGTCACTAGCTTGATTTAAATTTTATGAATGAACTCTAAAAATCAGTATGCTAGTCTGCAACAATACCAATTAATGGACTTCAGGACCCTTTGTATAGATGTGTTGAAGAAAGTAATCATTATATTTATCTTTTCACTCTCCTTATTTCATGCTGAGATACTGAAATTGAAAGGTGGTACTATGGATAGTTGCCTGGATTTCATTAATTTTTTACATAACCCTTCAGTGAGGCCATATTATGAAGCAGATGGAATAGTAATAATAATGCAAAGGTGTACTCATGAAATAAGTCCCAGTGACTTTAAGATGGGATTTTACTGCTTGATTAAAATTATTCGTGTGTTCAGGTGTTTGCCTAGCCAGCAGATTTGTAGCTGCTGTGTGTGTGACACATGCTGAGGTGTAAAGGCTGAAAGGCTCCTGGATATATAACTGTAAATAAAAGAGTGGTATTTCCACATTAGCTCGATCTCACATTGTTACTTATTTTACGCATTTTAATAAATACTAAGTGTCAGATAGTGCAGAGATTACATGATTTCTACCTCTATGTCATTAAATGTTTACTGCAGATCTGTCTGTAGTACGTACTGTAAGCAGTCTTTGATGGAATTAAATTGAAATATCATCAGCAGTATGCCTTCATGAATGTTTCCTCTTCATTTTTCATCCAAAAATCTTACTGGATTGAAGCCAGTTTGTGGTATCATGCAACTACATAATTTCTAATGCGTAAAGATTTTCATTACTTTTGATGTGCTTAAATTTTGAGGACAGCTGCGGTCGGATGATGTAAGCAAGGCTTAATTTATATACATGTTGATAAATTCATTTTAAATGGACTTAAGACTTTCCTACAGGAACCCCACAACACTCAACACTCATGGTTAGAAGAATATCTCTGCATTCATACTCTGAACAAGAAAAGAAAGCTTTGCCAAGCAGCCTTAGAGGGTAAATCCAGAGTTGGGAAGGAGGAGTTTAGAACTGGGGTCATTCTGCTTCAAAGACTTCCAAAATCCATGAATTCTGCTTAAAATGTGGGCTTCTGGGAGAGCCATGCTGTGTTTGCCTTTGAAGATTTGCTCTTTTGGCTGTTATTAGCTGTTTTGGGTCCCTCTTGCTACCCCTTCCTATTTTGTTGTGTTCCTGCTATTGCAAGATGTTTCATTAGAATAAAGATGTGTGTTGGTGTTTTTTAACCAGACAATGGAGTTATATTTATTCTGATTTACTAGTATCATTTTCTTCATCTTTTCAGTATCTTTAATGGGAACATAGATGTATCATTATGCTATTTACAGCACAAGATGCTGACTGCCAGCTTCCTGTAGCATTACTTTGTGGTCCATACATTCCCACTGTTGATTTTTTTTCCTCCAGAATAATCTGGAAGAGCAATGAAGTGTTTGAGTAGAAGGTATATTTCTTTGAAGGAGGTTTATAAAAAAGACACTCATGTTTTTGACTCTCTGATAATACCTTGTGGCATCTGTGTTTTGCAAGGCTGTTCTGGACTTCTTGTGTAGCTTTGTGTGAGTTGCTTTAAATGGGACTGCTGACTGTCTCCAGTTCCCATTAAATGGAAAAAAAGGCTGTTAAATGCCTCTAAACCCCATGCTTTTGTTCTTGTTGTGCCTCAGGTCTACATGTGTAAAATGGAAGTAATAATGCTGCTTTACCGAATGGAAATGTTATGGGGCTCAATTCAGTAGAGGCTTTTAGGATTTTGAGACTGCACTGTCTTGGTGTTGCCAGAGGCGTGTCCATGTTTGAATGATGTAGAAAATATTGGCATCTGCTGATTATAGAGGTGATAAAAAAAAAAAAAGTCAGGCTGATCAACTTAAAACAGAATTCCCCATTTTAAGTTTTGCACTGAAACTGCCATGTGATCTGTTTTTAAGGTGACTGGCCTGCCTTTTTTTATCTTTTAAAATAAGTTTTGCACCTAAACCACCTGTGAGAGCAGTGGATATACGTGCATGGTATGACTTGGACAGATATGTTGAAGTTGGCTACATCTATTCTTTTACTCAGAAGATTTACTCGTTTTTTGCTCTTTTGACCTTTCCTATTAAACCCTGGAGAAATATCCTGACCTGATGATGCTTGCAGCCTGTTCAGGAGTTGCAGGGCTGCTAAAGGGCACTGAGTAGCTGGTAGTTATATGTTGCGTTAATGTATTGCCTGTTAATGAATCTTTGATTAGGCTTGATTTAAAATCCATAATACTGCTCATACTAAGTGCAACACTGAGTGTTACTGACACAGCAAAAGGATGATAAGGGTCCTCTGAGGGATATAACACTTGGCTTTGCTAATGTCCCTGTTTATGTTTGAAGTGTCTGTGAAGAGGTGGGGGAAACATCTTGCAGTGGAGATATGCTTTGGCCAAATGCAAGTTAGAGCGGGCGCCTTGCTATTTGAGCTTTTTTCCTGTTTATTGGAAATGCATCTCCATCTGAACTCGCATCAGGAGCTGCAAATGTACTTAACAAATGTTCATGACTCACCAGTCCAGACAGCTTATACATGGCTTTGATTGGCTCTTGAAAGTACTATTCAGATGTAACAAATTCACCCAGAGACCCTCTGGCAGCATTGCAGGGAGGGGAAATGCAGCACATACCATTAAAATTACCACTGGAATCCCAGCTATCCCGAATGTGGTTTTTGTTAGAGAGAGTTTTTATGTCGCTGGAGCTATGAGCTTGCCAGTGTTTGTTCAGGGGAGATGGCTGCACATGGAAAGTAGAGCTGAACAGTGCTGCTTTCAACCATGCTTGTCATAAGAGGGCCTGCTTAGGATCCTTCTCATGGGCTTGCCTAGATCCTCTAGTCCTGATCTGCAATACTTGGTGTTAATTTTGGTCCTGGATTTATCATAAAGGTCACCCTGGGTTAGTGCTGGATAGAGTCAAAGGGAAGGGGTGTATCAGCTGTGGTGCTCTTTCACATGTGAGCTTTGTCAGCATTTGAACCCCTCTCACACAGGGAAGGACTATTTGTCATGGTTTAACCCCAGCTGGCAGCTCAGCACGACAGAGTCACTCGCTCCCCGAGGGTGGGATGGGAGAGAGAATCAGAAGAGTGAAAGTGAGAAAACTCGTGGGTTGAGATAAAGACAGATAAGTAAAGCAAAAGCTGCATGCACAAACAAAGCAAAACAAAACAAGGAATTTATTCGCTGCTTCCCATTGGCAAGCAGATAGAAGTCCACCAGCTATTTAGAATTGCTTCCTCCTTCCTCAATAAAATACTTGGGTTTGGGGTAAAACTCAAACTGGTGATCCTGTCACATGTAAGAATTTTAAGCAGACTTAAAAAGAAAAATAATCATCTTTCAGATTTTAGAGAAATGACCTGTGAGTGGCGGGAATCTCATTCTGAGCATGCCTGCTTGGCATCTGTCTGTAGAAACATCCGCTAACTTATCATACCCCTGTGCAGCGTTTTCCGGTGTTCACAAAAGAATACACAGATAAGGCCAAAGCAGCTCACTGGCTGGTGCTCCTCATGGTTTTTTGGACTGTGATATACGTGCATGATGTATTTGTCCAGCACTATCAGGACAAATCTTTCCGTGTTTCTTAATAATCCACTTGCTTCCATAGGAAATGGCTCCTGTGTGCGAATTGCTTGTTGTTTTGCCTTCTGCTTTCATCCATGGATAAGTAAGGAAAAGCTCCTTCCTCTGCTATGGCTCTGGAAAGATTTTGTCACCCAAGTGGGTTTTCAACCTGAGGGAGGAAGGGTTAGGCAGAGAAATCTTGTTTTAAAAGGAGCACGCTGTGCCCTCCTTGGCCCACTTTCCTCTCTCCTATGAGAACTAAAAATATTTGTAGTAAGAAGTATTTGCAGTCTCAGTTTGTAACTGTCTTCAAGCAGGAAGTTAGAGCAACTTTCAAATACCAATTTTCTGTTTTCTCAGATTGCAAATTAGTAGCTGCCTAAAAAAAAAAAATCAGACCTTTCCTCATGCTTAAAAATTAAGCAAGATACTACTTATGCCCTTCCTTGCACTTTGTTTTTAAGGTTTGGTAGCCAGCCTGGTTTACTTGAACTGCTCAGGGACCAAATAGATGTTAAAAATGTTTTTAACCGATTTGATGCTCTGAAGGCAGATTTCTGAGCACAGCATATGCATCTGTCTGGTGTGTATGTATGATGCTGATGCTGTTTTAGCTTGTAGGTCTTTGTAGCAGAGAAGATGGGTATGGATACTGCCTCTTGGAAATAGATGAAGCCTGTCCCTCAGTCAGCAGTTTAATTTCCCATGCACCTCCTAGGCTGTTTTAATGGCTTGTCAGAGGTTCTGCACACCAAAATGGCAGAAAGATCATAGGACAGCCTTTGTAAATGAAATTTAAATGTGTTTGGTACTAAGATGCTTCATACTTGGGTGATGTGTTAAGTTCATTTTAAAAAGAAAATTGTTTGAAAATACATGTTTCATTTGATGGGCAGAAATAGTTATTTGCCTGTCATCTGGCATTGAACACCAGCTCATCACCATCACTCCTGAGGAAGGGAAACAGGCATGCTTTGGTCTCTGACAGGTGCAGTGTAATGGGAAAATTGTATTTTAGTTTTTTCCTGCAGTTAAGAGTGGATCTCCAAAATGCTCCTGCGTGGATGGCCTGTCCTTAAGTGTGATTCCCTCTTTTGGTGCAGTATCAAATAGTTGCCCCACAGCAAGTTACTGGAAACAAACTATGCTTTAATAATGAACTATTGCAGCAAAAACATATACAGGGTAGAGGTCTGGCATGCTCCCTAAGACAGAACTAGTGAAATCTGTTTTGAGAGAAAAGTGCAAAGGATTTCCAGGAAGAAAGCTAGTGAGTGTGGAGCTCTTACAGCCGTAGAACAAGATGTTGAAACTTAAACTGCAGCTGTTCATGAGGTACACTAGCAGGTATAGCACTGAGAGCTTGTGTATGACAAGCACCTAGGTAGTGAGAGTCTAGTTTTAAGTGTGTAACCTTATGACACCCATTGAGGATAAAATGCCTTAATCGGCTTTTGTCCAGCTTGAAAAAGGTTTGTCATCATCTCATTTGAGCAAATAGAAAACATTGAAAGCTGACTGGCTGGCATTTTCAATGTCACCTTTTTGTTTGTAAAATCAGCAACAAGGTATTCTTAAAAATGATCATGGAAGATTAGGAGTAAACAGAGGGGAAAATATGGTTTAAAAATGTTTCCTGGATGTTTGACGTGTCTTTTGTCAGTTGCATTGCTTCTGTTCGAGTGTATCTGGTCTGTGAATATATTCTATTGCAGTGATGAGAAAAACAAAGCCATGTACTTTTAAAACAAGCAAACAAACCCCCAAAACCTAAAAACCCACCTAGAAATGGTGAGTGTGATGCACAGGGTTAGTACCTAGGGCTGCTTTTATCAATAACTAGCACTTCTGCTGGGAAGGCACTATCTTTCAAGAAACTGAAATACAGACACTAGGGATTGAGAAATGTGCTAGAAAATTTGTATGGCATATGCTGTTCTGTCTTGGTTCTGCTCACAACAGAAAGTTGCAGGGATTGACGTATTTGCCGTTCTCTATTATCCGTGTGTGCTAGATAAAGGTCTAAACGAAGCAAGACTTTGGCAGTTAAAAAGTAGCTCCATATAAGTTAACTTGTATGGAGGAATATCACATCAGGGGATTTGATAAGTAAGTTGAAGGTGGTGTGGTTGTTTTCCTAAGACAGATGTAGGGCTTACCTTCTGCTAAGGATCGTGGACGAAATGCGGTTCTTGAGCCTCTAAGCTTTTGATGTGAGTGTCCTTACAGAAAACATCGTTAAGAGGATTTATAGGTTTGAACCACTTTACATATGGGTTGCAGTGTCTCGCTGACAGTAATATAGAAAGCCAGACATAAAGCAGTGAATTAAATCGATTCCCAAGTCTTGACCACAGGCCTGTTCTTCCCATGAGCCACAGATGCACTTTTCATGCCACGTAAGTGCACCAAGCCCAGTCCTACTGGTGCAATTGCCTTGGTACTTCTGACCTCCCAAGTTTCACGTGAAGAGTAAAAACAGCTGCTGCACCTGTATTTCTTACTCAGACTTCCCCAGGGTTACCTGCCAGGGGAATTTTGCCCTATCCCAAGGGTGATGTCTCTTACAGATGCTCTGCCAGCACGTGGCAGGGCCGACACATGGAGTATGGCAGGGGGAACCTGTGACCCTGCTCACAGGAGGTGTTGCCATAGCTCCCAGATAGGAGATGCAGTCACTGAGCCCATGAGAGCTGAATCAGTTCAGATTGAGGAGGCTGGGTGGTGTGAATGCACTGGATTGCCACAGGAGCACATGTGGTGTAGATGTATGATGTGGGATCATTTGCTTTTGTAAGGTAGTTGGGGCTAGTGGAGAGTACTGTAGTGCAGGAGAGGGCATGTGTTCGGCATTACACCTTCTCAGAGACCCCAGCATCTTCTTGCTGTGTCTGAAGGAGATGGCTGGAAACCTTTGGTAGGGGGACTGATCCCAGCAGAGAATGAGCATCTGCTTATTCTCTCATGCAGAAGGTGTTGGAGCCTGCAGGCTTGTGTTTCTTCTGACAGTCAGGAGCCTGAGAATAAATGTCACTGAAAATAAGTCTTGTGGTGGATGATACAGATGTAAAGTTCTGGGGTGTTTCAGTTTTCATTATTGTTCTTCACTGGAAGAAATGAGAATGGTCAAACCTAAATAAGGCCTCAAAAGAGGAACCAGGCATGCTTGGGGTAAAATGACAAAGTTCACACCAGTATATTTTTCAGCTGAAGCTCCCTGTTCTGAGTAACTAACTACTGTGAGGGGTGGGACTGGGCTTGTGGGCACACATGTGCTTAACCATTTGCAAGACCTGTGCCTCAGGTGCCAGTTACAGGAGTAGTTACAGTTTAGTAATTTGTATCTGCTTCATCTGAGTTAGTGGGAGATGAATAGGTACAAATTAATAGTTGCTGTTCATTTGACCTCTCTGTCCTTGGTTTTTTTTGTTTGGTTTTTTTTTTTTTTTGTTTTTTTTTTTTTTTTTTTTTTAAGCTCTAAGTAGAGACTAGTCATCTTTTTCCTACTGGATAGGATTGTACACAATTATTACATGAATAAATTTGGGGTAGGTCTCTAAGCACAGATTTGTAGTGATGGTTTCTTTGTTCTAAGTGCTTATCTTACAAACATGGGAACTGAATTTTTTGATGAATCACTGCATAGGGCTTTTTTTGCTTGAACTATTTGCTTTGCATAACTAGTATCATAATATGTTAGCTCTTACAAAAAAAGTAAAAACAAATCTTCAGGCTCACTCATTTAGAAATGAGCTTTTAATTCTGTTCCTGCACTTACAGGAATATTTTTTTTTTTATTAAATATACTTCAGTACATAATATTTTTCTTGCAATACAGTCATGAGGCTTGTAGCCTTATTTCAGTTACTTGTGAAACTCATTTTGAGCAGTGAACCATGTATCGTCCAGTCATTGAATCGGAAATATTCAAACTCCTCTCACTGAGAAAATCACTGACTCAATACATGTTGTTTAAATGATACATTTCAGGCTTTCACTAAGCAATGAGATTATTGACTGGATTTAGGTTAATGAAATAATAAGTTATTGTCCCTTTAGTTCTCCATTTTTGAACTTGTTACCCATTTGAATAATTCCTTAGAATAAATTAGATTATCTTAAGAATCCAAAGCTATTTACACTGAACTAAAATATTACTGATGCTGGTTCAGGTTTTAGATAACACTAAAAAGGAAGCAAGGAAGCTTTTACAAAAGTATCTCGCTTTTTCTGTAAAAAACTAATGTGTCGTTGCATTTTTTTTCCACTTTTGAGAGCATGGTGGCAGGTTCCAATGTATTTTAAATCTTCCATTGAATAAAGAGTTTTACATTCTAGAAATCCTCAACAATAATGACAAACCCCTCCTGAATTAGGGCACTTTTTCAAGCCAGCTGCTTCCTGATAATCAACATGTCACTCCAGCAGTCTGCATAAATGCTGCTCTCTAATTAGAGTTACAAGCCTTGTTGAGAGCTCACATGGCCCTTCTTCTTCGTCTCCTTAAATCCTGGGCCAGGTCCCAGCCTGAATTTGCATCACTCTGCAGTAGTTTAGAATCCGTGTTGGTTTCTGAGATTGAGATCAGAAACTTACAGGTGTGTAAATTTGCTTAGATTTGCTTACAGGTGTGGAAATTTCAATAGAGCAGAGAAAATATTTTGATTGCTTTAGCTAATAATTTAAGGAGGGCAACTCGTCCAGTTTAGAAGTGGCTGGAATTCACTTTTCTTAAATATAGTAAATACTAACAACGAAATGGAATGTAGGTGCCCTTAGCCATTGCTACAAACCATAGCTGAAAAGATGGGCTTTTATGGAAGGGACTCCTGCTATGAGAACCTGGAACCTTTCTGCTGCTATCAAAGTAAGTAGGGTGTGTTTGAGGAGCTGTCTTGAAAATATACCATGTGGGAAGTGTCCAGTTCTTCCTGTAGAAAGCATCCTCATTTGCATTGTGGAATGGTTCTCTGAGGGGACCAGTACTAGGGGCGGACATGCTAAGGTTTAGGAGATGCCAATTCCAGCTGATTTGCCAGCCTGCTGTGGGAATTTGGCCTGCCTGCTAGCATTGTCTATGTGAGATGTCTTTACCATTGAACTGCCTCTCAGAACTTGTTACCCTGCTGTTCACCTCCTCACGGAGTAATTTGCAAACTATTCCTCTCTGAGAAACCCTGGCAGAGGTGACATCTAGAACAGACAGTTGTAAACTTTGTGTAAGAGCTGTCTCTGAAAGACACTTGGTGTCTGGGATGACAGCTTTCAGGTGCAGTTCTGGGTTCCTCTACTGAAGAATTCTGGCTTAGTCCAAATGCCAGTAACTGTGTTGAATGTGTCAGCTCGTGTGTGAATCTGAAGAGGAACCTGAATAAAGGTAGGAACGAACAGGTAGAAATAATTTTTGAAGTTCTAATCTCTTTGTCCTTTTTTTCCTTTCTGCAACATTTTGAAGGACGCACGCCAGAAGTTCCGCTCTGTGCTGGTTGAAGCAACAGTAAAACTGGATGAACTGGTAAAGAAGATTGGAAAAGCTGTAGAAGATTCTAAACCTTACTGGGAAGCTCGAAGGGTGGCCAGGCAGGTAAGAACTTTTGCCTTACAAGCTTATGCTGGTAGTTGGAGAGCACATAGTGATTGCATTGCTTTCCTCCTATTAATAACACTGTAAGCATATACACTTGGCTGATGCTGGTCTGTGTCTTCAGTTGCATGTCAGCCATGGGAATTGATGGCAAAAGTGTATTTCTTCACAACCACAGCTGCACATGTTCTTCAGTCTAGGAACAACTACAGCAAACACAGTAGCAAAAGACTAGTTCTTTTCTCCTCTTGTTATCAATGGTCTTTCAGAGCCCTGTTCTTTCCTATCAGTAGTTGTAATTATTTGAACATATAGTGTAGACTTTGTGTTTCTGCTTTTTCTTCTTGCTTAGCAACCAAATGACTGCAATTGGAAGCTGCTGGGAAAGAGGCTGGAGTAGGGCAGACTTGGGGAAACCTGCAGGGTTTGGTGCTGATTAGGCTGTGATGAAGCTAAATGTGGATATAAAGTTCTGAGATGAATGTGCTAAATGTGGCTCTAAAGCATTTTGGTCTGGGGAGAAGCTGACCTCTGCTTTCTCTGCTGCCATCAGGACCTTACCTCCCTTTCCCCACCCACTACTTGGTTATTGACAGGCCTGTGTGGCTGAGGTGAGGAAGGATGAGGTGCAGAAATAAGGGTGTGACCTGCTGGCTGAAGGGAAAGCAAGAAAGCTTGTGAGATATCAGGCAGCTTCCAATTTAGGGAAGAAGCTGCTGAGTGTTGAGTGTGTGTGGTGGCTTAGGCAGTACTTCTTCTTGGTGTCTGTTGTGGGGTTTGCTGGTGTCTGAGGCTTTTTGTTTTTTCCCCAAGGGGAGGCTGTTCCTGGTTGCTCTTTGTGTTTTCTCTTGAGGCGGGGAGAGTCAGGAAGAACTGCCTGGAGCTACTGCTTCTGTGCTTGGCTGGAAGGATATGTGAGGTGGTGTCTGTGGCTGGGTAGCCAGGATGTGATTGTGTTCAAGGGGAGAGTGAGAGATGGGGTAGCATGTATGAAATACATGAAAATTACAGAAGAATTTTATTTGAGAACATAGGTAAGAGATGAGGCTGAGGGATGAGAAAAGTCATGTAGATGTGTGCCAGATGGCACAGGGTAAGAGAAGGGGAGAGAAGAGAATGCATCCTCAGAACAATGCCCAGGAAAGGGAGGCATGAACACAAACTTCATTTGAAACTTGATGAAGCAGGAATTGGGTTGATGGGATGTGTCATTCAAGATAATATATGAGTGCGTTGATGCTTTAAATTGTGCAGCAATTGTTTTGAAGCCATTGTCTCAAGTGATGGGGATGAAGTGTAGGGCTTTTATGCTTAATCCTACAGACTAGTAGTGCAGCAAATAGGTAAACTCTGCTTCAAAGCACAGTAAGTAGTTTATCTACTTATCTCTACCTGCTCTGAAAGCAGTCCCTGCTCATGGGGCCTATGGTGTGTTGATGGGTGATGTGCTAGAGATATACCAGTAGTGACCTTAATAACAAAATAAAGTACAATTTGAAAAAAAAAAATCCCCAAAACCCTGCCTTGAGCATGACCTTATACTTCTATTACTGTAAATAGCTGTGTAAGGCACAGCATGCATAGGACTGCAAGAGTTGTACTTGGAAAAGTCAATGGTAGAAAAGCGTACTTTGCAGTACGAAAAAAAAAAAGTCCATTGACTTTGAGGTTTGTAACATCAAACACTGAGAATGATGAACTTTGCTCTCTGTCCTGAAGTTGGCAGCCCATTATGTCCTGGAAATGTAATTTTGTATTGTTATGTCTTTGCTACCCTTGAAATCCATTCAGTCGTTCTGGTTCAAAGGTGCTTTACAAGACCAAAAAGAAAAAGAAGAAACCCAAACCACTGAAGATCCTTAAATTAGTAGAATTGCTGCTCTAGTATTGGGCTTGATAGAGAGAGCCGTGTTTTTCTCCCAGTCCATTCTGTCACTAGCTACGTTTAAATGCCATTTATCCCAGATCTGCTAATTTGCCACACACTCAGTTTTCTTTTAATTCCTTGATAGAATTTTATTTTAAAGCAGGAATTCCCCTTCTAACTGTCATTTCACTTTTTTCTACTTTGTGTTAGGGAGCTGGTCATGGAACAGAGCTCCCTGGAAGATGGTCTCTGGTTTCCCTTTGGTTCTTTGTCTAATAAAATCTTAAAATAGAAAATGTGAGGGCCAACAGGAGTACTAGCATTGAAGGACAGTGAATCTGTCTGGAAACTGGGAAGATTGTAAAGATTAGTATGAGCCATCAGTAAAGCATCTGCCTAAGGAGTTTTTTTAGTTTTAATTTAGCCTAGAAAAGTTCCATTTATCTGGGAGCAAATACACTGTATTAAAGCAGGGAGAAGGGCTGAGTAGATAGGGAAATGTGAAACTGGAGGAATGTACTAGAATATTAACATAGTTAGATGCCAATTCCCATCTTTCTTTTTACTTTTAATTGTAAAACTGTAGAGAAATGATGGCAACAGCTTTCTGTTTTTTCCATTTAAATTTATAATAACATCTAGCCTATGAAGAATTGTCTTCCTCCTCCTGTCTTTACAGTTATTTTAGAGCCATTAGGCTGCCTCCAAAAGCATGGGCATAAGTTTCTTGGAGGCTGAAACAGCTTTAATTAAACAATAAGGGAAATATGCATGACTGTACTTGTAAGGGAAAGGGAAGTGTAAGTTCTTGTTTGTTGTTCTCAGTAAAGGGAAGTAAAAATATGGCCTATAAATTTTAAGTCTTTTGGGACTAAAGAACTGCATAATTAATGACATTTAGTTTGGCAGAAATGCAGGAGTTATCCAGAGTGACTTGCATGTAAGATGTCAGTTGCAGGGTGAGTTGCCTGGTACAAGCTGTATTAAGTCACACTGAGGAGCTTACTTTCACTTGGCACCAGCATGATTCTCTTTTGGAAATACCTGTTTGATCTATTAAGATAAAACTCAATATAAAAGGTATGAGGGCAGTGACATGGGGTCATCAAAAAACAGGTCATCAACTCAAGTACGACACTGGAGAAGCTTTAGGACCTTGAGCCCTTTTGTCTACCCACCCTTATCCCTACTTTGCAATCCTGTCTTGGCAGAAGATGGGGAATTCAAAACAATTTAACTCCCCCGTGCAAAAGTCCTGTAGCATCTTGTTTGTGTAATGTTTGCCAAGAGAGCCTTGCCTTGGCCTATCTCAGGGTGAAACTTTGTTTTAACAGAACAATGGCCCTTTAGCATTAAGATTTGAGTACTTTGCCCTCTGAAATAGTGGCACGGCGAATCAGGATGCTGTCTGTGGGCACCAAAGCAGTAATATTGGGCTTTTGCTGAGATTGAAGTGAGAGCTGGGTAATACTCTTGCCCCTGTAGTTTTCTGCCAAGACAACTTTGTTGTGATTCCTCATCTGGTACACCAGTGGGCCTTTTGTGTTGATTGCAGGCACATGTAACTTTTAGAGCATTTTGATTCAAATGTGTTGTTTAATGAAATTTTATAGTAGTTCTGCTGCAAGAACTTTTTGTGGTTTACATGTTGTCTTTTCATGTTATTCTTTAACTGATACCATAATGCTCACGTTTAATGGAAGAACCCTGGCATATAGCAGAAGACTGTGCATGTACACAAGCAGTGACCACATTGCAACAATATGAAAATCCTGTAATCCTGAAGGTGGTCCAGGTTCTAAGTGTTCAGAAGATCAAACTTCCCATGTCTGTTTGGTGTGGGTGTTGGTTATTTTCTTTTCTTTCTTTCTTTTTTTTATTTTCCACTAGTAATCCTCCTCCCTAGCTGACTAGTCAAAGAATTAGACTTTTCTTGCCCAAAGGTAATGGGGAAAAAGGGTGAAGTTGCCAGGAAACATTAATAATGTAAACAGAAGTCTTGAGCCTCTGAAGTAAGGAGTGTCTTAAGCCACTGTTGACTTAACATTTTGGAGGGCTGGGGCTATAAAGTGCCTGTGCAAGAGTGTTCACAGTAGTGTCTGAGCGAGTGATAGAGCTGGGAAGTGTTACCTCCCCAGTGACAGCATGTCCTGGAACTAGATGCTGTGCAAAAGCAAGTGTGGTCTGTTGCATAAATCACTGGGCTGGTAGGAGCTGATTTTGTGCTCCTGCATGGCATAGATAAATGACTTCGTCTCTCTCTTAGTTCCAATGTAAAATGAAGCTGTCAAGCTGCTGTGAAGCCGAGTTCATTAAGCGAAGTAAAAGCACTTTGGGGTCATCGGGTGAGAGGTGCCATTAAAACACTGTTATCTGTACATCATCACTTGTGAAGCCATGGACAAATTGAACAGGAGAACTTACCTTTCTACTTTGCTTCTGATGGAAAAAGAATCTGATAAAAAATGTGTTCTCACCCCCACAAATAAAACAACCCATGCATTTGTAGTGACCCTAAACTGAATAAAAGCCCTGGGAGTATTGCTTTTAATTAAGCTTTAGCATTTTTTGGCTTGTTTTTGGTTCTTGTTTGTTTCTTTGTTTGTTTTTGGTTAGATTTTTTTGCAGGGTGAGGAGTTAATATTTTAGTCCTCAGTATTGGCTCAGATTGGGAGTAGGTGAGGATGCTTTGCTCAGCTTTAGTACTGAACTTGTTTGGGAAGGACTTTGTTCTGCTTTGTGATATTCCCTTCATCTCCCCTGTCTCATTTAGGTTTGGCAAAAAAGTGTCAGAAAACTTGTTTCAGGCAAAAATAGGTGAAAGATCTATGCTAGGTTGCATCTATATGTATCTCTTACTAAGGGACCTATCTGTACCATGTATTCATACAACAATATGTTGAAGGATATGCATGTTCTGCTTCCTCTTAAGTCTTCCTGGTTTGATTTTACAACTAATTCTTCTTTTCACGTTGTTGGCATACTTTCTTAAGCAGCACTCTTTTATCTCCAAAGGCTTGGAAAAACACACTGGAATCAGTATGTACAAAAGGTCTTCCCCATTGATGTCTAGGCATATCTGAGAGGAAGTGCAGTTGACAGCTAACCTGTCCTGTTCACTGCAACTTTTTATGTAGTAGAGCCCTTTCTCTCACCTCACCAATAATCTTTCTCTCATGTAATATTCTATGCTGGATTGCCACATCTGTGTGAAGAGATCAGCTGACAGAGCAAAGAATTATAGGGGATGAGCCTTCAGGTATTCAGATCCTGGGTCTCCATTCTGCTTGTCTTCATGAAACTGAGGAGAGCCCAGTTAGCAATGGGAAATCATTTCCTCTCTCAAATGTGAATTTTGGTTGGTTTTGACCAGTGGGATCAGAAGTTAATAGTGGACACCAGTAGACCAAGGTGGATGGTTAGCTTTACCTACTGAAGTGTTTAGTGTCTAGTCTAGGATAATAATTTGGGCCTTTAATCACTAATTGTAATTAGGGGTGAAAAGTGTTCTGATATACCTCCCAGGCATCTCATTTTGGGATGTTTAGCCATTTGAAAGTTGCCGGGTGAATCCTACACCAAGTGTTTCAATGAATCTTACATCCAAAGTGAATCAGGATCAGAAGTAGCTGCTATAATCTTGCAGAACAGGAACTGAGGAGGAACTGAGCCACTTGATGGTGAAGGTGGGAGGAGTATAAGCAGATAGGCACACTTCCTTAGTTGGAAGAGTCTTCCTCAGCAGATGAGACTGATATCCTTCTTTGCAGAGATCAGGACTGCAATGCCAGTAAATGAACAAAACTTTCCAAAGTGGCCATGGCATCTCATCTTCTAAGTGTTCAGCTTGAGATGTCTGAAAGTAGCAAGTATGAAAGTTACAGATGGTAACTTGCTTAGTTCAGAAGACAAAAGCTTTTTAAATCCATGTAACTTGGAGGTTCAAAACTGCCAATCACCCTTAAAAATTAATTAGGAACGAAACTATGGTCTTGCCAGTGTCAATTCCTGCAGCACCCAAGTTTCCCATCCAAATTCGCTCAGTGAGTGAGAACTGATAGGATCACAGCACCAGCTGTCTCTGTTGTGGAAAGGAGGGCAGCACTGAGTGTGGATGACAGCTCCTGGATCCAGTTCCAACAGTGGTAAATATTCCTCTGGTTCCTAGCCACTAGATGTGTTATACTTCGGTATATTTACTTCTCATGGGAAAGGAATCTCCTTTCCCATCCTACTTTTATCAGCTGAAGTCCTGATGCTCAGGTTTAAGACAATAAGGAGTTAAGACTGATTTGTGTTATCTGGTAAGCTTATCTTGGCAAAAAAAAAAAAGGTGGAGGGAGAGGGAACTTGAGAAGCAAAAATTAAATGTCAGCAGAACTGTGACAGACTTGCATTCCTGTTTTGCAACTTGCCATGGAGCTAGTAAAAAGCAAAATTATTGGCACAGTTACAGTGGAACAACCAACTGACCTTTCCTGGCTGAAAGTGTGTTTCTGGTTAACTGTTTAGAGACCAAATAACTGTCATGTGAATTTGCATTTTCAAAGGAAGGAATACAGAAACTTGAAAATTAACTTTGACAAACCTTCTGCAAATCCTCCCAACTGTTCAAGAAAAAACTCAAAGACCCAGAGTACTTGACTGCTTTCCTTGGCTCTAGTTTGGTACTGTGTTATTGTTAAGTAATCATACAACTGTGTAATGGTTTGGGTTGGAAGGGACCTTAAAGATCAATTAGTTCCCACCCTGCTGCCATGGGCATGGATGCCACCCACTAGATCAGGTGGCTTAATGCCCAATCCAACCTGGCCTTGAATGCTTCCACAGGTGGGGCATCCACAATTTCTCTGGATGACCTGTTCCAGCACCTCACTACCTTCTGAGTAAGTAATTTCTTCCTGACATGTAATCAAAATCTCTCCTATTTTACTTTAAAAGCATTCCCCTTGTCCTATCAGTAGGAACTTTTTTTCTTTTTACATTTTGTATTATTTGTATTTTGTATGGATGTTACTCCTCCAGCTGTGTGCAATAACCAGTCTAAGCTGGCAGTATAGGTTGTCTCGTTTGTGCTCTGCTTGTGCTGATAGTTTGCCCTTTTAACTGGAGATGCTGTGTGGCAGCTGCCCTGGTGGCTCTTGGGGAGCCTCACAGCACTGTGAGATGGAGGAGGGAGCGATGGCTGGATAAGGAAGGTGGGGTTAATGGTGTGAGAAGCAGCTTGCTCCCCAGGTCTGTAAATATGGAAATTGCTGTGATTTTCTTTTTAGATTACTTGGATTGGTGGGGTGGAGAGGTAGGGGAGCAGCTCCCTTCCTGAACTGGGGCTTACTGTTAGTGGTTGAGAAACTCGTCTGTGGGATGGAGGCTGACGTGTTGGCCTCGGCTAGCACTGCGGCAGGGCAGGCACAGGAGAGAGGGAGTCAGGCAGGCAAGACAAGCCTTGTCTGGGAAGAGATGGCTGGGATGCTCTGAAGGGAAGAGAGACGTGGAAGTTGCTGTGTGTGCAATCGGGAAGCCCAGAGCTGTGAAGAAATGGTAAGGAGATGAAACGTAGGTGAGCTGTGCAAGAAGTGGTGCCTGAAACCATGAAGCATGGAGGCTGTGGGTTGTACTTGATGGCCTGTGAAGTTTTGTGTGTCCTTTTTTTTCCTTTTTGCTCCCTATGGGCCTGCTCTAGGCCTGAACCCCTTCTTCTCACAGACTTTTTCATTTTTTTATTTCAAAACACATCATTAAATCTTGGGGAAATCATGTCGATGTGACGTCAGTCCTCTTGAGAAATACGGAGTTCCCATTGCTGTGATCCCAGGGGGTGTTCTCAGTATATTAATCTCGCTTTCCACATGGCTGCAGGGCCGAGCACCCATCTGAAGAGGAAATAAGCCAAGCAAGGGAATATGTAATTTTATTATTGAGGGTGAGGAGTCATTTCCTTGAGTTCCACCAGGGAATCCACTGAGTTTCGTAAACTGTATTTCTAAAGCAGGATGTGCTTTGAGTTCAGTCAAGAAAATGTTTTACCATACCCAGAATTTTGAGTGGGGTTTTTTTTGTGCTCTCCGATCATGGTTGCACAGTTGTGTTTGAAACCCCCTGAGTAGTGTGTAGGAGTTCCTACCTTGCATTCAGCTGCATGTGGCTCTATGTTTCACTGCTGCCGGACGGAGCTTATGCTTGATGTGTTCTGTTTGCACCACCTGAATGCTTAAAACCTGGAAATTGTATTTTAAGTCTTGAATTATGGTTCTGTTGCATTTTTCTTCAGGCCAAAATAGCAACAAAGCCTAAGAAGCAAGGAGCTTAGGTAGACTGACCTGGGTCAAAAAGTGAGGTTTTATCTGGCTGATTTACATTATTTATTAAAGTTTAAGTATGACTCAATATGACTTTTATATTCTGGTTTTGTCATCTGGTTGAACAGTGTGATATTCAAGCATCTCAAACTAGCTGTCCTTAAACCGCTGAGAAGATAACAGATGTTGTCTAGTCGGATTTGGGAAGTTCTGCCAAGGATCTGATCTGTGAAAGAAAGCTCCTTAATGTGTTTGTCTTCCCATCAACCCTACTAAAGCAGGATAGTGGGTCAGTGTGACTGGAAGGTTTTTACTGTCTTAATCCTGGGCAGATGGAAATTTGCCCCACGTTTGGGAGCACTAACAACTGCTAGTTCACAGATGAACTGAAAAAAAAAAATCCTTACCTGATTCAAATTTAGTACTTGGTTGCTTGTATTTCCTGCAGACTAGGTGGCATCTGTAGCAATATCATCTGTAAATACTGTGTTCTTGGATAGTAGGAACTCATTTTTAGCCACTTGTTTGTTGAAATACCTGTAGTGTCCCTCCTTTAAAAATTAGATCTCCTGTGTCTCTCTGTGCTTTCTGTGCCTCAGTGAATGGGTCTAGTTATTTTGGGTTTGTATTTATACATCCTACATTTTTGTTTGATGTGAGGACTATTCTGTTGATGGATGATTAGTTTGTATAAGCTATTGATGCAAAAACTGTAACTGGTTTTCTCATCATTACGGGTTGATGTGAGGATTCCATTACGCAAATTTGTTAGCTGTGCACTGTAAATTAGAGGTTCTTCCCTCTTCTTCTTTTGTTTGTAGAAATAGAAGAAAGTACTGTTTTGTTTTGAAGAATTGTTTGTTTTATTGTGTTGAAGACTTTATCTAGAAGAGAGGGAGAAATTGACTCTCTTGTCGTGTCTCTTTCTCCCACTTTCCCCAACCACCCCAAAGCCTATTTAATTTCTCAGCTATGAGATGGTAGTAGTACAAAGCCAGATAGCTGTTCAACCTCCTCTCCATTAATTGTCAAAAATCCAATGACCTAATTATTTTCCCTACCTTCAAGAATGTTTTTTTCTTGTTGTTTTTCTTCTGTTGTGAAATACTAAAAGTTGTGCAAGTAGGTCTCAAGTATTGGAATGCTGGAGTAGGTAGGTGTGGAAATACTCTGTTCTTTTGAGTAACAAGGAGAGGGCTAGGACAGGAAAACTTGGGGATTTTTTATATATGTCAGCTGATTTAGGCAGAAAAAAGTGATACAGGTGATCTGGATACTGTGCTTAGCCACAGATGCAATGACAGGTGCTGGAAGTGGCGGGAAGGTATAAATAGCTCTCAAAGGGTGCTGGAATGCGAGAATAGAAGTGAATTCCTTTTTCCTCTGCTGTTGTCTAAAGATTTGATTAACATCATATTGCATCCTCTTCAATTTGTCAAAACCCAAGAGGTTAGATAGAGTGTTCCTTTGTGTAGCTGTAACACTTGCATATCTATTGCCAAAAGGCAAATCTACAGGAAAAAAACAATTTAAAGGAAAGACTGCCTTGCTTTGTTCTCTCTCACTATTTCCCCTCCCAATTTTTTCTGTTCACTAGTAAAGGCTATTTTAAGAGATTGTAAGCCACGGACAGGATAATCTGTTAAAAATAGGAGTTGGCGTTTGAGCCTGGGTGACTTGAGGTCAGGGTGATATCTTATGTACCTGTTTTGAGGGTAATTGCTCAGGGGTGACTGCTGAAAGGCAGTACAGGTCCTGCAACTTTGGGGAAGTTGTTCACCCAACCCGGTCTTTACTGTGTATAGTGGTCTAAATAGGTGGGAGTTTATTATGAAATGATAAATGCTCATGCTAGGGGCTGCTGCCAAAACAGATATGACATGGATGTTGATTACTGCCTTCTAGATGTGCTTCATTATGACTTATAGTAAAACAGTATGAATTTATGAGCTCTTGTTTGTTCTTGCTGGAAAAGATTATCTGAAGAGCCTAATTCCTGTGCAGCATGTGTGGGAATGTCTCTGCATCGACAGTTTCTGTGAGAAATATCTTTCAGTTGCAGCAAACTTGAAGTTCTACTATTAAATGAGAAATTTTGCTGCCAGAATGTGAAAGAACTGTCCATCTCTTTTAGATGTGTCTGTGTCTGGTGGGTGGGTGGTTGTTTTTTTTTTTACTGTAATATGGTTTGGTTTGGTTGGTGGGGTTTTCTTTTTTCATTTGGTAAAGAGTGCTAATGGTTTGTTCTCAAAGGAGAATTTTATTGCTGTGAAGTGGAATTGACATTTTCTCTATTCCTGCTGCTACCTAGACTTTTTCCTTCATGGAATGGATTTAGCCCTTCATTTGTCCAGGGTACCATGTGCAACTGTTTCTTTTAAGTGAAGCAAGCCTGTGAGTCACATGTGCTATGGTGTCATATAATTCCATTAGGAAAAACTTTGAAGGGTCAATAGATAGTTATCTTCAATATGTCCCTTAGGAAAATGACTGTCTCAAAAGTAGCTGGGAGCATGCAAAGATGTACAAGGTTACCCTGGGGCTTTCTTCCAGAGCATATCTCTGCTCTTGAGGATGGGCAATTGCTGGTGGGTGTGAGGCTTTCTGGGAACTGGGAAAACGTGTCCAGAGCAGCCCATCAGCCAGCTGAAACTCCTACCCGCATGCCTTGTCTTGGTTTCTGCCAGTATGCATGCACAAGGTGTACTTTCAGAACCAGGCTGCCAATCCCTTGCCAGCACTCTGGAAACTTCTACTTAAAAACATTTGCTGCTTTGGTGGCAATTATGTGAGACAATGATCCAGTGTTTCTCCTGAATTTATCTGTTGCATCTGTATGTGCTGGATGTTTATTATCTAGGATAATTAGCAAATCGACTAAGGCAGATGGTGTACCTCTTGCCGGGTGCATTTGTGGGAGTTTGTTCCTTGCTTCTATATTTAATTCCAGCAAAGGAAGCTGATGCCAGGTGTAGATGAGTATGTAGAGCCTCTCTAAACCTAGAAACCAGCTATAAACCCTAGGCTCGCTGAGTCACTGCCTAAGCTCTCACACTGCAGGTGCATATTGCCCGGAGGATTATCTTGATGTTTTTCTCTCTTAATAAGATCTTTTACCTTGGAGAGAAAAGCTTGGACATATTCTATGATCCCCTCTTCCAGAAGGCAGCAGCTTAATAATTTTGGCCACAAACAAGTGCACAGCTAACAAGCAGATGGCAGTGAGTGCCCAAGAAGGCTGTGCCTGGATGGTATTAGGCTGAATAATATGTCGTACTCTGGTGCCACAGACTTGTTAATCACTCTGAGTAACTCCAAGCAGACCAGCATCTCTCAACAACTACATGAAAAACAAAGGAGGGACAAAAGGCTTGGGGTAGTGTTTCCCATACAATCTCAGTGCCCAAATGAGCATCACCTCCCTGTTCCTGTAAGGCAAAGAGCTAGATCAGTTAAAACCAGTGAGAAAACCAGTAAGTTTCAAATGGCTGACTGCACAGTGGCAATGGTTGGCTCAGAGGTGATATTTTTACCCTTTTTTCACAAGATCACAGTCTAGATGGGAGCCACCAGAGAACAGAGAAGGGTTGGCAGCTGATTGTTCAGTCCTGTCCAAGATTTACCTTAATGGCAAATTAGGGAAATTGCATGTTTAGATATTTATTTCCTGATTCCTTCCACAGCTCCTAAAGAAGGGAGGTGGGATTCTGTCTTTGAGGAGTCTAACTGTTTGTATGCTGGTAACAGAGGTAGCTAATGCTGGATGTGCCCTGAACTTTTTGTCTCTTGGAACATGGCTTATGATCCTATCTTAAGGGAGTTACACATATCACCTAACTTTAGCATAGAGCTGGATGTTTCTTGAAACGTGCTTTGTAGGTCTACTCTTATTTCCTGGACCTTTTTATAGACTACAGGTTTACCAGGAAAGTAACATAGAACCAGGACTCAGGTCAGTTTTGTGACAATTAATTTGTTAGAAGAGGGGGGGTAGGTGCATGTAGGGGGCCAAAAAGCCCAGCACAAGACTAAGACACCTAATGAAAAGCAGAGACTAAGGGACATATGGCTATAGTGTTCCACAGACAGCATGAAGGAAATGGTTTGTCCTTCATAAAAATCTAGCAAGGCTTGTTTTCACCTTTTCATCCTCCTCCACTTTGCCTTCTCCATCCGGTTAAAAATCTTCAAATCTGCTTTTGAAAAAGTATATTTTGAACCATGTACAATTGTAGAGCTTTACAATAAAAAGCTTAAAGAATGAGGGGGTTTCAGACTCTTGAGAGACTGTATTTTCTGTCAGTAATGCAGTCATTGCAGTTTAACGTGTAGCTCACAAGGCTTCATAGGTCTGTCAAAATGAGGTCACTCCCAAGGCTTTGGATTTACGACGTTGTTTATAAAACTTTGTGCATGGCCTATAGCAAGAAGGGGTTTCTGGTGGTTTTTACTACTTCTCAGTTCTGTTTTGGCTCAGAATTTTTAGGCTGTTGGGAGAGAGGAAAGGAAGGTCGTGGTCCTTAAGAAAAGTAAACAAAACCCCTACCCCCAATTACACCACTAGTCTGTTTATTCAGGAAAATGTGACTGAGAATCTAGGAGAACATTCAGCATCACTGCAAAGGTTTTGCAAAAATGTTCTTTGGATTTTGAGAAACTGTAAGAAAAAATGATGGTATTTGATATAAATACTGGTTGTACAGGACCTCTGGAGGTCATCTGAGCCCAACTTCCTGCTGAAAGCAGAACTGTCACATTGCTGGATTACATCAACCATGACTTTGCCAAGTTGTGAAAACTTCCAGAGATGGAGATTTGTAGACTCTCTGTGGGTCACACTGCCCTCCTGATAAGAAAGACATTTTTTAGTGTGCAACCTGAACTTCTAAGCTGCTGTCTGTGGCTGTTGCTCCATGTTATACCATCCAATACTGCCGAGAAACATTCACTTGACTCTGTCTTCTTTACAGCTCCCCTTCAGATTTAGCTGGCAGCTAATTACATTGCTCCTTAGTCTCCTCCTTGGCAGACTAAATAAACCCACATCCCTTAGCACTCCTTGTGGGAGTCATTGTAGGCCTCTACCCTATCTTGACATCCCTTTTAAACTGAGGGCTTGGATGTAGTATTCAGTATGCAACCTCACCATCACTCATTTGGGAGGAATGATAATTTCCCAGGATTGGCCAGCTTATAGCCCTCTTAATGTAGCCTAGGGCATGGTTCGCCTTCCTTCCAACAAGACTGCACCTTTTCAGCTTTTTCAGCCTGACGCCTGTTGTAATGCACAGCTCCTCTTTGGCGGGGCTGACCATGGGATTATTCCACCCCAGGTGCAGGACTCAACAAGTCTGCTTGTTGAACCTTGTAAAGTTTGTCTTCGCTCAGGCAAGTTGCACAAGGGCCATCTGGGTTGATGCTCTGCCATTCGCTTTTTCAACCACCTCCCCTGACTTAGTGTCATTTGCAGATTTACCGTTGATGCAGTTGTGCAGGTATCAAGATTGTTATTAGGATGTTGAGCATTATGGGCCCTTGTGTTGATATTTGGGCTGCTGCTCTTGTTAAGGGCTGCCAACTGCATTGAAACAGCTTGAGGAAAACTGGAGCCAAAATAGCAGCACTCAATGGCTGGTCACTGTGAATGGTGTCTTCACCTTGTAGGCTTCTGAATTACTGAATCTACTGCAGTAGTGGATAAGACAGGTATACTGTGGTCAGTGAGTGGTGATCCTGCTGTCCTCATCCCTGCCAGAAGCTTGTGCAGGATGCCCTGGTGCAATCAGGGCGATCAGAGTGATCCCTGAAGACAGGCAGTACTACAGCAACTCTGGTGAGCAGTTGATGGAGTAAAGCTTCTGTTTTGAAATATGTTCCCTGTTATAATTTGCACAGCAAATTAATTGTGGGATGCTGATAAAAGAATGAGAGGAGACCAGAATGGAAACATCTGAAACTTGCTTCCTTCTGAAAACTGTGACTGGAACACAGTTAATCATTATCTATTTGATAGGAAGCAAGTACATGTTTGCTGGTAGCAATTAAACTATTGTTTTAAAGATTAATGAGTGGGAGAGACATTGGTTTCATGGTGACAAACAAGTGCCTTCTAGAACAAAGGCCTTGGGCCTGCACGTGGTGTGCTGGTGCCTTGTTCTGAGCAGCATCTGTGTGTTCCTTTCATGTTCCAGCTTACAGTGATTTCATAAACGGATAAATTGTTCATGCCTTTCATTGCCAGTAACACAGAGATGCTGAAATAAAGTGGATGTCAAGGCCTTGGCAGTGCACGATGAGTTAGGTTCACCTGGATAAATGAGAAGCCAGTTTTGTAAATACTTGAAAATAGTGGGTCCTTACTGACTGCCATTTCTGATGGGAAATCTGCTGGTTAGGTTAGTGATGTCCTTTTCATGAATTTATCAACACTTGTGGTCTAGCCCTCTGGTGAGGGAGGCTGGCTGAGTGGAGAAATTCTGTACAGGCTTGCCTCTACAAAATGTACCCTCTGCATCTGTTTTTGGCAGCCTGGCTGGGCTGTCAGCTGCATGCAGGTGTATTCACGTGTCAGCGACTGAGTAATGTCTCCCAGGATGTATTAGAAGTCAGCTAACCTCAGAGGAATGCTATAACTGTGTTGCACCATGTTTCAGTGTCAGTGATATTGTACAGAAACAAAAACATCAGAGATTAGATGAAATGGAGTATATGTCATAGATTCAAGCTATATATGTTAGGATGGGGAAAAATCCTCTGTTAGGTCAGTTGGTAAAGGGCTCTGACTATGAAGAGGGCTTGGGTCAATAAAAGCTATATGAACCAATCAGAAAATTGTATTTCATAATTGAAGAGTACAGGGGTTTTTCTGCTTTCAAAATGGACAAGTAGATGTCTGTATGCTGCTGCCGGTTCCAAGAGGACTACATTTGAAAAAGTGCCTGGGTTTGTTTGGTTATTAGCTTGCAATGACCTAGCTTTTTTTGTTTTCATTCCTATCTGTAGCTATTAACATAATCCAGCTGTTGTTCACGATTCCCTTCTGTGCAAGGCCCAGTGTAGGCTAAGCAGAGGAATGCCCTTGAGAGTGCAGCTTTTATACCCCAAAAGGGGTTTGCTGGTATTGAGAACCTATGAGCAATACATTAATATCTTGCAATTATGAGCCCTGTCAGTACCCCTTTAATTTTACATAATTTTTTGTTTTCTAAGTTGACATGTTTTATACTGCAGTGCTCCATTTACTTCTGTGAGTGCTGCTACTGTGTGTCACCTCTGAGTCTTTGGGAGCTGCCTGGGAAGTTCAGGGCAGTGCCTATTGGAGCCTAGGCTCCATAGCAGATGAGGTCTTGGCCATGAGGAGAAGTCTGAGTGGGCAGAGCAGGACTTCTGGATGTTCAGCTTGCTGTAAGGAAGGAATTGTTGTGGGAGATGTATTTGTAGCAGGTTGCTTGCAGAGTCCTGAGTTCCAAAGGAGGGATGAACAGAGTAGCTGAAGGAGTTGGTGTCTGTGTGGATGGCCTGTGACAGACACTACTGTGACGGTGGGATTCTCCTTAGCTTAAATCTCTGTGGCTGTTTGTGTTTCTTAAGGAGTCCCACTTTATATTATAGAGGAAGGGTCCACGGTGGTGAAGACATTCAGTTGAGCTTCCTAGCAGAAAGCACTGATCGTGAGCCACAATGAGCAGTGTCGCTGTGGCAATGGGAGCTGGGGCACAGGCTCCCAGTTCTTGAAGTGTCAAGACTTTCTTATTTCCAATGAGGGGTTCCACTGGCCTAGCTCCTTCTAACTATTTTAAAAGAGATTCTCACTTTTATATCGGGTAGACTTCATCAAGTGCATGTGTGACAAGCAGAAAGTTGACATCCTGCTTGCCTCCAACCTCCCTCAGAGCTTTTTGTCCTCATCCCTAGTACATTTTTCTTTATTCTCCCCCAGGGCTAAACCTCTCTCAAATCAAATACAAGTTTATGATGAAAGAAAAATAGCCTAGTTTTCAGCCATTCATTTGAATTTTGAATTCTTATCTTTTGAGAGAAACAACCACTGTCTAAAGTGACAAACTTCATATGCAATGTAAGGAGGTTGGATGGAGACATGAGCTCCTATTCTCTATGGTTTTAAAAGCACAGGAAGAACATGGCTACTCTCTCTTCCATCAAACAGAGTGACCTGCAGGCTTGGGACTGAGAGTGTGAGTGCAACCTGTCGGTGATGGTGCAGAACAACTTGTACATGCTGGAGGGAGTTTTAAATGAAGCCTAATTTTTGAGTAACTCTACTAAAAAAGTGTTTGGGTATCCACATTGGCAAAGCCACAAACCTGTTGATGTTTTTCTAATGATGAATGTATAATTCTTTACCTTTGGCCTTTTCTTTCTCAGGCTTTCAGTAAGTTGCTTAAAATAAAAGGCTATAGATTGACTTCAGATAATTGTTGAAGCTAAATTGCTATTTGGACTAACTGTGTTGCTTAAAAACAAAACAGTGTTTCCAAATTGCCACTGCAGAGTAGTATTCAATAAATGCAGCTGGGAGGGAGTATTTAAGTATGGTTTTGTTTCAGTTTTCCATTTGCCCACGCCGTTACAGGACATGAAGCATAATGGATTATGAGCCCAGTATTATGGGCCTGCCTGTTCACAGCTTCATCTCTCGATGTCCTACAGGTCCAGGTGCAAGTAGAAATGTAGCTGAATTGTAAATTTGGCTTCCAGTTTTCTTATAATAAAGTCCATTTTCCTGCTGTGCAGCCAATTGTGCTTTAGAGTCTTCAACAGAAGAGCTGCTAGTACTGCAAGCTACCACTAAATGTTGTTTTTTCTGGAGATTTAATAACTCAGCTCCTAATGCTCTACAGGATTTTTCCTAGCTTAGATGTCTTGATCCCTGACCCGGGTATCTGTGCCAACAGAAACTTTCAAGTGCTGATGCAGTTACGGTGAGAAAATTGTACTTCTCCTCGCATTGCCCCTGGGATCTGGTTTTAATAGAGTTTCGAAAGCAGTTACTTGCTGATGAGGTTCTCTCTGTGCTAGGAATGGGTCTCCAATCTGTTTCCATGTGTTTGTAAGTTGTTTCTTGTGCGGGCAGGCCCGCTCATGCAGCGAGGCAGCCATGGAGCTGAAGCTGCCTTCACAGCATTATTGCTGGAAGTCACTGGGACCTGGCTCCCTCTCATAGGGTCTTCCATGAAAATCAGTCCTGCTCTTCCTCCAAACATTCTCAGTACTGTTCTGCAGTATTTAGTGCAGGCTCCTACTGGAGTCTTGCATTTTATTTCACTAGTTAAAACCTATCTCGAACTTTTTTATGGGAAACTTTTGGCCTTTAGTTGTGTTTGATTCCTTTGCTAGCGTAGGTCAAACTTACTGGAAGTTAAAAAAAAAAAGTTTTGAATTTTTTTGAAAATTCAGTAGAGGTTACTTTGTACATCCATTAACACTGGCCCAAAGCTTTGTGCTGCTTTGGAATGTGCAGTTCTGCATGGAAATTAACACTTTAATGCTCTGGCTCTTCACCAAGGCTTTAGGCAGGGTGGTGTGGTGTAAGCTGCCTGAAAGCAGCAAAGGTTAGATGAATTTCTTCTCTGTGGAAACACCATGAACCACTTCAGAAGGAAATGCATCAGGGACCTTGGTTGGAAGGAAATTACTGCACTGATTGTGATGAATTTTGTTTCCCTCTCTAGCTAGTAACTGAAGGACCTCTGACACATAACTTCTATTTTTTCATGGTCACTTCGGGGTGAAGTACCTCTCTGTGTGAGAGGGGGAAGGAAGTAAGAAGAGCTTGCTGCTATTTCAAGACGTAGTGAGGGAAACTTAGCATGTTTTATTTCCTTTTGAGACTTGTGTTTAAATTAGGAGTCTATCTCCCCTGCCATGGGGCAGGGAGGGAAGGGTTTTTTCCATTACCTTTACAAATAACTGTGGCGTCTCAAGTGTGAAGGTGTTTGATGCAGCTGGTGTTGAGGAGGTGTAGCCAACTGTTTACTGGAGAAATGCACCATTGTTCTACTTATTTTGTATCAGGGATTTTTAGCTGCTTCCCAAGTGACCACTATCTCTTCACACTAAAACTTCTTAGTTTATTCATAATACTTTATCTTCCTCAGTTTAGTATTCTGTATATCAGACTTCTTTTCCCAGTTTCATTCTCAGACTCCTTCTATGTATATCATGATATGTAAAGTTTTATTCATTATTTTGTCCTGTCAGTCATGTCTGGTCAAAGACATTTCTTATAGGTAATGAGATATAAATAAACAGAGTAATCGTGCTTTATTTTTGAAAAGTCATTGAAGTGTAAATGAAAACTGTCTTCATAGTGCTGGATGTTCAATTAATTGAATGTAAGGCTTACACTGGAAGGGAGGTGTTTTAGCACAAAACGGTTCAAAAGTACTTCTTTAAATAGAAATTTGTGAAATATATAGCGTAGAAAAATTCAGGTTAAGATTTTACTTTTCAACTAAACAAGGTATTTGTGTGTCAACCTCGAAAGAGCTGCAGAGCAGTAAAATTCTGATATAGCAAATGAACACAAAAGCTTCAGAAATTAAAAATTTCTGATATAGGAAAACAATGTGAAATATGCATGTTTGAAGGCCTGAATGGTAAAATTGCTACTCATTCAATGATAACTATAAAAAGAGAGGATATCTCTATCTTTTATTAAAAAAACACCCAACAAACAAAACCCAGACAACACAGTAATTTTTTAATGAATATTCTTTGTCTATTTACTGTAAAGTCACCTATTTTGAACACCTAAGACTTGTTCACACTTGATACTCAAGTGTGACACTACTGAACTCTGCTATGGTACTACTTAAACCTGTGGTATAACTGGCATTATTTCTGTTTTATTGGCTATCCCCTTTTGGGCTGAATAGGCAAGAGTTTGCTGCTGGCCCTGGAGGGCTGATGTTCAGCTGTGAAAAAGGGAGGTGGTTCCAGCCTGTAAGATGGGATGTGAGCATTTTACTTGACCACTGTTCAGAGTTGGATTTGGATATAGTGAAAGCCTTGTTAAAACCTTCAGGAGAGATGAAGGTGGTCTGTACATGCAGTGTCACTGAGGATTTTTTTGGTCCAGAACAGAAGAGATCACAGCTCATTGATTAGATGGCTTCTAAGCAGTGCTTGCTTTGCTGGGAAGGTTGAGGTGTATTGTTTTGGGGGAGTCTTTTCTCTTACAGCAAGAACCATATAGTTCACCAGGAGATGGTTCTCCCCTGCTTCCATGAAGACACTTGAAAGTGCTTCCTTCAAGCTCAAACTTTGTGTTACTTTGCTTAAAAGAAGCAGCAGTTTCCAAAGGACATAGCAGGGCCTTTATGCATGTTTTACATGCACTGTAAATTCCCTTGATTACCTTCGTGTCTGTGTGCTGGGGACTTACTGCACCAGTTGTGTCCCAGTGATAGCAAAGCAGAAGAATGTCCAAAGAATTAGCGTCCACTGTCTCAGAAAACTTGTTTGTGCTTTATAGCAAGGTCATACTTCCAGAACATTTATTCAGTGTGATTAATGGTGCATCAGATAAAAATCTACCCTGACTAAACTCAGGGAGTGCCATTCTCAATGTACTCTTGACATGCTACAAGTTTGCTATTGCGTTTTCTTTTGTTTTGTTTCTCAGTGATTAAACCTACATCATAAGATGTTTATCTCTCAGCCAGATGCTTATTTGTAGGCCATCAGCTGTGTGGTTTCTTGACCATAAACACTATGAGGCAGTTCTGGGCAAATTACCTCTTTGTGTGGGAACTGCTGTCTTAGCAGTACTTACTCCAGTGAAAAATATGTGCCACTTTCAAGTAAAAGATTGGGAAACAGTGACGCTGGTGTGGTGCTTTTAAAGCCTTGGGATTAGTGTTGTAGATCTTCTAAATGGGACTGTTTAAAACTTTTTTTTATTTCTTTATTTTTTTTTTTTTATTTCTTTAGGCACAGCTGGAAGCTCAGAGGGCAACTCAGGACTTTCAGAGGGCCACTGAAGTGCTGCGTGCTGCAAAAGAGACCATTTCACTCGCTGAGCAGAGGCTCCTGGAAGATGACAAACGTCAGTTTGACTCTGCCTGGCAAGAGATGCTCAACCATGCTACTCAGAGGGTAATACAATTGCCCCAGCACCTATCTTTTCCATATTTTGTGTTCTCTTGTGGTGTATGAGGCTTAGTTTCTGAAAGAACAAATTTTTGTTTTGATTCAGATACACGACGTAGGAAATGAAGCTATGAAAAATTATGAAGCCTATGGTTAAATTTTCTGAGCCTTAGGCTTCTTCTGGGACAACTATATTTCTCTACCTGGCTGTGCCAATAGCTAGTGGAGTAGCTCTGTACAGAAAAAAATAAATTACCATCTATATTATAGGGATAACAGATAAACTTCACACATATCTGCATTTGGAGTTGTGCCAGAATAATTGCACAGAGATAGCTATTCCTGAATACACGTGTTATAGGAGCTCTTGCTCTGGAAAAACAGGGACATGTTCCAATTTTAGTCTAATGGGTTTGTAGTATGGAATAAGTTGAACAAGGCACTTTGCTTCAGAAATGTGTGTTTGAATGTAGAATTACTTGAAAATGTGTGTTGCGTTTTAAGCTTGCATTCTGCTTTATCCTGAATTAAATTTCAAATTTAGACAAGATCTTACCTCCTTTGTAAAGTCTTTTAAACTTACAGAAGAGATGCACCATCTAACAAAGAAAGACTATATTCTTTCTAGCAGCTGTCAAGAAGAATTTTCCTGTCTTTTGCTGTGTCTCTTTTTTTCCTGTCTATTAAAAAGAAAGGGCAGGAAGGTTTTTTTAACATGGAAGAACCAAAAATCAAAGTTAAAAATCTCTGTTCTGTCAGAGTTTCCTTAATATGCTAGTGAAGCTGAACTTGCTATTCCAAATATGCTAGCATGCCATACAATGTTCATATTGTCTTGCAGTCCTCAATGCAGTAGCTCTGTTTTGTAGCAGAAGCTTCTGAGTTATAAGAAAGCCTCTATTTCAGGGTGAATTGTAAAACCCAGCTGGCTGATGAGGAAACGGGGAACAGAAGGGATGTTGGCTGAGTGTAGGGGAGAGATGGAAAACCTGGTATATATTAAAGAAAGAGAAAACGAACTCCTGTGTTATTGTCCCTGTTATCATTAGGTATTTGCAGATCAGGTAACCACTGTGTATTTCTGAGGGGAGCCTCCCCTTTGCACTGTGTGTGTGCCAGGACACCAGCAGCTGTCGTTTTTCCTAGTTGTTATCCCAGCTCAATAGGAGCAAAGTCCAGAAATGCATCCACAGTTTTTGATTATCAGAATTGATAGGTGAGAAAACTGGAAGCATCTAAGGAGTTGCTTAGACCTCCTGACTGCTAAACTGCTGAGTTCTGGTGAAGAGTGACAGCAATCACGTATTGGCCACTTCTCTCTGGCTGGTATACTGCAAACTTGTGTTGGGGTGGGTGAGAAACACTAGCAATTTTGAGAGTTCAAACAGATTCTTCTTTTCATTGGCTATCTCAAGGGGATCCCTGTGTCCTTCTACAACTCTTAAGCTTTCCCTGATGGTCTCTGGTAGGTGTACACCTGAGATGAGCAAACCCAGTGATTTACAGCAGAAGATATCTGCTGACAGTGTTTGGAGTCGTGCTGGTGGTGTTGATATGTATCATCACTGAATGCAGAGTACCTACTTGTTGGGGGACTGATTCAAGCCATAATGTCTCTGATTTGTTACAGCTGAACAGTAAATAGGAAACTTAGATTTACTTACTGCAGGTGTAAAATATCCTAGGCGCTGACTGGACTGCAGCTGAGAGCTCCTGGAATGGAAAACTTGTAACCCAGCAATTCCTGGTGCTTAAAATAGCCTGGGTAAGCTCAGTTCCCAGAAAACACCCACCTGCACCTTTCTTGGGTGTAGCAGATTTTGATAGAGTTACATGGAAGTTTGTTTCATGATTTTCATGAGACACTACCTCCATAGTGGAGGTCTTGAGACTAGGGCCAGAGCCAAGGAGGGTGAGAGTGCTGTTGGAAGACCTGACTGAACAGACCCAGTATTAGTTTGTTTGGAGGGCTTGACTGAGTTTTATATCTTCTTTAAGAGGGGGTGAAAACTTTCTTGTCTTCAATGCACGCAGTTAATGAAGTTCTTAGTGTTCAGTGAGGCAAAGAGAATAATTGGGATCTCAGGGAGCAGAAAACGTCATCATTTCGTACCAAGCTGTGGGCAAAAACAGATTGGAGGATGAGATCTACTAGAACAAAAGTTCTTCTTGACTGCCACAGCATTGCTGATAACTCAGATCATTAATTGTTAATTACATTACAAGTCACTAATGGAAAATGGTTCTGAGAGTGAAAGCTGAGGGTTAAGAAATAGAATTCTTCTACTTACACGTATAAAATCGCTCTTGGAGAAGGCTTTTGCGTTCTTGTTATTTGGATCTGCTAGCTTTTTTTGCATGTGTTTATAAATGGCAGTTGTACTGGGCAGAGAATAATCTTGCAGTGGGCCTTGTACGGCAGGAGCTCAAGTGCAGAAAAGCACCTCTGAGCCAAATGTTAAAAGTGGCTACTAATTAATTTGTTTCTCTGTTGATAGAAATGTCAGACAAGAGTAAAGGGTTTTTGTTTGCTGGTTTTGGGCAGAGGCAGCAGGCTTTTTTGAATTAATCTGAAATTTGGAACAAAACTTGAGCCCTATAGCAACTTGGTAGCTGACAAATACCACAAACAAAAAGCATAAAGAAAAAGGGTAAGCAAGAGAACAAACAAGAAACTGGTTTCTTATACAACCATATGTGGAAGTGCTGCCAGGTTAGTTTTGCACATGACCCAGTGGATATGGACAAAGGCTCGGGTTCCAGAGTACCAGACAGGAAATGCTGTTTCCAGACCCTCACTGAGAGGAAATAGAGATAAGGGTTACATGTAATTGCTTTTTGGTGTCTCGATAGACTGAAAAGCTATTAACACTGTTTTTAATGTAACTATCTAACAGAGTACTGTAAACAAGGCTTTTGTAGCCACTTACGCAGAAAATCATATAATTCAACTGATGCAAAATGGAAGAGTTATGGAAATTTTGTTTATCCTGGGTGAGGTGGAAGCATTACATGTGGAAGGTCTTTCTATTCATGGAGCAGACAGAAACAGCATGAACAGGTACAGGGAGTACAGGCTGTCACTCAGAATTTTTTTACACCTTGTAGTTTGAGCTACATTTCCCAAGGAAGCTGGGTGCATAAATAGGAGCTGGATGCCTGCCTGCCTCTCTGTGAAGATGCAACTAATCCCTATAAATGTCTGTGCTTGAGCTGTGTGTTGACAACAGTGAAGCACTGGGCTGTGGTGCAATCCTGCAGATCAGGCAGCTGCTTTGCCCACTTCTATTCCTAACATGAGTGTATTTTGGGGTAAAGTACTGTGTTTTTTTCCTAGATGTCCATTTTTCCACAGATCTGAGAAGTGTAATGACAGGCTGGAATTTAGCTCGTCAGTGTCATGTATCTAGAACCTGACCTTGTATCACAGAACTTGGCAAAAGTTCCATTATAATGAAAGGAGGTCTGATCAATGTGTTGATGGTTTCTGGAGAACAATTCATGTGACCAGAGGGGCAAGTTCATTTTAAAATAAATTCTCTGTTGATTGTAATAGAAATGTAGACAGTGTGATGAGCTTTTAAGCTACCTAGAGAAGAAAGCACTCTTAGCCATTGGCTTACCGAGTTTTCAGTGTGTCTTTAAAATTTGGAGATTATGTTTTTGGGAAGTGGAGGTGTGTTGCCTATCTGCTAGTACCTTGAATATAATGCTGCAGTTTGGGGTGCAGAGAACAGGGCAATGAAAGGGCCAAAGGCTGTTGAATTTTGGAGGGAGGGAGGAGAAAGATCTTCACATTTATACTCCTGTTGAAAATAATTCATAAAGGTCTACAAAAGGATGTGTTACTTCTAGTTTGAGAGAAGCTGGAGCAAGAAGGAAGTTCCTTGATAAATTTCAAGAGAAATTGCTAATTTCTATTTGCTGATGCAATCTGCAGTCTTAAAAAGGTTCTGCTTTTACAGTATTTCCTGAGATATGTTCAGTTCATAAATTCTGGCAGGAAGAAGAAATGTTTTGGCTCTTGATCATGAGACATTTTAAAAAGGAAAGGATGAGGGGAGAGTAAAGAGGGAGGAGGCATGCTCCCTCTTGGATTAATTTGGCTTGTGAAGCTCCCTCTGATATTACACTGTGAAGTGCCATCTGTCAGTGTAAAATGTGTGGGTGCTTTCATGATGTAGAGAGGAGAGATACTTCCTGAAGCTAGAAAAACTTTGAGAAAAAAGGGTGAGAAGAAAAGTCTATGAAAGAAGCAGCAAAAATACTACATCCTTCCTGGTCCTAATCCCTCTGTCACTTTATCTGGGAAATGCAGGGATTCTATGCAATCTTTTGTATTGTTGATTCTCTCCTCCTGGTTTACCCATCTTGTATTGTCTCTTTCCGCTCTTACAATCAATTTAATTTTTTGAGAAAGAAACAGTTGTCCAGAGTAATCTTCTGGCTTAGATGGTCAGCTTTGCTGAACTCCATTGATAAAATTTTTCTTTTGCATCTGCTGTTATTACTGAAATTTTGCCTGGAGTCCATTTTTTACTTCAGGTCATCGAGCTATTTTGGGCGGAACAAATCTTCACATATAGACTTAATCACGATGAGTATATAGTCTATACTGACCTTTCTTTCCCAGACAACTGGTTTGGAAATAAAGGGTTGGGAAACAGAGAAGAGGAATTGATCGATACCTGCATTGGGGGTTTTGACTTGTTTTGTTTTCCAGTAGTTGTGTCTTATAGCCTGTGCTACCTGGGAGAGTGAGTTCTACCTGAAATAAGTGATCCAGTAGTTAGGGACAGGTGTGGGCTAAGAAATGTCCAGTGAATGCGTGGCCATCCTAGAAGTTCATCTACTCTGGATGTTTTCATGCAAGAGTGTGTCCCTTGCTCACCCCAAGGGTATGAGTGGCAGGTACCATGTAAGGAGGAAAGATGTGCCTTGAGCAGTCTTCATTTGAAGAGGTGTCATCCTCACTTTTATCCCTGCCTTTTCCTAAGTGATACTGTTGCATCTGTGATGGCTTAGGAGCATCTACAAGGCAGGTTGGTGGTAGAAGTGATAGAAGCACTTTTATTAGACGAAACAGCTTATTTGGTAACTGTGATCAAAAGTTTGTGTACAAGTCCACATAATGCTGTTTCCCCCCCCCCAAATATATTAGGGCTGATAAAAAGTACTTCTTTCCCACACAAGCCTGTCTGTCTTTTTCGAAGCCCTTTTTAAGAGGTGAGGCATTTCCCTAGCTGGTCTTATATTGAACCTGCCAGATGTAGAGGTGGCAGCATTGTTTGCAGTTTGTCTCTGTCCACCTGCCCTGATGGAGAGCTCAGCCTTGGGTATGCACCTTGAGCTACTGTCCCAGGGAAAGGGGACAGGCTGTCTCTGCAGACTTGTGAGCGTAATGTGAGTGTGATGACAGAATTGCCCATAGGAAAAAACAAGGATGTGTGGGGAGAGAGTTTTTCTTATATCACTGATTTCTCAAAAGGATGAAATATATAGCCTTTTTTTCCCTTTTTTTCCTGGAGGGGTAATGAATGTGGATATATAAGGCTGACAGCAAATGTCATATTTTGTCAGATATTTTGAGGTGATTACAGTCCTCAAATCCCAGTTCTGCAGGATTCAGCATTTCTGTGATGTTTGATATGAAAGGTATGAAAAACCAACATGATACTGGACACCTGACCTGCTTTATGACCCTGATGTTGGTAGCACTTATCATGTGATTTATCCCAGATATCAAAGTTTATTCTAATTTAGCCCCAAGAATGGATGCGAGGGATTGAAATGTAATTGAGCATTGGCAAATTCCAGTCACTCTGTTATTTTGTAGCTTCCAGCGTTTTTAAATTGCAGTTTCCTTCCCACACTACAAAGGTGAACCACCTTCTGTGCAGTCTTTGGAGACTGCATTTTCATTTAAGATACTTCCATGCTAAAAGCAGCCTTGTCTGACATGTGTTTCACTAAGGAAAGTCATTGCAGCAACCTGACTTTCAAACAGTTGTTTGAGATAAGAGGCTGCAGCTTATTTTCAGCATGCAGGAGAGAGTCTGTTATGAACCTGATAATTTCTTTTCTCCCCTTTCTTTGAAAGTGGACGCATATAAAATAGTTGAAGGGCATTGGAGTTGAGTATATTCTTTTATATCTGATCAAGAGATCCCTTGGAAATCTTTCCTTCTCATAGTTTAAAGTTCCGTAGCAACTTCTTTGTTTAATAGTAAGTGGTGTGTGTAGATAAGCAAAAAGTGATAAGAGCTACTGGTTGATGCTGATGCAGTGCAGCTTTGGCAATTTCACACTTTTCATTTAAGCATCAGAAAGGACAACATGACAATTTTCCTGAGAGGAAGGTCAAAGTTGACTATACATTTTCCCTGTTCAGTTCAGCCTGAGGGCCAGGAGGGCTAGCACACTTTCGAAAAAAACTAGAGCTTTGTGGGTGAGGTTATTTAAAATTAAGATACCTTGAATTTTCTTTCTCTCTGCATCTGAGAGCTCAGATACACAGTCTGGTGGTGGAAGCCAGTTGGAAGAAATTGGCTAGAAGTTGTGGAGTAGTTGGTATCACAGCTGAAACATTTCAAAATCCAGTACTGGAGAAAAAAAAGTCTTGTCATTTTTTGTATGAGTACTTTCATAACTGCAAGAAAAGAAGATTGAAAAAATTGCTTGCTTTCTCATCATTGCCAGACCAACAGAGAGGTATCACCACTTTTCTTACTTTTCTTACTTAAAACAAATCGTTCACCTCCCTGTCTGAATCTTGATTGCTAGTGCATTAAATAAAACACATTTTCTGACTTACACCTCTGACATCTCAAATTTGGACAATAAAAGTACCCTGGATAGAATTACTGGCAAAGCACGAGTATGGGACATCAACAGTGCAGCTAATGGAGAGGCATTCACTTTTCCTGTTGCTTTTGTAGACTCCTAATTGCTGCAAAATGCCATGGCAGTGGGCATGTTTGTGAAGCTTTGAAGAAATGATGACTTGAAGAATTTATTAGCTTGTGTGCAGGGCTGCAGCCTGACTGGCTGGGGAAGGTCCAGGCTGGCCGTGGAAAGCAGCTGACTTGCTGGGCCTGGACTGCTGCACGTTAAACATCTGCCTGTCCAGATAGAATCAGAGAATTGTTAAGGTTGGAAAAAACCTCTAAGATTATTGAGTCCAGCTATTAACCCAACACTACCAAGTCCACCACTGAACCATGTCCCTAAGTGCCATGTCTGCAAGTCTTTTAAATACCTCCAGGGATCGTGACTCAGCCACTTCCTTGGGCAGCCTGTTCCAATGCTTGACAGCCCTTTCAGTGAAGAAATTTTTCCTAATATCCAATCCAAACCTCCCCTGGTGAACTTGAAGCCATTTCCTCTTTCCTGTAGCTTGTTACTTGGGAGAAGTTGCTACAACTTCCTTTCAGGTAGTTAGAGAGAGCAGTAAGATGCCCCCCTGAGCCTCCTTTCCCTATCTCCCACAGCTGCTTCTCGTAAGACTTGTGCTCCAGACCCTTCACTAGCTTTGTTGCCCTTCACTGGACATGCTCCAGCTCCTCAATGTCTTGATACATTAGGATAGTGGTCTGGTCATCATGGTAGGTCTGCTGGTTTGCATGATAGGGGTGTCAGCTTGGGGCTCCAACCTCTGCATTTTCAGTGTTGAAACTGTGATTTGAGTCTGGCCAGCTGTTTTAAGAGAACCATCTTGGACATGCTGTTTTCCAGTGTTTTAGGCTGAGTCTTCCCTCTGCTCAGCCCTTTCCAGAGGGACGGGACTGCAGCCAGGGGCTGAGCAACCTGCCAGCTCTCCCCTGGGAAGGCCAGGTTCCTGTGAGAGGAGCAAGAGGGAACAGAAATGTAACTGGGTGACTTCTGCTAGTGCTGCTCCACTTGTGAATATCTAACTTGGTTTAAAAAATGGATGATCTCAAAATTTGAGGCTCTTCTTAAACTTCCTGTAGGAGATACTATGTGAGAAGCTGCAATACCTCTGTCATAATAACACAGTGGTTGCAAATCTGACATATTGCTGCTCTTTTCACAGAAGATTTTTAAGAAGGTTCATTGAAAGTAATTTTTTTCTATACTCTCCTGACATGAGCTTATTGGAGAGATTATGAAGTTGCTGTTAATTAAAAGGATAAGAAATGAAGCACTGTGTCTTGCCATTCAACCTGTTTCTTTCCCTCTTGAAGGTCATGGAGGCAGAACACACCAAAACAAGAAGTGAGTTGGTTCACAAGGAGACTGCAGCCAAATACAATGCTGCCATGGGAAGGATGAAACAACTGGAGAAGAAGCTGAAAAGAACCATCAATAAATCAAAGTATGTTTTACATCTGGAGATGAATTTATTGGTGAAATCTGTTTGGGGGAAATATCGATTCTGTGGGGTTTTTTGAACTTGTGAAAGGGTATTGCTCTTTGGGCTCCTGTCTGCACGGAGCAGCCTCACAGCACAATTGGTACTGGTATTTGTCTTTGCATTTGTTGTCCTTCTAAGTGTCTTTTGAAAAAAACTGATTTGATAAACTGGTGAACTATGTGGGATAAGAAACCTTTCCTGGGTGGAATCTTGGTCTTGTTCTAGTGCATTGGATCCTTAGGTGTACGTGACTTGAGAAACAGGCCCATGGCATCCACACAGACGCTGTCTGCAGAGCAGCATGGCTCTGTGTGTAGGTGTTTTGCAGCTTAGGATTGTTTGCAGTTTAGTTCTTATTTTTAGTTAGGAGAGCAACAAAGCAAGTGACAGAAGCCTGAAAGGTGTGAGACTGCACTGGTGTAGTGTGCTGTACATCAGACTTGTTTACTTCCTGATGCTGCCGTGGCAAAGCTGTATGAGAGCTGTTCTTGGGGAAGGAAACACACTTCAGAGGGCATAGCTAAGCAGCATAAGTGTCATTAGTAATTGTATCTGCATTTGATGTACGTTTGCTCTGTCACAGAGAAGTGAAACAGCTTTTTGCTCAGAACCTGTTTAAAATTTGGGCCCTGTTTACAACCAATTCTTAATCTTCTTTATATTTCACAGCCTTTTTTTTTTTTTGCATTTCCAGACTGTAGCTTGTCTAAACAATCTGCTTGCTGTATTTAGCTTTTAATCCTTCCATCTAAAAATGACTTTTGGTGAAATCGGTCAACAAAAAAAATCTATTTTGATTGGTGTTTGCTCAATTCCAGAGAGAATTAGCATTCTCAAGCAAGATTAAAGCATGTTTGCTGAAACGGTGTAGCGGCTTGACTTCCTAGAATGAGCTGCATGCTGTTTGTTTAGCGCTGCACAGGGACTGTGAAAACCATCATCAGATCACTAAGTGACAGATTCCTCTGGATGAGAGCAATATCTGAGAAGTGCTTTGGCTGCTAGGAGTTCCTTCCTTACAATAAGATTTAAAATAAAAGCCCTGATTAAGTTGTCAGTGGGGTCCTACATAGCCACGATAGTGTGCAGTCTGATGCCCCAGCTGCCTCTTGTGTGATTTGCTTCTGAGTCTTCATTTCCTTGCTGAAACTACCCTCAGAGGGGTGTTGTCTTGTATCATTCTCCTCAGGACAAGCTGCTTTTCACCTGTGTGGAAGAATTCCAGCATATACCTTCATCTCACATTAAGGCTGACTGCAGTTTATACCACCTATATAGGGTGTTTTGGAGACCCTTTAATAAGGGGTGTACAGAAATGCCACTTCTAACCTAGTATTGAAGTGGAAGATGCTTGATGGCACAAACAGTCACGGATGTATTTGAAGTCACGCTACATAGGGATGTTGGAAAGGTCAGTTGTCTCTCAGCATTGCAGTTTTCCTGTAAAGGAAAATTGAAACTGAGCTGAAAACATCAGTGCTGTCAAGTGGCTGCATAAACTGGGAAATGAGGCTCCTGAACTTGCAGCTGTTTGTATTTTGGGGTGTTGCTGGCTAGTAGCTGCTTTTCAGGAAGGATATAACACCAGCATCCTGCTCTGACCTTCTCCCTGGGTGGTTTGGGAGCGCTGGCTGTAATGCTTGGGTCTTTGAGGTACATTTGTCCATTGTCTCTCACTGTAAACTTGTGGATAGACATGCTTGAATGAGTTGCTCTCTTTCAAGAAAAAGTTAATTGCATTTGCTCCCCACTTCAGTCTGGATTAAGATGCTTAAAGCATTACTGTTTTGAAAGTAAGACTGGTACAGCCTAGAGAAAAGTAATTTAGATGATTTGCTGTATAAAGTTGATGAGTAAAGGATTATTGGATAGTTTTGTTTTGGTTTTGCTTTTAATTTTGTTTCTGGGTGCTTACTTGCTTGTAAGCTATGAGTGTGCGTATGGCTGCACTTTTTCTTAACAGTCCCCAGATCTTCTGGCTCAGTGCCTCTGAGCTGTAGGATAATGAACTTGCCTGTGTTAGCTGGTTTTTGGAAGTCACTTTCTGCTCCGGTGACTTGGGCAAAGTGCCTTGCGCTCCTCCTGTCATCTACTTAAAAAACACTTTGACTGTGCAATGCCCTGGACTTGGACAACTCCTGATGTAGGACACTGATTGCATCAGTGAAGGATTTGCCTGCCCTGCTGAGTTACGGACAAGCTTTCAGCAGTTACGGGGCTGTGGACGTAAGGAGATGAAGTGACCCAAGGAGATGTGGGTCCCTACCCTTCCAGTGCACTGTTTTCTGCTGGCATCAGATGCCAGGCTGCGTGTCAGCAATGAGTGAGCAAGAGTGCTTATGTATGAGCTCCTACATGTCAGCCTGTTGGCATCCTTCCTGTGACTTAGGTGGCATTTTTCTTACCTGTTATAAGTAAACATGCCTGCTCATATATGTATTTGTGTGTAAACACACACACACACACACACGCATATATGTATTGATTTTTTCACACCGTGCAAACACACCTGTGCTTGTGGGGACTTTTCCCCCAGGCTTGTGGAAGCCGATGGAAGGTTAGGACTGAAGCCTGGTTGTTCCCTCCCAATTGGTGCCAGGGTAAGGAAGGAAGAGGATCAGGTTATTTGAGGTGAATGGGTTTATCTGTTTTCCCTGTACATGTTTCCCTGCAACACTGTTCTGTCAGTGCCTGTGGCTTCTCATTGCTTTGGGGTATGGCTGTAGGAGTCCTTTATCTGTTGGGTCCAAACTCTCAACTATAATGTTTTATCCTGCCTGGCAGGTACATCTGTGTAGCCTTTGGCAGGGTTATGTCCCAGTGAGGAAAGGCAGAGGTACAGTTTGACTGGATCAGTGTCCCTGGAAACATTGAGACTTGGCTGTGTGCTCCTACTGATGGTAGGGGGGCTGATTAAAAGTATCAGAGATGGAAATGATCTACTCTTGGGGAAACACAACTCAGTTATTTTGTGTGTGACTGTGTAGTGAATTCAACCCTTCAAAGAATATAGGATCAGAAAGCCACAGTTCTGCACTTCTGAATTCTAGTGCACAGTCCAAAATGCAGCTGCAGTAGGACTTGCAGCTCTGAAGAGGCTTGCTGTCAGGGTAGAAACATGACAAGGGTAGTTGACATTCTATTTCATGTAAAACCATATCTGATTGTTTATCTCTCCCCTAATTTCCAGCTTCTGAGAGATGAGGAAGGTAGTGAGCTCTGCTAAAAAATCAGGGCTTTTGTTTGTTTGGGGTTTTTTGTTTGTTTTTGTGTGTTTGTTGTTTTTTTGTTTGGTTTTGCTTTTGCTTTTTTTTTTCCTCCTCAGTGTTGTATCAGATGATATTGGCTTGTGGGCTTCAAATCTTTGAAGCTGGAATGTGGTTTCTAGGCTTTGTACTGCACCTCTTATACTCCTGTCCTCCTGCAGCCTTATAAGCAAATGTTGTTGTCTTTTTGTTGTCAGAGGTAGGAAACAGACCGGGTGTGACACTGTGTTCTGTGTCCAAGCAAAATGTTTGAGAGCTGTGCAGCATGAGGGAAGCGCCTGGTGGGCTGCTGATGGGAAGTGCTGTGCCCTTGTATGTGGTGCTCTGACCTCCCTTCATCCCCTTGCCTTCACTGAAAAACCCAAGAACTGTGCCTTCAACCCCCACATCTGAACCCAGGGAAATCTAATGTTTACCTTCTTTAGGGAATTTACATGTGCTGTGGGCTGCTCAGAAAATGGGTACAGAGAGGATGCCTATGCCTGAAGCTGGATGTTGCATTTAAGTATCTTGCAGAATCTAGGCCTGAAGGAATTGTGCTGTCAACTCCAAAAACTGGAATTTTAAAGTTTTTATTTAGGTCAAAAGACCCATGAGAAATAGAAAGAGCAAGACATTGAGAGCACGTGTAGGTGTCCTATCATCTAGATAGTGGTCTCTTGGGGTTACAGTGATACACGAAATAGCTGTGTTAGTGCTACAAAGAGAGCAACTCCCACTCCAGTACTCTGCATTCAGTCCCAGTGATTGTAAACAATTATTCTTTGTTTTTCCACAGGCCTTACTTTGAACTCAAGGCAAAGTACTATGTCCAACTAGAGGTATGTATGTAATTCAGATCCATCTGAAACTCTTTACTGCTTATGGTAAATACTGAAATTACATCTAAAGTGCTCTGGCAACTGTGTTGTGTTTCTGTAAAAAACCAATTCAAAACCTCTTGAACAATTTGCTAAGCACATTTTAAAGATAAAAGACTAAGAGAGGCTTTTTTTCCTTGTGTGAAATCAGAGTGTTCAAACCCTGCTGCTTACTGCCAGAACCAAATAAATACAGTTTGGCTGTGTTTATTTCTTGTAGTTTAATGTGTCTGGTGTTTATTTGTTTGTTGTGGGGTTTTGTTTCATTTTTTCCCCTATTGTTTTGTGCTTCAGACTGTTTAACTGTCCTTGAGGTGCTCTTTTATGTTTACTAGTTGGATCAATTAACAGAAGAAGTAACCTGCTTGTACTGCTCAAACATCATGCAGATGTGAATTTCTGATTGGGGTTTGGGATAAGTGGGATTTGTGATTTGGTTTGATAGCTTCCAGGGCTTTTTTTTTTTTTTTTTCTTTTTAGTATCTTTGCACTTCATTCTGTGTGGTGCAATAATGTCAGTGCTTGGGCACAGCACATGCCTTGCAAGGCACAGTGGCCCTGGGGTGGGCATGGCACTTGTTCATGGGATGGTACTCCCTCCTATTACAGCCCTTAGTCTTGGAGCTGCCAGGGCAGGGAGAGCAAAGTAGCCCTACAAATTCAAGTGCAAGAATCACTCTCTTTCTACTTGAGTGGCTTTTGCTGCATATGGCCCCCAGAACAAGGAGCCTGGCTCCTCTGAGTTGAAGGGTAGTGACTGGTGCTGTAGCTGTGTGTGATGTGCACAGGGTTTAAGTGGAGCATGTTGCCTCGCACTGTTGGCCATGGGTGCAGGAAGGCTCCAGTGGGGTGCTAGGTCAGTAGGAGCCTAGCTAGAAGAAGATTCCCATTCCTTGCCTGGGATGCAATGCATGTCCCACATCTTTTTTGTGAGCCCTTCCCTGGGCTGCCTGAGATGCAACAGCTCTTTGTAAACCTTGGAGACTGGCACACACCCTTTTCTTGCCAGGATCCAGGCTTGGATGCCCACTGCTGCTGTCTTGCCTGCCTGTGTAGCTGTGGTCAGCAGCTGTTGCTGCACAGAGCTGAACCCTTGCCTGCTGGGTGTCAGCCCAATAATCCCTTCTGGCTGGAGGCCTCTTTTGAGAAATACCCTTTTTCCCAGGGGCAAAGGCCCGTTGTTAGGGGGCCTGTTGCTTCTCAGTGCCCTTCTGAAGTAAGGTGATTGTGTAAAATGTAATACAAAAGACAGCACAAACTGCTTTTAATGTACAATATAAAGTGTTGAGACAGCCACAGACACACAGGCAGTGTTTTCCCTTTGGGAAACAGGGGGTACAACACTTTTGCCCTTGCTCTAGAGTGGTGTTTGTGCCTGGGGACACAGAAACTGCTGTATTATAGCTGTCAGGGTTTGAGGCTTGCCGCTTTCTGCTCTGAAGGTTTAGTGACCAGAAATGATGGGTTTGGTGCTCAGTGGAGAGTGAGGCTTAGCCCCCTCAGGGGTGATCCCCAGCCTTGCTGTGCCCTGCAGACAGGGGCTGTCAGCAAACCTTAGGGGTGGTCCAAGAATAAGCAATGACATTCTGTTCAGAGCTGCATTCCTATGAGAAATCCTGCACATTAACTGAGTAGGGGCCCTGCTCTGTGCTCAGCCAGGGGAAATTACCACACTGCAGAGGTAGTCCCAGTTCCTGTGGATTGCCTTGCTGTTATCTCCTTCACAAGTGTCACTGCCTGTGCTAGGGTGCTTTTGAATTCCAAACTCTCCCATCCCCTAGATGGTATCTAGCCCTGGTTTGTGCCAGCTTGCCTGTGCAGAGCCAAGTCCTCTGGACACGTAACAGGGAACTGTGTGCTGTGTGTTGTTCACAGTGAAAGTCCGTCTAATACCTGTCTTCCTTGTTAGCAACTGAAGAAAACAGTGGATGACCTGCAGGCAAAGCTGGCCCTGGCAAAGGGAGAGTATAAGACTGCCTTGAAAAATCTGGAGATGATCTCAGATGAGATTCATGAGAGGAGAAGGTCTACTGCTATGGGGCCCAGAGGATGTGGCGTGGGTGCTGAAGGGAGCAATACCTCTGTGGAAGACCTGTCAGCAAGTAAACCGGAGTCTGACACCATCTCCAGTGAGTACAGAGCACTGCTGTGCTTCAGAATATCCCATGGGCATCGTAAGAAATGCTGACATTAGGATTGCTCTGCGTATTCTGCAGTTTTGAAATTTGCTGGCTGTTGTGGGACTGTGGCTAAGTTGTTATGCTTCTTGTTATTACAGAAGTTGATTACATTCTTTTACAAGGGGAAGGGTTATGAGTTGAAGTGCATCAGCTGTTCTCATAGCATCACTGTTGTTTTTTGTACAGTACTGTATGAAAGGAGCAAAATTTAACACACTTCAGAGCATTTTTAAGCCAATGATGCTGCTGTTGGTGACTTGCCTGAGGTGGTCTCAGGCTGTCACAGATCATTCAGCCAGGTTGCTGAAGTGGCAGTGCTGTTTGGAAACAGACCTTTTGGATCAAGTGCTTGTCTCCCAGTGCTGGGCCTGTGGCAGAGGAACTAAAGGTGCAGCTGCAGCACTACAGAAAGGTGTGATGCTTGCACAGAAGCGTGTAAGGATAAGCTCCTTCGCACTGTAGGATCTTCTGCCAAGATGTGATTTCAGCAGAGCATGTGTACTGCGCACAAGGGAAGTGAAGAAGCAGCAATATGCTGATGCAGTGTGCTGAGGGGCTCTGTATAAGATGGGTGGCAGCAGCAAGCTCCAAACAAGCTCCAGGCAAGCTAGGTAACCTCTACTTTCTGGTGGTACGTGGGGACCTTGTGTTGCAAAGCCTGTTGTATTGAGAGTTTGCGTTTATCCTGGCTCTGGGTGAAAGTGGATAGATGGCCATTGCATGTGACCTACTTTTGCCTCCCTCCTGGACACTTTCTCCAATTCTTGATGCAGAAAGTCTTTTTCTGCTGCCCAGTCCCACAAATTCCAATTTAATTTGTATTTCAGCTCCATTTCTGCAGGGAAAAGTCTAGGTCAGGATTGCAGGAGATCATAATTGCACAACCCTGGTGCCCAAAAGCAGAAAATGCAGTTTCCCCATAGACACTGGTGCATACTCACACTGAGGTCTTACAGGTCTGTGGTACAGCCTGTCTGTGCCATGGGAGCTGGGAGGCAGCTCTGGGCTGGTGCTTGACCTCTGCACTGGTAGGACTTCTTGCATGATGCGTTGAAGCTCTCAACTCAGTACGGTGCAGCTGGGACCTTTCTGAGTTTGGCAGCAATTGCCTCTTTAGATACCTGCAAGTCCCCCCTCCTCATGCAGAAGGCCTTCTTTCTGAAAGGCTTAGCCTAACTGAGTTAAGGTTTTCTTGTGCTGAAGGAGTTCAGAGGCCTGGGATGTAGGGGCAGAAAGAGCCAGAAAAACTAAAGTTAATTCAGTTGCTGGCTCTCCTGGTCACTGCTGAGGCTGTAGGCAAGGACCGGCAGCATGGGCTCATCCCTCTCTTTTAATTGCACAATCTGATATAGGTGGAAGGACTTCAGGTTGTGTCTAGTGCCAACACAACTGGGTTACAACAGGGCAGGACTAGCAGTGTGCCAGACTTAGTAACTAAAATAGCCTGGATGAGTTATGTAATGTGTAGGGAGGTTTCCACCAAGGTCCTTTTATATCTTGATTTCTGTCTGCTGGAGTTGAATAAAACACCTTGTCATCAGCAAGAGTTTTCTCGGCCCTTGCAGATGCTCCCGTGTTTTACAGTAAGTTTAGATGGTGAAAAATAAGCTACAGTTTGACCTGTGCTGCTTGTAGACTGGCTGATGTCAGTGCTTCTTGTCAAGTAGAGGACTCTCTAATTGGAAACATCTTTTTTCCCCACCTTTCTTTGCTTTCACCCCCTGCAAAGTTATCTGTATTGCTCACCATATATTGATAAAATACAGCAAGTTGAGAAGGCCACTCTGCAGTCTTGTATTTAACATCATTAAAAATAAAGCACAAAACCACAAGAAAAACTGTCTCTGAGCTCAAAGTGCCCTAGAGGGGGCTCAGGAAGGTGAATAATGCTGTTATCCATTTTATGTTTGAAGCCTTTTAGGTCAGTTCTGCAATGTGTAAGTACAGTTCTGCACTCTGCAGATCCAGCAGAAAGAGGCTGAACATCTCGGCAGTAACCGTATTGGTGGCTGCCTCTGTTGGCACTTTTATGTCCGAGTGGTGCATGTGAGCCCTGGGCTGCCGGGCTAACAGAAGAACTACTTTGAAACTTCTCCTTTGAGCTGTTTTTGTTAATGCTGCTGCTTTGCTTCTGCTGCTCTTCCAAGGCGGTTCTGAGCCTCACTAGCAATGGTGGGAATCAGGAGACGGAATTGAAGATAACCTCAGATCACTGGACATGTCTTGCTCTCTGTAGGACATCTTCAGGCCAGTGTGATTCCAGCACACACTTCTCTTGTGGAGAGTCTGATGCACGTAAAGGACCTTCTGATCCCAGCGGGACTACTTGTGTGTGAAAGTCTTTGGTTCATAGGTCCCCATCCTGCAGTGAGCCATGTCTGAAGTGTGTTAAATTTTAGCAAAATGTACACCCCTATGTTGCACAAAATGGAATCTTCTTTAACGTATTTCTCCTCTGGTTGCTAATAAAGACCCTGCAGCTTAATCCAGACAGCTTGGAGCTGGTTTGCTTTAATTAGAACTCAGATTTGAGCAAATATGATCAGGGAAAAGAATATATGTGGGTGGGGTTTTTTTTTAATTTGATGTTGCTTGGTGATCCTCATCCGAAAAGAGATCTTGGGAGTTTGTGCTGGATTTTAAGTGCAGGTGTGTGAAGATAAGGTGGAAGCAATCGGCAGATTGGGAGCTATGTCTTTCTAATTAGTGCCTTAAATAACCAGGAGTCTGTGCTAGAATCACGATGCTGGCGAGGCAGACACAGGGGATTAGGCCCTGGCCTAACTTGTGTAGTGAAGACCACGAGAGCACAAGACCAGCTGGGCAGGGGGAGCAGGGCCAGTAAAAATCCAAGAGCTTCTTGGCATGAGGAGCAATAGAAGATGGAAACCTGAGAAACTGCCTGTGCTTGTGAAGGTGCAAGAGAGAGGGCACGATTACTAACTGGAATATTCTCTGAACATTGCAGTGGCTTCAGAAGTGTTTGAGGATGATAATGGCAGCAGCTTTGTATCCGAAGAAGATTCAGAAACTCAGTCAGTATCCAGCTTCAGCTCTGGTCCTACAAGTCCCTGTGAGGTGCCCATTCAGTTTCCTCCTGTGACACGACCTGGAAGCCTGGATCTGCCCAGCCCCGTATCCCTCTCTGAGTTTGGGATGATCTTTCCTGTCCTCGGCCCCCGAAGCGAATGCAGCGGGGCGTCCTCCCCCGAGTGCGAAGCTGAAAGAGGTATGCACAGCTGGATACGCCCTGGGCCAATGTTTTTCAGTCTTATAAAGGGAGCAGGAAAACCTTCTCAGCATCCCTAGGTGTGTGCCAGCTCACTGAGCTCTGACCCACTGGCCTCTTCCTTGGGGAAGGCAGTTCTTGAAGGCCCTTTGTCTCAAAGTTAACAGTGACATCTAAAGCATTTTAATTATTGTTCTCCTGGCTGGAAATGTTCCCCAGTTCTGTCTTAGCGGAGAGGGTGGAGGTTTCTCACAAAATAAGTGTTTAGTGGGGTTCTGATGGTATGTTTATTTTGAAGGAAAATCTGAATTAATTAATTTATTTTTTTTAAAATTATTGTCTCGCTTGCTGAAAATCTTGCTTTCCAGGGGAAATAAAAAAACCCCCTCACATAAAATAATGTGCCAAAAGGAACCTCTTGCAGGCTCTGCCAGCCCTAGCTGACTAATTCAGACTAAAGGATTACCATCACCCTTGTGTGCTCCAGCCTAACGCTGTGTTGATTAATTTGCTGATGCAGTGCACAAGCAACATTTTGCTCTTGCTCCTGTAATTTTTGCTTGCTTTGGCAAAGGAAACTGCAGAGATGCTCGAAGCTTAACTTGCAGAATGAAATCTGGGTTTAACATCCGGTTTAATCCTTTTTTTGCAGGGGATAGGGCAGAAGGGGCTGAGAACAAGACGAGCGACAGAGTGAACAAGAATAGGAGCAGCACCAGGAGCAGCTCCACTGAAGGGCTGACTTTGGATAACCGAATGAAGCAGCTCTCCCTTCAGTGCATGAAAATCAAAGAGGGAATATGCGCGGGCAGAAAAGCTGCCCAGATTGGCTGAGTCCTTCTTGTGCCCTGTCCTGATTAATGGGAGTCTAAATATTTATACATGAACTTCTAAGTGTTTGAAGAACATTGTGCCAATAATATATGCCAAATCTTAAGCGTTTACTCTGAGAATTTAAAAATGCACTAAGAAGTTTAATTGATGTAGAGGGCTGAAGTTTTTATTCAGTAAACCCTTTGTAGGCCTGACGAGTTATCAAATGTTTAAGCTGTGCTCATATTTCACAGACTTTGTAAATTGTTTTGTAGCAGCCTGGCTGAAGCAATAACTAGTAATGTTCCCGTGTAAATTCATGCCAGTCGGGGGTCTGAAATTTAAGCCAGACATTTGCAGAAAGCGGTTTGGCTTCGGTTTTGTAGAATGAAATGCTCTTTAGATACAGCTGATCTCTTGAGTACAAGTGGCATATTCTTTAAACATCTGTATTTGTCTGTATTATGCTGAAACTGTAGAAATATTTTGTATACAGGAAAGCTGTTGCATGTGTGAGGTCTGAAAGCCTTCACTCTTCCCTTGGTGCTCACAGAAAGGATAAAATGAGTCATGCCTATAAAAGCCTATAAAACAGACGGATGACAGAAAGGGGATGGTAATGCTCAGCAGAGGTAGGCCCTTTCTAGACACCTTCCCGAGTCTGGCTTGGACTCTGTGGGTGATTCCAGTGACCAAAAAGAGTTGATTGGCCCCTTGCCCTTCCCCTCCCATGAGAAGTGAAGTATTATTTTTCAGCACTTTAAGTGTTTGGGTTTTTTTTTTCCCTCAAAAATGGGAGTCATAGATGTTTTCCAGACAGCTATGATAAGGGATTCGCCCTTGAAATATGCATGAAGAAAAGGAATTGCCAGTGTAGATTGACAATGTGTTCTTAAGCTTCTCCGTAGGTTGTACTGTGTGGGGGTTTATAACTGTTAAAGGGACTTGGGATTTTAGTATGCCCTAGAAAAAGTGTTCAATAAAACTAGAAAGGGCACGGGGAATGTTTTGACAGCAGCTGTTAGACAGTAGTAGTGTCTGATAATTATGCTAATAAGTGGTAGTAAAAAAATCCTAGGACTCTTCAGTTTTGGTGACTAAGCATTTCTGAAAGCACCATTTTATCTAAAATGTCAGTTTATATTGTTAATTTGATGGGAATTTTAGTATTGCCCAAAGTATTTTCTATTCTATGTTTTTGCAGTCCTGTTGTATTTCATCCCTGCCACAGCTTGTGTATCTATTCTCAAAGTTAATGTAAAATTCTTCACACTACAGTAAACATTTTTGTTTTCCACATTTTGAGTCTGTGCAAGTGAAGTTTATCCAAAGCTCTAGGAACCGAATCTTCTTCTGCAGCAAGTTTAGTCTCCAAATATCGACTTCCAGCTGAAGACTGCAGGCTGGAGTAACTCTGGTATTATCATCATTGAGGTACATGTTGCCTCCTTCCAGCTTCCTGAACCTCTGCATATGTGATTCACTTTTTATTCTGAACTGTGCCACAAGACCAGAGCTTTAGTCAGGTTTTCCAAAATCCCTTAGTGTGCTGAAGGAGGAAGGTATTCTGTTACACAACACCTCTGTACCTAGTGCTGCTGAAATTGGCTGTAAGGCCATGCAGAATTGGAGGTAAAGAATCCTGTTTTCATAAAAAATAGATTCAACACATTATAACTGTTACGCTGTAGTAGCTTTAAACACTTATACGTTCACATCTTCCGAAGACTTGAAGGCTGAAATCTTCCATTGCCAGCAGTTCCTAGGCCCAAAAAGTGCTTAGGAAAGAAGTCTGTGGTTGCAACTTCTGATGTGACCATTACTTGGGGAAAAGCTGGGGTAGGCAGTATTAAATATGAAATGAAAAGCAGTAAGAAGTGCCACATTGCACTAAATGTTTTACTTAAACTTTTGTAGCTGACCTATTATCTGTGCTGTATTCAGTTAGAAAAATTTGAAGAGGTAGTTGTGGTTGAATCTTACTTTTGCAGACCTCCCAGTCAACGCTGGTTACATTTTCCTAGGTTGTTTGGATGGTTTTTTGGTGGTGAATTTTTTTCCTTTTTTTTTTTTTTAACCTCTCTTGCTATTGCATTTCCTCTCATTTTGCCAGTTCTGACTAGAGACCTAAACTCCCTGCACTTAGGCAACAAATTAGTTTTGTGCTCCATCAGGATATAAAAATAGTTGTGTGTGGACTGCCTTGCTATGTCCTGATTGGGTTCAGCTCCAAGCAGGGTAAAACCATTGATGAGGAAGTACAAAAGTGCATGGAACCCACCCTGCCGTTACTTTTATACCACACTTCCATGAGATTTGTTGAAAGACCATGCTGCAGCCTTCTTCCTTTGGTGACCTCCAGACTTAGCAGGTAAATCACCCTTCAAACACACAAGCAAACAGGCAGAACTGTGTGTCTGTAATAAATTAATGGAAAACTCATTTTATTTTAAACTTCATAAAAGCCATAATTATAAATATGACAGACTTTTAAATGAACAAACACTGCTATGGATTACAAGCAAATGAACAAGCTTTTTCCAGTTACTTTTCTGTTGGAGCTCTTAAGGGATTCTGAAGTGTAACATGATGGTAGCTGCCTCCATGGGTATAAAAATAAGCCTCTGCTGTATCAAAGTATACGTGATCACTTCAGCTGCCCTGATATGAGAATGTATGAAGCAAATGTTAACCTAGGAATTCTGCTTCTCTTTGGTATTGTCAAACAATTTAAATGTCCTTTTTGAAACAATGAAAACCTCTACTATATGTACACAAACTTAATTCTAAATAGCTGGCTGTTCAAACACCACGGAGATTGTGTGGTTAAGTGCATAATTACTGTACAAAATAGTTACAGGACGCTTGCAGTGTCATGGGGCAGATGGGATAGAAGCTGTTGAGACCGTTCATCCGTGGTACTACTTCTCACTGAATCTGAGAATTAGGGATTGGATTAACCAAGGTCTAACCTGTGTCTTCCTGAAAAAAAATAAACTAGGAGGGGTGTCTCAACCTGAGCTATAAACAGCAGCATCATGGGGTCTTGTATGGAGCTTTAAAGTAGCATTTTTAAAGGAATACACAGAAAAGGCTTTGCAATGCATAAGTAAAGAGAACGTTAAAACTTCTGAAGAGGCTATATCCAGTTATTCCTCTGCACTGCTGACAGAGAGTTAAAAGTCATTTCTTTGTAGCAGTCTTCCCTTAATGAATCAGAAAATGTGTAAATCCTCTTAAAATCCCTTACAGCAACTGGCCTCCATTTCATCAGTTACCCCCTCATCTGTGGCTCTAGCCATAGTTCAGAACTGTACCCTGTGTGACAATCAACTTAGGAATACAGGATGCTTGCTGAGGCCTTGTATTTCAATGTTTAAAAGCTTGAATTGTATGTTTAGAGGCAGAGAAGACTTAAGGATCAAGAGGTGCATGACTGTCTAACTGGAAGTAAAATAACAAATACCTCTGTTGGGCAGCTATTTAAATTTTTGCATGCACAGGTCTTATTCCTTTCCAGAAGTCTTGCTGCATAACCCAGCACCTCATGTTCTCTGTCATGGATCAAAAAATGCTAAACAGTATAGGGGAAAGAAAAGCTTAACTTAGACTGTGGCCTGAAGTTCTCTTAAAATCTTCACTTTCCAATAATTTTCCCAGATTTATTTGTGGAAAAAATATTAAAATGCATATTTGACAGAAAATATTAAAGCAAATCATAAACGCTTACACTACAGTTTTTCCTAAGACAAAATGGCAAGAAAACTTCGTTGCAAAATCAATTTGCCACAACCAGAATCTGTAGACTAGAATTTATAAGGATATTTTGTAGTTCCTCTCAAATAGTCCACCTGAGTGTTCTGTCCTATATTTAAAGGAAATGCACAGTGATGGCATTCTAGTAGCCTATGCAGGTGCAATATTTGAACAGGATTTGTTTTATATTAATAAGATTGACACTTGTCTCCATTTACGTACGGGATTTAAGATAAGCCAAATCCCCTGACTGTTCTGTATATGTAAGAATATCAGCACATCCTGTTTGGGACAGGATACTTTGTCCTTAATGCCAGACAGTGAGTATATTTCTTGCTTTTAGTTCAGTTTAGTTTTAGTTCAGCACAGTATGGAAGCTGAGCCTTATGCTCGTTTGATGCAGCATAAGCTTGGCAGTAGCTTGTACTCAGGGGGAAAAAGAAAGAAAAACTCCTTCCTGCCGAGTAGAAACCAACGACTGAAGAACAACAACAGATTTTACTGTAGGCAAGTCTACCAGCTTGATCTCAAACAGCAGAGTATGTGCAAGAACTTGGTACTGAAAGCTGGCAGTTCTGGCATCTGCATTTTGTACTGCCAAAAAGATACTCAGTTGGAACTTCCTAACGACCTCTAACGTCACAGGTGATAAGATACATGCAGGACTCCACTGCGATTCTGGTTTAGCATGAGCTAAAAACTTCACAGAAATCTGTAGGGAAAATGTGAGCTGAATGAACTTTTCATTTTGTAGGGATGAAGCAGTCCTTGACCCATACTTCAGAAGCCAAGGGGTAACTACAATGAACCTAATCTGTTTCTTTGCTCAGCTTGTGCCCGTGCAGAAACTTCCCTGCAAAAGAAGGTAAGTCACACTGTGACAAACCTGTCCCAAATTTCCTATCCCAGATGGCTTTTGAGAGAACTGCAGTCAGAAGGACATATTTTCAAAGGCATGAGCTATCAGTGCCCTTTCAACACTAGACACTTGTTAAGCAGCTGTCTGATGAAGGAAACGAAGCAAAAGAATCTTGTACTTTCTGGAGAGGACTAATAGCAGACCTCTGTGGGAGTAATTTTGCCCACAGATATTTCTGGTGCTCCTGCAGAACGTGTGCTCAGTTTCCCAGTGGGCAAGTGACACCTGTGCTCTAAAGCAAGATTTAAATGCTACCTGTTTTGATTGGAAAACTGGCAAACAAATGTGAATGGCAGCAAAATTCCCTTGGCTGTTTTAAAAACATCCTCTCCCCCAGCTGTCAAATATTATACATTTTGTAAAAAAGACAAAATTTAATGCATTTCAGGATTTGAGGCAGTTGGTATTAAATTGAAAACTTGGTTATCTTGAATCCTCTTTAGATACAATGTATATAGATCTAGAGGAGGAGCACATATTGGAGGCTTCTAGAAAAATCTCATTCTGCATTAATCCCACTTCCATTATTTTCTTAAAAACTCTAACCCTGCTTCTGTTGATGACAGTGGTCAAGTGCTCAATTCATCCATTGGTTTCAACTTACAATGAAAAAAGTACCTTTCCAAAGATGCCTGGTATAATGGAATCAGCAAGTGCATTCCCTGCAGCTGTGGTTTATTAGCAGGAGAGGCTTAACTAATCCTTCCCTATAGGCTGAATACTTATAAAAGTGATGAAAATAAAACGTTTCTTTGCTGGGTTTCTGATGGTGGGCAGTTTCCCATCTCCCCACCAGCAATTGAGACTGTGGGGATCTTCAGATGAAAATCTTTCACACCTGCTCCAGGAAGTCTATGCTGCATTCTCTGTATGCTGCTGCTGGATAACCCCCTGTCCTTACTGCTTATCAGGATCAAGGTAGGTCTGGCAGCTAGTAGGAAGAAAACCACAGAGAACCTCGTGCTGTTTTATGTACTAAAGTCACACAGATATGAACTAACAGTTCTCAAAGTACATGTAACATGAGCGAAGCTCTTAGAAATAGTTCCTTTACTCCTATATACATATTCCAGATAAGTTGGCGTGTGGACTACTACATGCTCAGCAGTAGTAAATTTACATTTAGAGGTGATAACCAGTTCAATGCTGAAAACATTCAATATAGCAGCACAAATATGTAGTAAAAGCTATTTGGTCCTGAGACTGAATAAGCAGAAATACACAAGAATATTTTTTCTTACATGTTTACTTTTAAGAATAAAATCTTTAACCCATATACCCTGTATTTTGGGAGAAGGGAATTTCGATGTTAGTTTTTCTCCTAACTCACTGGACTTTGATTCAAAGTGTGGGAAAATTGCAATAAATTGAGTTCTGCTGGTTCATTTGAATATATGCATTTTAGCCTATTCTCAAGCCTGTTGAACAGTGCTCCCTCCAGTACCATAGCAGCAAACCCCACAGCTAACTGCCTACCACCAGTAAGTGGCAATCAGTGATTCCATGCTTTTGGCTATAACTTAGAATGTAATTTTCTTCTGTGCATATGTGTAGGAAGGGTTATTCACCTGTTCTCAGCCTATAGGACAGATCAAAAGGACCTCCTTCAACAGTACTGCACAGATATGTCTCCTCACTGCAGCTGGGACACCTTAAGAGGAGTAGTACTGTTAAAATCTAAGAAAAAAGGACCCTCTTGTTGAGGCAGGAATGTGGTGGGGATAATGTTGTAAACTCCAGCAAGTATGTTCTCCACTTCCAAGTAGCAAAATCCACACCTATGATAAAGAAAACTACCTGTTAGAAATAAGATCTGAAGTATTTCAAACCTCTGTACAGATTCCATTGAGTATTATTACCTGTAGTCACCACTGCTCTTTTTGTGAAAGCCATAGGAACCAGGATCTCCTACTGTTGAGACGGTGACGAGTTCAAAGCCAACGCTGTATTGCCTGCAAGTAACATGACAGACATCATGTATCTGGGTCATCAGGATTACCACAAAGAGGGCTATTTATTAAACCCTTCACAGTATAACTGAAAGACGTCTAAAAGTGTTGTCACATTTGTGACAGAAACGTCAAGTCAAACTTACCATGATACGAATAGTGAATAGGGAGACAGAACACAACTCAGGTCTGGAACTAGACTACAGGGAAAATGCCTGCTAGAAGCCTGCCTCTGCATTTAAGCGGACTTCAAGTAGTTAAACTTGTGGAGACACACTCCTGTGCCATGTGGCACAGATCCTAGGGTGTGATCTGATTGCTATGGGAGGACTCAGTGTCAGTGATCTCAGCGGAATTTCTCATGTTGCAATATAACTTGGGACACTTTGTCTAGTACCTGTTAACACATGTGACAGGCATCACTGCCACTGCTGTTCAAACTACCCAAATATGATCTGCAAGTACAGAAAAAAATGCATACAAAAAGCTGCTCAATTCATGGAACAGCACAGCCACACCTCTGCACTCCACTTCATGAGAGGAGTTTCCTCAAAGAGGGGAGGATGGATAGAAAAGTGCTGCCATTTTGTGGGCCCTGCTGTAGAGCTTTGCAAAAGATAAACATTTAACTGCAGTCAGGAGATGTTGCTATTCAGAAGCTCTGAATACTGGTATTTTGAGGTAATCATTAATTTTGCCAAAGGAATTTGACCTGCATAGGTCTACTTCATAGGACATTGAGATTCAATACTTCTCCTGGCCTGCTAGTGGTAGAGTAAATGCACTTTCAGAGATATTTGAGATCTTGTAAGGGTTTAGTATCCTGCACTGTAGCTGTACTAAAAAAGAAAAGGAATTATGATCATAATTAGTTTTAAGAGGGAGAAAGAACCCTTTATACCTTCTTCCCTTCTGTGCAAGGCCTAGCTCTGCTCAGACCCCAAAACTATAGAGAAAGGAAGGCTCCTGCTTGCCTTGTAGGTCAAGGATTTCTTTCAGTAGTAAACATGTAGGTTTAAAACACTATTGATGGTGAAGATAGAAACGTAAAAAGTATTACATTCAAGCCAGCTCTGATACCTTGTTTTCTGGATTTTCTGTGAGCTCCCCACCCTCCCCCCAAGAGGACACTGACCAAGCTTTATCTTTAGCTGTGTTGATTCATGCTTATGCTCTACAAACCTCGGTCCCCGTAGTTCAATTAGCAATGGTCCATTCTTGTCTAGCTGGATCTGATAAATGGGGTTATTTTTGTAGGTGTCTCTGAAGTTTCCACATCCTCCGGCACTGTGACCTTTCCACTGTCCATTAACCTGAAAGAAGTCAAAAGTACAGAAAATACATCCTGAGGATTTGTATTGCTTATATAAACACACAAACAAGAGCAGAGACTCCTCTCACTTTAGAGGTCACTGACTTTAGTAAGCTCTCCTAATTTTTAAAGAGAAGTGAAAGACCTTTTTAAGTATTCAGAGTTTCACTGCCGTCCTCCACCCCCCTCGATCAAAGCCTTACATCCCTTGGAAGAGTACTGTACTTTTTCAGCTTATATTACATAAGTAACAAGTGACTGTTTCTGACTATGACAGATCTATATTCCCATCTATCCTATGCCTGCTAGACTATGCAGGTTATTTTTCTTTTGCTCAGACACTTCTCTGTTGGGCTAAATGAGAAGCAGCAGTGATACAGGAAGTACAACAGTAATGGTAGTGTAACCTTTGCTTTTAAAAATTGCTGCCTCCAGCCCTGTCCATCACCTCTCTGCTCTCTGAGAACCAGCACTGCAGTGACAAGATAACCATAAGGATAGATTTTGCAAGGACAAAGACACATGAGGAAAATTGCTGCTCAGACTTTGTGAAACAGGCCATCTGTTTCCAAGTTCCTCCTGCTAGTCTTTAAACTGAAAGGTTAGACTTGTTAAGACATGCCAGGCATTCACACAAATTTATAGCTGAGATCCATTTCTCCTGTTACTTCCCTCCCCTTTCTGTCAAACCAACAAGGGGCAATGTTTTTCCTTGTGATTTAATTTTTTTATTCAGTGTCTAAAACCCTCAAACACAGCAAGTTTGGAAGCAAGGGGGATTTCTCCCCCTACCATGGTGCTACCCAGGAACCTAAAACTCTGTGTGCTGTTAAGCTTTCCAGCCCTTTTCTACCTCTGCTACACTTAATTCCGGGAATCACACTAGGGCTTGGGAGCTCCAGAGGTGACCACTTGACTCGAGCATAGGACATCTAACAGAACTTTCTTTTATGGGTAAACTTGGAACCAGTTCTCTGCTTGCTTTTAAATGTGATGACTGCTAAGCAAACATAAAAGATGCATTAAAAACAGACAACTAACTTTTTGTATTTAATCTTAAAGACAGAGTTGGCCTTGGATAGCTAGAACATGCTTCTTTTTTTTTTAATACTAGACAGACATCTTCAAATAATTAACAGGAGGTTTCCACATATTTAATTTTCTTTTGAAACATATTACAACATAAAACAGATGTTCTTCCTCAAACATTCTTCCTTTAATGCATTTTTGATCTCTTAAAGCACTCCCTCAAAGTAAGCCCAGTTTTCATAAGCTATACAGGAAAATGATTGCTTGGAAGAACTAAGCAAATCATTTCACTGTTCCCAGGAATCTCTCTAGTCACTCACCATTCTCCAGAACAGGCTAGCTTCAAGGGGCTGTTCCAGAAATAACAGCTGGTATGGAACACTGTCTGAACTCGAGAGCCTTGCTGCAAGCCAGCGTGTGCCCCTGACCACACAAAGTAATGCAATCCTTGGCTTCAGGCACAAGTGTCCTAGAAAATGGACTGTTCCACTGTGGCTCAAGCTCCCTTGTTTCTCTCTTCCTGAAGAAGTTACTATTTGAACAGAAGACTTCTGATTATAGTAGATTCCCCAGGGTGTGCATGGTAGTACAGAGCTAAAGTTAAGAGCTGCTGGCTTATTCTTTCTTGGGGGTAAAATTGCTAATATATGAAAATACATGCAAGTTACTTTATCCTGTGAGCTCTTGGCTATATTTATACTTCAGCTGAAGGTGTAACTGCAGCTCACATTGACAGCTGAAATATGAACAGCAGCTGGCCCCAAAACTGCCTGGGCTTCTGACTTAATCTCAGTCAAGTTTTTCACTCTTGCCCCTGTTGCTGTACTTTTGGGGAGCATTTCAACATGAAATGTACCATGGGTATATTGCTTTCATCCTGTTTGGCAATGGGAGTGCTTATCCAAATGGTGACAGACCTTTGAGATGTCTTTGCAAAATTTAGGAACTGTACGTATTGTGATATTGCCATCTTAAGTATGTTTGTCTCAGTCTTGCTATTGTGCCCTTGGTTTGACATTGCTGATTTTGTCCCATCATGCCAAGAGTTTTCCCAAGAAAATCATGCAATTCTCCCAAGGGGAGACAATAAATGCTTTTGTGGGGTTTTTACTCTGTAGCATTACTAGCACAGTCTGACCTCTGCAGAGAGATAACTTACTAGGGTACAGGTTCTAAAGGCCAGTCTATTCTACAAAGGCTTTGCAGAATGTCTGCAGTGGCACAGCTGCAACCACACACTCTGCAGTGGAGGAGGAGAAGTAGTATAAAAATACATTTAAAAACCTTGTACATCTCAAATATGGAAAAGCCAAACCAGAATTATTATCCAGTGACCCATAAAATAAAATGTTTCTTTACCCGCTTGGAAATGGTGTAAGGTGTAGGAATCTTGGAAAAGGTGAACTTGCACAAGGAGTACACCTGTGTTGTAGAAGAAGCAGCAGGTCACACACTCACCTTGCACTTTTCATATGAAATCATGACAAATTAAAAAAAAAAAGAATTGCTTACACAACATTTTTAGATACTTATTCACTATATGCCCATATTACCTATCAGATGATCCTGTGTCCAACTCAAAATCCTGAATAGTGCTGGGACTAACAAGTCTACTTAGTTTTTATTTAAACAAAAGGCAAAATGGAAACATTATTTTTAAGTGACAAAAAGAGATATCTAGCATTGACCATCACCTGACTGAGCAGTTAGAGAAAAACCCAAATACTAAGTCCAAAGACTTAGAGAAGTAAAAAAAAATTTAAATCTTAACTGGGATCTAAAATGGGCATATTTTGGATACACAGAGAACCAATAATCTCCCTGTACACAGATTTTTTTTATTCTAGGAAATAGGAGTATTTTTCAGCTGATTTCATTACTGAAATTTCATTGCTAAACGCATGCACGCTGTTTTAACTACAAACAGAGAACCTTATCAAACAGTTCATCCAGAGGTTCTGCTCCATCATTCATAGCCTCCCTCCCCAAAATAGCAATACGAACCCAGAAGTACACTTTTTAATCAAATTTAAAAATAAAGGATGTTTTTTTAGTTGCTTACATTCATTATAAAACCAACAGCACATACCCTGATGGTGTAATGGATAGTGTTTTGTTTCTCATACTGGGACACCACTAAGGTAAATGTATGGGGCCCTGGAGAGGTCAACTTTATCTTAGTCAGATAATGAGGACTGTTGATCCGAATACCATCGATATACGGAGGAGGATCAGCTGAAAAAGAAAAGGATGAACACTCTTCCAGATCAAAAAATCCCCCACCTTGGTAAACTTCTACAAAGATTAGACTGTGAACAGACCTGAGTGCTTTCAAAACAACAGAGCCTCAAGATTTATAAAAAGGACATATAATCCTAAGAGCAACTGCTTTTTTCAGGAGAGGTACATCACACATGACAGAACAATATTCTGCACTTGAAAAGTACGCTTAAATCCCAAGACCTGTAAGAACTGCTTATCTATGCCTCACCAACATCACAATTAAGACCTACATGTGATCATGTTGAAATTTCACGAGAAAGACAAGGAATGTTTGAGCACTCTTTAAAAAATCTCTGAGGTGTCTGTTCCTTCTCTGTTTGTTGGACAGTTCCAGAATGCATGCTGCCTAAATCTTTGGCCACTGGGTAAACAAGACTTAAAACATGTTCTTTTGACTACATCACACACACTTTTTCTCTCTCTCCCCAAATCCTTGTGATCATTACACAGATGTAGTTGCATCCCAGTACCAATCCACATGTGGTACTTAGAAACATCCTAAATGTTTGCTTTTACAATTAGACAATGTAATTTCTTATTTGGTCTCTAATTGGTTCTTTCCAGACTTCTTTTAATTTCAGTGAAGCAGGACCAAATCTAACGAATTACTTCAACAGGCCCAGGATCAGGTCCTTTTATTTTCTTCCACAAAGCAACATGTGAGAGGGGAAAGGATTAATATAAAACAATAAGAAGCTTAGGAATGGGAAATCTCAGCCTTGCTGCCAAAGGATTAACCTGCTTTGTTCTGATCTTATTTTAACAGATGGTTAAAAATAATACTGCAGCTTGACCAATCTATTTCCATGGAAAAAGGTTTTAAACAAGTTTGAGCTCATGAGATTAAAAGTTTTTAAAAGAGTTTGGATAGCAAGACAAAACATATGAATCATTCAGTTCTTGCTAGTGATCCTGCTAAGAAGACTGTCTCTTTCAAGCACAGCAGAATTCCCTCCACTACACAATGTGTTTGGTTTGCCCACTTGAGAATGTTTTCAGTGAGACACATAAAATAAGCACTGCTGCAATTACTAGCAAAACCAGAAGCAAGTCTTGGGCTGTAAGGAGAAGGAGACGCTTTAACAAAATCAGCTCTTGCAAAAACAGGTGATGATTTGGTCAGGTCTCAACAGATGCTTTCAGCAGAAAGACAGCTTGGATTCTAGGGAAATTGGTCAGCAGAGTTCACTGAACAAGACCAGATGTGAACAATGCAACGCTTACCAGCATGTCTCAGCCTGTGTTTCAGATCTGCTATCTGTCTTGAACTAAAGCATACATGGCTTTTTCCCAACTACAGCAAAGCTCCAAAATCCAAACCCTTTCTTCTCAAGGTGAGTAGAATCTGACGTATAATGACCAAGACTGGTATTTTGATAAAATTTGAACATAAAAGTATTTTTCTTAAATATTCCTGGAAATATGTTGAAGTGTTCACCAGAATCTCATGAGCTTGCTTAGGTACTTTATTAAGCCAAATTCATAGAACAATTAACCTTGATTATTTTCATTTAGTGGAAGCTGCAGACCTTTAAATAATTTCACAAATGTAGGAAATAATTATGCTATCAGAGAAACAGAAGTGCAGCATCTGTTCCCTCTAAGCATTAAGTACTGCCACTGCAAAATAAACAGAAAAATAAAGAAAATGCTGCAGCAAAATACGTGTCAGCAGGACTATGTAGATCTCTTAGTATGCTTCCAACATGTAGCTTATTCCTTCAGTGTAGACTGTTGAAGGTGATCAGAGCTAAACAACTATTTAATAAGATTGACCTCTTAGTGAGGCATCTAGTGTTAAAGCAAAAAATGCCTTTCCTCTCCACAAAATTCTTTGTAATTCCTCATTTACTTATAATATAATTTTCTTGACAATTAAGGTACACTAACCTGGATAGTAAACTTTCTTGCCATCAGTCTTGTACACAACCATTGTAATGAATTCCCGATTGTGTGCAAAGTCATCCTATAAAAAAACCAACCAAACACAAATCAAGCAGAGTTGTACATTTCTGTGAAACAAAATTAATGCTTCATCAGAGATAAGTACACATTCTACCATCCCTTTTGATCACCGCACGATATGACCTGATATTTATATTTACTGAGATACCCAATGCAATTCTTTTTAAAATGCCTGAAATAAATAAGCTGCCACTAATTTAACCTATTCAGGCCCCAGGATTCAAAGTTACTTCAGAACCTCTATGGTGGAATAGAACCACTTAGCTCAAATGTTACTCTGGGTCTATTTCAGTTTTAGATATGTGTACCTGCTGAATTTAAAATTTATACATACACACACAGGCATACACACCTGAACATGAAACATGACTAGTAATGTACCAATAACAGAAAGCTTTACAGAAAGGTTTACAGAATAAGCACCCAGCACCTTGTCAGTGATGTGCCTGCTGAGCAGGACCCAGACGGCAGCACCACCCTGTGGACACTGCACTTCCAGCTTGTACTGAGGATTGTTGGCCAGGCTGTAGGCATCCTTCACCGGGCCCTGCTTTGCATCCCAGGTACTGAAAGTGATACACACACGGTGTTAGATGAGTAAGAAACTAATTCACACTTTGAAAGTAACTCCAAATCCTACCTATACAGAGAGCTATCAGTAAGAAGCCTAATTTTCTACTGGAATCTATGACAGTGGTTACAGAATACAGTCTCATCAGAAGCATTTATCTTAGAACATTGTTTTATAAATGAGTTCACTACAATACATGTATGATAATAAAAAATGCTAAATACAAACAGACTGGTCACAGTCAAATCTCAGAAAAAACCGAACTGTAGCACTAAACCTGCATTAAATGGGAAAACTGTGGTTTAAACAGATTTTAAAATGGCTTTTGGTGGTCTCTTTGCAAACACATGCTTCTTCTTTCCAGCACCCCCCATGTTATCCATGCAGGAATGTCCTGGGAAGGTGTCCTGAGGTGTTTCCCATTGGACTTTGTTAACCTCTTCTTGTGATTGGGTGTTCCTGTAAGCCCCTTGAGACTTCTAATTGGTTACTCTGTGAATCCTCCTACACCCTATAAATGTAACATCCCCCACAATAAACTCTCTCTTGCCTCCTCTCCATCTCCCTGCCAGCCATGGGGCCACGTGCGGGGATGGGGGGGGCGGGGGGGGAGGGGAGGGGGAGCACCTCTCCCCTCCAGGCTCAGGGCCTGAAAAGACCCCTGAGAAACCCCTGGAGTTCCCTTTCCCCATCCTTCAAAGCGTCGCAATGGTTCTTCAGATGGAAACGGAACTAGAACTGGGCCGCCCCACGCCGTGGGTGGGGAAAGGGGTCCAGACCGAACCATTCAGGGAGCCTGAGCTACACATATATTATAGTCATGATTGCATACACCAATATTAAATGAAAAACATCTACACTCTACTGTAACTGCAGAAATCCATCTATAAGCTATGGTTAGTTCCAAAAGCTTGCCAAATTTTTTCATCCAGTTTTTTTATTGAGGCAATTTTTATTTTAAAATTTGATCTGTTTCACGTCTGGAAGGTTGCCCTGTAAAGATCTTTGAGGTACCCTACTGCAGAATCTGCCTGGTGCCTCATGAACTATTGAGACAAGGAAAGTACAATCTGAAAAAATAAAAAGTGCTGATGGCTGAATGCAAAGTGTGGCATACTGGAAACAGAAACATATAAAGCTATTCCTAAGTCTCAATGACCCTCCCACATTTTTAAAACTGAACAGTATTTGTGGAAGGCTGCATTAACTAAGCTTCAAATTATCACCATCATTACTCCACTTTTTATGACAACTACCAGTGTGCTAAGGCATTTCCCTACACAGAGGTATGAGAATCACTAATGAGGACAGACAAACCAATAGGTGAGCTTTGACATTAGCATACACATTACCTCATCTTACTACATCACCACAGTGTATTTTAGAAATAATTGGAACACAAAGATAGAAGAAGCCTTTACAGATAAGCTCAGCAGTCACACTCTGGATGAAGGAGCTTGTGCAGAGCTAACACAAGCAGAAGCAGTTGTGGAAGCAGTGGCAAAGTGCAGTATAGTGGAGTGGAAAAGCAAAGAAACACTTGCTTTCCAAAACCAAGACACAGATACACACACTTATCCTCAAACTGTGAGACAAAAAAACTGAGTGTGATGGATATTTGGTAAGAGATGGGTATCACATTCAGAAAAAAAAAATCAGCAGCAAGGAAGATTACTTATGATAGTTACAACTGGTAAAAACCAGAATTGGTTAAACTACCCTGACTTCAGTGAACACCTGTGAAGACAACACATGCTGCACAGCAGACTTGCAACTGGCCAGAAAAATTAATTCCAAATAAAATTGAGGTCACTCAAGCACTGTCTGGTCACTGCTTAGAGACAGACTGCACAAAAATCTTGATTTCTATTCCAATAGATGTGGGACTGAGGTCAGAATCTGATTATGCAGTCTTAGGTCCACAGCAACATCACAAAGGTCACTGGAGCTTCAACTCTGTTACAGAAGTAGTCAAGAAGAAAGCTTGGGCTGAGAATTTAAAAGTGCAAAATCAAGCTCAAAAGAACATGGTTGGAGTTCAACCTCCTAGCTGTAACTAGGAAGAATGGAAGGAAGGAAACACCTATTCAGAACACTTACTGAGATTTCGACACAAAAATTTTATCTTTTGGACCAACCTGTGAATACATGTAGATTCTTTGAAAAGACTTGGGTTCCAACTCAAATAAATAACATCATAGTACTGGCACAGGTCCTCCCAGGAAATCCAGAAAATGCCTAAAAAGGAAATGCTGTTATTGTTTTCTTAGCAGATATCTTGATTTTACTTGGTTTTCAAAAGTCTCTTTCTGGGCAAATGATACAGCTTGTATTAGCCAACATTTCTGCAAAACTTAGTTTGCAGAACTGCATTGCCCAAATGTCTAAATTTAAACAAACAATTTAAAGCAAAAAAAAACAAGTTAGTCTCTGCTTATTATCAAGAACTTTCTGAAGCTGTCAGAATGCCTTTCATTCTCAAGCACTAAGCAGAAGGTGGGAGAGGATCTGTTGCATTGAAAGAGACGTCATTAGGTGATTCTGACCTGCCTTTCCCTTTCCTAAGTTTCTGAAAACAAAAAAGACAGTCAAATGGGTTCCTGCAATTCAACAACATCCTTCAGTAATCATCCAGCACAATCAAGTATTCAATCAACATATGAGTATGTTTGAATGTATTTCTAAGATACTTCATCCAATGCCTATGTCACTTGCTTTGGCACCCTGAATTTGCTTCACCTTTACAACACCTTCACCTTTGCTTCTCCCTTACAACTTCCTTTACAACATAGCTCCCTTAATTGCAAGCTCCTGTAACTCCAGCCAACAACAGTGCCTGCAAAACAACAGATTCCTAATGGAATGAACTCTTAAAATGGTAACAGCCTTATAATTCAAGTCTCTGACATAGGCAGCTGCAGATCTTGCAGCACTAAAAAACAGTCATAATAGCTACACACAAAAAGTAAGACCAGAGTGCAACTCCAGTTAGAAGGAGCAACTCCATTAAAATTACTAATGTATTTTTATATAAGATTTTAACTGCTAGATGTTACAAACTACTTACTAAAAGAATTGGTAAATAAATAATGAGCTACTCCCTCATAACTGTCACAAAGCCAGGGCTGCTATTCTTATATTTTAATAAAAAGTTTTCCTTATGCATTTGCATGAGGCTTATCAATAAATGCTGTAATTTAATGGATTTGGATGTATACTGTCGTAGAAACAGAGTGGCACTGAACAAAAGGGCTCCCTCATAGAGGTATCCAGACAGCAACTAGGATACAGTAAAAAGCAGAAATCTCTTTCGGAAAGTAAAATGCAGCTACTGTAGAATTTCTAAACTACTGACAACCTGCCCTTCCACCACCAAACCCACACTGACTTTCCAGATACTATACTCTGCTGCTCCCTTAGAAAGAAGGGACAACACTGGGCATCATTCCAAGTGGTTTCTCTGAGCAGGGACATACTAGTGCCACTGTCTCAAAGATGGATCTCAATCTAATCTTACAACCTGAAATACAGTGTATATAATTAATATATCTATAAACAAATCTTCAATGTAATGCAAGGGGGAAAGAACCCACTTACCTCTAGTACAGGCAAGACTAATTTAAATACTGATTACAGTAAGCATGCTGTATGTATTTGCTAATGTCACAGGGAAAACCCCAAAGAAAGTCCAATGATGTATTAAAAAGCATGTTCTCTTTGCACTGAACTCCCCCACACTCAGACACTGAGACAGCAACACATAAGCAAGAAGGTACTTTCTTGTCAGTGAATTTGAGATATATTTAACAGTCCAGATTACTTAAACCTCACTCAAACCTGAAACAACAGATTTAGATACAGAAATACTTCCTAAACATTTGGACTATTTAATTCATAGTATTTGTTTTATTCTCCTTGTGCTTAAGCATTTCTTTCCACCTTCCTACAAGGATACATGACAAAGATCTGTATTATTGGAAAAAATAGTGAATTCTCAAACTTTATTACCATTATCTATTTTCTGAGCTGTTCTTGGATCAAAGTTCAAGTATTTTTGTAAATCTGGGGTCCAATTTCTTGTGTCATTTTCACTGTATCGTCCCTTCCAACGTAAGTGGCTCCAGGGATTTTTCAATTGAAGAAATCTAAGTCCCTAAAGAAATATAAAATAAAATTCATCTTGTCAGGGTAATTTTTACATATTCAAGGTATTTTTTATATGGACCAATAGCTAAAGAAGAGACAGCATCATTAAGTTTTCTGAAATTTCCCAGTGGAGACCGAGACAAAATACACTATATTAGCCATTAGAGAAAAAAATCAGTAGCTGCCCACCTAAGGTAAACCTAGAAACCCACTGGAGTTTTCAAACAGGCATCTGAAAACATGTTCAGTTTTATTTGATACCTTATATTCTCTTATGTCCAAGACTGCATATGCATGGGTTGGAACTAAACCCCATTTTTCTCCTTCCTCTTCAGACATCACCCCTGTTGCTGTGGTAATGAGGACATCTCCCTTGTGAAATCTGTTAAAAAAAAAAGCGAAAAATATCTTAATTAAAACCTTGCAAGTTGCAAACTAACATTTGCCAGAGACTGTTACAGTACGTTTTTAGACTGTCCATTAGCATGCCTGTGGTTTTTAGTCAGCAGAAATCACTCCTGAAAAAGCTTAAGAAAGTGGAACTATTTTTCTTTCAGAATTAAGTATAGATTTTTAAGTGAAAAATTATTTTTTTAATGTAACTTCATATTTTCATAAACAAAATTCAGCATTTATCAACCTGAAGTTCAACCTGTGTCACTTTTTAAAGATACTCTTCACAGATCTTCAGCTGAGCACAAATGTGGTTTCATCGACACTTAGCCAAGCACTGCACATAGTAAATTAATAATGCTGTCACACCCCCAGGATTCTGAAGGTGCTTCCCAAAACCTGAAGAATGAGTTCGTGCTTCTATACTTCTATACTCAGTGTACAGGGTCACTGGGCTACGGATCAAAACATTTTCAGTCTAGCACAGGTAAGCAATAGTGATGCTATAATGGCTAGATACCATTCTAACTGCAGTCACACCTCCAAATTACAGTGCTGGAATATCTGAAGAATTGTTGACAGTCATCTAAAAAGCTCCTAACCAACTGAAAAAGCACTGTCAAAAGAGTCATGCTCTTCTATCATGAGTGCAGATGTTTCAGTCAACAGAATAACACCCCTCTACTGCACTGACATACATAAGAAACTGGTTGCACAAAACCATTTTGAAAGAAATCCAAGTATTTGATTGCTGCCATTTATAAATTGCAGTTATGTCTTTCACCACAAGTAGAATCATTTAGTTTGGACCTTTAAGATCATCAAATCCAACTGTTACAGTAAGTCTGAAGACCAATATTGCAGTTTTGATAGATTTTTGCTGCTACTCCAGGACACTTACTAATGGGGTATAATCTTGTGATATGATTAGAAATACTATATTATATCTGCTTGCTAAGGACAGCAGATAAGTGCATAAGTTCCGGGGAGCTGTGTGAGAACAACTTTCAAACACTTGTATGTTAGTTCCAAGCTGCTCTTCTCTGACTCTGTGTTCTATTTTCTTCATCGAGAAAAGGGCTACTATTTTTTTTCTTCATATGTAAAGAATCAAAATTCCACAATATTTTGCTCTTCTGTTTTATCAAAGCCACCAATACCTCAATTTTTCTTCTTCCACAAAGTATATAGAGATTTTATAAAGCACAATTTGTAGCAATACCAAAATGCTATCAAAGGATCTGTGATGACTGTACTGCATTTACAGTGGTAATGCACCTACTACACAGCAAGCATTTTAATTACTTAGGAAAGAAAAAACATCTACCTCTGATAAAGCATTCTGAAAGTACTGTCTTTATTGAAAGCTTGATTGTCAGAGTGCATAGCAATTCTTTCAGGTATCCAACCAGTCAGTGCATGGAGATCAATATTCTGAAAAGCAAATATTCAAAAGAGATCAGAACAGATCCATCAGCATATGACATCTTATAAAAATGCCTCAAAAGAAATCAAGTATACGCATGTTACAGTACAACTCTACACCTAAAAGGCTCAAGATAAAGACTAACAAAAAATTCTTTGATTAGATAAGGACAAGATTTCCAAGTTGATTAACAAAAACAAAATAAAACAAAGAAACAAACAAAACCCCCCAAAAAAACAAACCAAAAAAACCCAACAAAACCCCAAAAAAATCCACAACCACCCCCCTCCAAAAAGCTGGAAATTTCAGAGTAACAGAAGCATAAAAGAATCTTCAGTCACACTCATTTGTGTGACGTGTTCTATTTATTTCATTGATTCACAGGCTCTTAAAGCACAGTCTCAAAAGCAGTATATATGCATTTTAAATAATTTAAGTTTTACTTTAAGGCTCAGGGTTTGGTTTTTTTATTCTTTTTGGTAAAGCTGACACTGACATGTATTTCCATAAAAAGATGCTTTAATCTCCCAACTCCTTGAAACATTGCTTATTCCTTTTCTTTTGCTTTTTACTCCTCAAAGCAAACGCAGACACTCTAAATGCTTGAAGTGTCGATAACCAGCACTGCTGGGTGGGAACTTGAGGAATTACAAGTACAAGACAGCCAGTAAGTAACCCTGATTACACAAGGAAGCTAGAATACAGTGGAAACCAGAGGGGGTGGGAAGGGTGGAGATTAAATGTCACAAGTCAAGCTATTTTTCCAGATAGCAAGTTAGAGAACAACAATGAGAATAAAACACATCTATTCTCACCAGCTTCTGTCCTTCAAAACAAAGCAGCCTGACACTGACATATGCACAGATAAAAATGTGTGCTACATTTACCCCTTACACAAAGCCACATTTGTTCCATAATAATTTTTCAAGGGGTGATGATTACCTAGTATACCCTCCAAGAATGTGATTAACTAAAATGTGAACAGCACCATGAAACGAAAAAATATACTATTAAAATTTTAAAGAATTTTAAAGTGAAATCAGAAAGGCTTCCTAAGTAACAAATTAAGATTATAAGGGATACTCACCTCAGTAAACTGTCCCTCTTTGAAAGAATAATTTGCATGCCAGTTTAGCTGCAGTACAATCAGTGACTGTTTCTTTAGTAACCACATTATAGGAACCCGATACATATTTATGTAGGTGAGTGGAACAATCTGATAAACAAACTTGCACAGATCAAAGTACTTGCTCCCTCCATATACATGTACTGAATGACTAGCCCGTTCCTTTCCTAGCTGACTCCATTACCTAATGAGGGAGAACTGCCCTATTGAGTTAGAAACCAAAATCAACAGTATTGATATGGGCAAAGAAATTTTATGACTTCACCCACCACTTTCATCTAGGCTTTATATAAAACACATGTACTTCCCACCCACAAGTGTCAATAGTGCAGTCTGAGAACTAAGATTAACTCTGACCATCAAGATATCTTGCTTATTCTACTTTGCTAGAATAATTTCCTTAAGTACAGCTAAGAATATTTGAAAGAAAGAAACAAAAAAAAAAAAAATTAAGAAAATGGCAAACCCAATACTTGTCTCCCCAAGCAATTCACTTTGATTACACTAGAAGGAAATTATTTGACCCAATATTATCTAAGTGGAATTTCTTCCTCTAAGAAATAATCTCATACTTACAGAATTTGATCCAGGAAAATCATATCCTCCCATGACCTTCATGTAAGCCTTTTCTATTAGTGACACCCATAATTCATTCTTATTATTAGAATAAGAGCAGAGAAGTTCCCCACTATGATCAACAGGTAACTGGTCATCTATAATTACCTGTTTGAAATGAATGAAAAATCATCATAAACCTAATAAAATAATTTGAAAGTGCTTAGGAAATAAACCAAACTCCTCATTAATACACAGCTTCTCAGATACAACCAGACCTGACCATTATTCTCACATGTGAACACCTCTATCAATTCTGCAGTGGTTTGCCCAAGTGAAAAAGAAATTCTGTTGCTATCTCTGACTTGCACTGGCCCAACTGAGTGTCCAGTGATCGGCTGCCTCTCTTTCCCCTATGTAAAATAGGAATGATGATAGTACAGTCTTATAAAGTGTTTAATATCTATTGCAAAAGGTACGTGCAAAAACATTCAGTGTAATAACAAGCATAAAAAAGTAAAGAAAAGCTAAACAACATTCCTCAACTAATTAGGAATCAAGAGCATGGACTGTGCTTGGTAGCCAGCAGAAAAATAAACATTTATTTGTCTATAAGGAAACAAACTGTGTCATATCACTTTCATAGCCTCTACTTCCAGATTCAAGTTTCTTCCCTCTGAAGAGGGAAAACAACTCATAGCAGTAGCTGTTACAGTATTAACATTTCTTCCTTATATTGGGTAGCATATATTCCTCATTATCACAGATTGTTCCTGCATACTTGTAGTGGTATGAGACAGTTTCCCTGAACAGATTTTCAGTTTTATGTTGGCATTAGTCCATTACATCCAGGCTACCAACACAGCACATTTTCTGTGCAAAAATGAATAATCCTTTTCATAGAAGAGCAAATGGCCATTCATCATAACAAAAGGAAGCCATTTTGGAAGGGGTAATAAGAGCAAGGCAAACACGTAAACGATACTTTCCTGAAACATTCAGATTCCAGAATTTTGCAGCTTGAGGACTTCCTGACCCAGAGGTTATATCTTAGCAATTAAGAGCCTTTGACGAATTTTGCCTTACTCCCCCACCCCCATGAATATGCTCACTCTACTTCTCAACTCCCCTAAACATTCATCAGACAATATAATGTGCAACAATCAGCACTACTATTAAGTATTATATGAAGAAATACATTATTTTATGTCCTTATTTATTGTGCTGAAAAGAAAATTAAGTTTTTTTGTCAGTTTAAAAAGTTCTGTGTTCAGGCATCTCTTCTCCTTACTAAAAATCTGCAGTTGAGTTACTCCTCTGTGGTCATTCCATATCTATACTCTTCCTGGATGTCTCCCTCTGTACCTTTAAATTCTGTAACTTCCTTTCTAAGATGGGGTGGAAAAGTGCACACTCAATTCATAAATATGGGATATGTAGTTTTGTTCCTCTTTGGTTTTCATAATTCTTTTAAGTGATATAAGGATTTTTTTGCTATGCAAGCACTTCACAGTGAAGCAGACCACGCCTTTAAAATACATGACTTAAACAGTAATAGCACTAAGTCTCCCCAAAACCATTTACCTTTCTAGGTACACCATTGATATGAAGCTTCACCATGTATTTACCACATGGATTATACTCTGGTTCCCCTTTCTTATTCTGAGGGTAAATTATACTGTTAATAGAAAAAAAAAAAAGAAAAAGAGGAAATTGTGACAAATTACTTGGCTGATAACAAGAAAATTGGGATTTAACTAGGATTAACACAGCTTGTTTCTGGAATTTACATTTAACATCAATATGGAATTTTTAATGAAAGAGCAACTCAAATTTAAAGTAAAAAATAATCATGTGCAAATAGGTTTTATTTTTCAGGCTTTGCTTTTCCTGCAGGTTTCTGCTTAATATAGTAGCAAAAAGAACATAAGTAACCTAATTGTTTCTCAAACAGAAGCAAAGCAAAGAAAATTATCTTACTATTAAACAAATGGTATTTACATATCTGTAATATCATTCAGGCAAGTACTGTATTTATAAGTTAAACATTTGAAGGAGAAAGCAGTGCAGAACTCACTGCTCTTGAAAACACCAGTTCTAACGAGAATAGCTTAAAACAAAGCAATCCAAGAACATTCACACACTGGTCTGGCAAGGGGCTCCCATCAAAGTCCACAAAACCTATAGCAAATTTATCATGGGATGCCCAACGAGTGGAACTGAGACAGTTTTGTTAACATTAATTCTACAATGAGTTGCAATGAAACTATGAAGCATTATAAGTAAAATTTCTATTAAAAAAATCCCAAACAAATAAAAACCCCTTCCAAACTATTCATTATTCCTTGAAGCAGATCTAAGTTAAACGCCAGTGTCTGTACACGTATCTATATGTAGTTGGCTCTCCTCTTAGAAGTGCTGAAACCACATGAGTCCGAGGGAGATGAAGGTGAAACAAATGCTAGTTTTTACTGTGCACAAGTGTCACAGAACATCTTGCAAAAGCTTGGCAGTATTAAGTCTGGAAAAACCTTAGAAAGCAACAGCTACTTACCTCGTGATCAATTTTTTGTTATATCTTCTTTCATATGCTGCACTGATAGCTAGTGATGCCACGAAAGAGCAATCTGACACTATTGTCTACAAAGAAAAGAAAACCAGTGAGGACATTTACTAATAACTCAAACACTGAAAGATGAATGCAGCGTATGGAGGGAAGGAAAACCATCAGTTAGTAATTGCCTTCAAAAAGGAAAGCTTTAAATGAAGAGAAACAAAGCCACTACTAAAAAGGCAGGACGTGTATGCTTGTTCAACACGGGTCCCCTACAAAGCAAACCAAAGTTAGAATTACTAATGACAATCAGAGGCAAGCACAGATACCTCAGCATGCATTCACACTTACTCCTTCCTCCCAAATACCATATCCAAGGGCATAATCTCTTACAGATTCCAGAACAGTTTGGACCATCTGCAATTTAACACTAAGATATGTCCCTGTTCTCAATGGGCCACTCTGCTTCCCATCAAATAAAAATTTAAAGATCTTGCTCATTATTTTTCCGATGCAGTAAATGAAGTGAGCAATTTGCTGCAGAGTACACCTTGCCTTTTTCATACTACCCTTAGCACTATTTCTGGAAAACAGGATTTTCAGCTGGAAATCAAATTCTAATTTTCACTGTCACTGCTAACACCTGTTTATTCTTGTGGACAGAAACCTTATGGAATCTGAAGTGATACTATTTATTTATTTATTTAACCTCATGAGGGCCAAGGAATGAACTCTCACATTTGGGGATTCCTTTTTGAACAAGAAAGTTCCCTGGGAGCAGCACACATTTTTCTTTAGGAACAATTTACCTGCTTTATGCTGAAACTTGATACAGTGTAGATCATGGTAGGGTTATTTGTTATGTCATCTGGTCGCACCCACTTGGCAAACATTGCTTTCTGTTTGGGAGATAATGGTAACTTCCCGCATTTATCACTAGATTTAAAAGAGGAAAAAAAAGTAGAAATAAATCAGTAGCAGTTTAGAAAAGCTTCTCATGGTTTGACCAATCCTATTTATGTCTGATAGGTTGTGAAAAATATGTACAGAACAATTAAAAAGCTGTAAAACAATTTCAAAGAACATCACTTCTAAGTGTGTGATTTTTAGAGGAAAAAAAAATTAAAAATATGAAATAAAACCCAGGAGTTTCCTTCATAAAAGACTGAACAGAAGGGAATTCCAAAAAGCCACCTACACCAGTAGAAACTCAAATTCTGCACTTTATTTGAATATGATGAACCTAATAATAAAAACTTTCTTTAGTTTTGAAAATTGAGGCTTGTTTGATTGATAAGCCTTTAGCAAAAAACTGGGAAAAAACCCAAAACAAAATGAAAAACCAACCCCAAGTGTCTTTGTCTGTTATGGCTGTGAAATCTTGACATATTACTATTGCTCATGAATGAAGGTCTAGCAGTTAAATATCGCTCTTCCTCGGAACAGTCCTTTACAGAGGAAACAGCTACCACCCTCAGTTTACAGGTAACTGACACAAAGGGAGCTAAACTCTGTGTGGAGCAGAATCAGATAATGGGACCAAGTTACCAGCCCAGCCCAATATTCCAAAAAGTCAAATATAATGTTGTCCTTATAGGCCTGAAGGCACAACTGCAAAAGCACTATACAGCAAGGTCAGCCTACAACGAAGTCTTAAGTTCAGAATGGAAGAAGGAAGTGGTAGTATTTAAGTATCTCTGCCTGAATTATGATTAAAACCCTACCTTAGCAATTTTAATCTCCTAAAAAGAAAACACGGAAATACCAAATATGGGAAAGTTTTGAAAATAAAAACAAAAGTGAAGTTCAGAAATTGAACCATACTTACGAAAAAGGCATAGGGAACGCAAAACGTTCCCTCAGATCGACACTCATGAAAGGTACATATTCAATGCCATTAATTTTTGAAGTCTTCCTGAAAGTCATAACAAAAAAAATGTAGTTACAAACCTATCTATCATCTTTCAAAGACTAAGTTCCAAAGGTTATAGCAAAAAAATCAGTTTTTAAAAGCTAACAAAACAGTGCTTCTGAAAACTAGACAACTGTTTGTTGAAACAAAACTTGAAATCGATGTATTTGATAGTTTTAAAAATTCAAAATTTAGGCTAAAGGTTTTATGGATTATTTGTAGCTTATTCCACCTATAATAAAAATCTAAGCAAAGATAACTGGATGCAACAGAAGCCACAGTCCTACAAAATATTATGCAACCTCAATTTCCAGTGCAGTTGCTTAATTTATGAAAACACCTCTGTACTTTGGCTTCTCAGAGCCAGATCTCTCATGAACTCATTTTGGAAAATCTTCAACTTACCTGAGCACTTCAATCTCCTCTGCAGTGTATCTCTGACCTTGAGGTTCACTAGCTTGTACTGCTCTGATTGTCTGTGGTTTATCATTTAAAGAAAAATCAGGTCCCAATGGGAAGAACGTTCTCACTGGCTGATTTGGTTTAGCTGCAGTTGACTTTTCTTTCTGAGATGACTTTGACATAGATTCCTTCAGTGCCTCTGCTCTAAAGGAAATAAAAATGCATTTTACTTACAACAATGATAAAAACATAGTTACAGTTCAACTACTGATTTTCTTGGTTCATGTTCCCACATATATTACATGGAAAGAACAAATGCCCAATTTGTTCACCACTTTCCCTAAAAGAACCCCAAAATCTATTTCTGATGCTGGTACTTTACTTTTCTGTTCTTGAATCAATTAAAAGATAGCATTTCCAACTCACATAAGCTACTTTTGGCAGAACTCATTAGATTTGTATTGCCTCTAAATTATGCAAATAGGAGAATTTGTGTAAGTGTTCATTATCTGGAATCTCAAAACAAGATCACCGAAACACAGAGAGAGAAAACTGATTTGCACCCTCTCATACCTTCCAGATTTACTCTGGCTAGCAGCTGCAATAGCAGTAAAAACCCACAGGCATTCTCACAACCCAGCATTTCACCTGCCTGAAGACTGTGTATTCAGGAGCCACATTTTGTTGTTGCTGCATTAAGTTGGTGGATGGTCACACACATGCAAAATACTGCTTTCTTTCTGAACACAGACCGAGCAGTGCTAAAAACCAGCTTATACTGAAACTTTGCCCAACAGAGGCCATGATTCACCATCAAAGAGCTGATTTTAGAAGAGGTATATTGAACTTAAACTTGTGCAAATTGTTTCAGACAGACACTTTATTACACATATATCATGTAATTAGATTGCTTTTGTCAAGATAAGTGTTTCCCAGTTTCCAAGCCATCTTCCTCATGAAGGAACAGTGACACCTTAACTTCATGCTGGCTTCAATTCAGCATTTTTATAGAAGCTCTGATATATATCTCTGAATACTGAAGTACTGCATTTGTTCGACATTATACACAGTCCTTTCCTAATTCTGCATGTCCCAAGATTCCCAGAGGGTTGGCACAACAGCTGCTACATTCAGCAGTGTAGCAGCTGGCAGCTAGCTCCAAGGAGAGGTCTGTGGGAGCTTGGTCTACCCAGAAACCATACAGACATGCAAGAGTGAGAACACAACTCAGAGGGTGCACTTAGACCTGACAGCAAGTATATTTACTAACATTAGCAGTACTCACCTATCCAGTGCTTGTCGAGCCAGCTGTTTCAGTTTGGACTGGAGGCCTGCTTCTGAAGTTTCAGTAGCCTAAAGTACAAAATAAAAGCAAGAAAAAACAAAGCTACACATTGAAAGAAACCCAGCATGTTTTAAATGCTCAGTCATAATTCTAGATTACACTGAAGAGTAACTAGCTATTTTTTCCAATTCTATTTTTAAATGAGCAAATATGTGGGGCTTGTAGGGTTTTTGCTGTTCTTTTTTTTAAATCACATCATAAAAACCATATGAAGTATGTAAATATCATTTTGCTGTTCTAGTGAAATGTTCATAGAATGGAAGTCATGTTTAAAATTCTTCAGCATGGGAAATATAACATACAGAAAAAAATTTACCAGAAGAATTAACTGTATTAAAACACTATGGGCAGAAAGAACACAAAACCAAATGTAACATACACTACTGAGGCTGGATGTGTTCTCATTCTTTTCCCCAAATGAGTCAAAAATAATCAGGGTAACTTAGGAAAAAAAAATACATTTTTGAATGTTTACTTTCATAAAATACAAACTAACAAGACAGATGTGCAAGAACAACATTTTTAACTTGCAATCAAAGGCATAAAATAAACTATGACAGGGCAACGAAACAGGTATCAAGAGTGCTAACTTCTGTTCCCAGTTGGGAGGTCAGCTATGACAGTTTACACTTCCCTTTTCCTTACAGGTGAAGCATGGCTTCTGCTGCTAAACAATCTGCAAGAGGCACAACGTGACATGTGGCTTCTCCTGTGACACCCACAAGTGTGACAGGTTTCAGGTTCTAGCTTTGTAGCTTGACCAGGTCAGCCAGGTCAACTGAGGATACAAAAAGCAAGCTACTTTCATCCCAGGAAACAAAACGAGAAACACCCTCCACAAGCAACTAACTTCATTTGCAAATAAATTACACGCTGGAGTTCCTGGTTGGAAAAGATTCTGAAAGATGTATGAAGGTAAGCAATGGAGATGGAACACCAGCACAGTCATCTAGGAATCAGCCACAGAAGAGGAGGAATGGCTGCTCTCTGAGTACTTTCAGGGTAAGGAAGAAACAAATTTCTCCACCTGCATATTCTAAGGAGAAAAATAGAAGTAAAGCTTCAAGATAGCAGAGTTCCTTCAATCTTCTTTCATCCTGGAAAGAAGAAGGTACTTTTGGGTCGCCCCAAGGGACAAAACTTACCATCATGTCAACAAAATAATATGCTAGTCAAGATTAAAAGAAACTTCAGCAGTATCTTGTACCTCATGAAGTACTCGACAGATGCAGTTATTACTAAAAATATGTTCTCTCAGACATGAAAAATATATGTACAAAATATGTACTTTCAGACTAACTTCAGTAATATTTTCATGCACTGACATGACAGAAGGAGGAACACAGCAGAGGAAAAACAGTACACTGCCACAGCAGATGTTATGTAATAGACTGAAAATGTTCTGCTCCAACAGCTCAAATGGAAAAACTAGAGCAGTTCTACTAACTCTTGATCTGGTTACTCTGCATCACCAGGGGTTTTTAGCCTAGGTATAACCTGTTTACAGAATTCAGAGAAAAGAACTTACTCTAGCATGTAGCAACAGTAACATACCACTCTCAATAATCCACATATATTTTTACATTGTAAAAAGGGAAAAGAAGGGAAAAAGAAAAACAGACTTGGTGGAGTTACATTATGATGGTGAGCTCTTCTTATAATGAGTTAGTTAAGGCAACTGGACTTTGGGGGAAAAAAGCAGTACCTGTAATTATATTCTTCATCATTTACATAATGGCCAATTCGTCCTTATTAATTTCAGTGTGAATTGAATTCACTCATAATAGCTTTAATGTTGAGCAATCAAGTACTATTTTTACTAGTTTTGGCATCAGTAGACTATTACATCTTCAGAAAGTGTCACACACAAAAATTTCACTTAAATTACTTCCTTTAATGTAGTCAGAAAGTAACACAGCTGACACATTAGCAAGTCATCTTCAGTTTTGAAAGTTTTTAATTTGGTTTAGCACTGTATTTGCTCTAGGGCAAAAATTAACACGAAAAACGTTCCAGAATATTTCTAGTTTTTAGTATGATCCAGTTCAGAAAAAAAACCCCACACATAAATCACAAGACCCCATAAATTTACACCGTTGTATAGCAACACAACACAGGCTGGAAGAAACAATTAAAAAAAAAACCAGTGGGGAAAAAAAAAGATTAAAAAGTACTTTTTAGAAATACAGGTACTCCATTTTCAAGCCAGCCTTTAAGAGTCAGTCACTTGTGTAAGTTGAAGAATTTCTTACCATCACATAATTCCACCAAGTTAACCTGTAGCTTAACATACTGTTTTCAAACAGAGTTCCACGGCTTCTGTGTACAACTCTATAGCTTCTTCTGCATTTCCTTTATCATCTTCATCAAAAGCCTGTGTAACTAGGAAGTGAGCACGCTCCAAGTCCAACTGTTGTTTTGACTTCAGAGGGTCTGTTTTCTGTGACTGAACTAAACAAAAAAGAAAGTATTTAGGTTTCTTCAGCAGCAGACATGTAAAAACATCCTTAACATGGTATGGAAACACTAGCAACCCTAATCAGATGAGTAATAACTATTTCTTGTCTGGAAACTAAATCTTTCTAGACTTCGCTAAAAACATCTAGGCAAGGACCACCCCCTCCCTGAAGCAGAGATACTCTCTCAGGATATTTCAGATGTCAAATAATGTAAATAAAATCTCTTTCATACTACACTGAGAACAAGTATGTTTAATTATGTCAAATATTGCATCATTTGTGAAAACACATCACCTAAGATAATATACGAGTTCCTTAGGTGTCCACTTCATTTAATACCTTTATTAATGACCTGAAGGAGAAGGCATAGTGCACCTTCACCAAGGCTGCAGACCCTACCAAACCAATTCATTCAAGCACACAGCTGTGTGAATGAACACAGGTGTTCAAATGGACACAGACAAGCTAAAGTAACAAGCTGCCAGGAACCTCAGGACAAATGCTATGCCCTGTGCTTGGGACAGACTAACACCCTGTAGGGTATAGGCCCATGAAGGAGGGTCTGGGGGACAGGTGAATGAACCTGAGCCAGCAGGACCCCAGCAGCAATGAAGGCTAACAGCACCTCAGGCTGCATCATCAGGAGCACAGCCAGGAGATTTGGGGGTGGGGAAACGATTGGCACCCTCTACTCAGCACTCAGCAGACTGTCTGGAATGCTGCGTCCCACCCTGGGTCCCCAGTGAGGCTGAGGCTGGAGGACTTTGCCTTTAGAAAAGCTAAGGAAGCACAGCTTGTCCAGCCAGGAGGAGAGATGGCTTTGGGGGGACCTAATAGCAACCTGCCATTAGTTGCGAGGTTGTCAAGAAAGAGCCTGAATCCATTTTCTTCACTGCAGTGTGAAGAAAGGGAATAAGAGTCAGTGGTTATGGATTGAAAGAGGGGAGAATACAACTAGATATATATAAAAAAATAATCACTAGAAATACAATTGCACCCTGGAACGGGGGCTCAGAGGCACCAGGAAATTTCTGTCCTTAGGTGTTTTCAGGACCTGACTGAACCTAAGCAACTTGGTCTAAAAATCAATGTCTACCCTGCTTTCAGCTGGACATAGGCCTTCCAAAGTCCCTTTTTGGCCAAGTGATTCTATGATTCTAATTGAGAATTGCAGGTGTGCAAAAATTTAAGGATTTAGTCTAAGCAGAAACATTGAAACCAGATCAAACAAGGAAACTCTTATGAGAGCAAAGAGCTCCTTTGCCCTCTCAACATTAGTAAATATATATAAATATCAGAACCCATTTGCTTCAAATCCATCATGCAGGTAACCTCAGATGTGTGTTTTGATTTGTTCCTAATCAATTTTTATTGCTATATTTAATTACTTTCTCATGTTTTCTCTGCAGATGAGATTCCTCAGAATATTTAAAAGCAAAGAATACCCACACCCAAGTCCTTAGGTAGTTCAGTCTCCACTTAATTTCTGATGTATCAGAATTCAAAGCACTGATACGCTTATTTGTGGTTCTTCACAAAGGACAAGAAAATTAGAATAATGAAAACCAGAGCAAACACCATTGATATGTATTTCACAGCAGCAAACAACTTTCTAATTAAACCTCTGCTTAAATTAATTGAGTGGAAAGCTCCTTACCCACCTGCTGAATGGAGAGCTTGAACTCTCTCCAAGTACTCATTTATTTTTTCTTGAATATTTTCCAAGTTTGACCCAGCCATCCCAGCATAAATCAAGGCTTGTGCGGCTTCCTGCAGACAGAAGAATTTGAGACAAAGTTAATGTTTGCTGCCTAGAAAATTACTTTCCATAAAAAGAGGGCCTACAACAGCCTTGAGTTGCATGAAAGCAAGCCCTTACATCTACAAAAAGACTCCGTGGCTGAAGGGAAATTCTGCTGGAAAGAAGAAGTTTCAAGTTATAAATTAGATCATATTCAATTACTCACATCTGGAAAAACCTATAAGACTATAAAAATATTTATAAGTTCTGTAAGACAAGATCTTAGGCCTGTCTGTAAAGTATCGTATGAAATTAGGAGATTTTAAGTAAAACTTTCCAAGCATGCATTGAAACCAGTTTGGTTTTAAAGCCGTGGATTTAAGGTTAGGAAAAAAATTAGCTACTCAAGTTATTTGCATTTAATCTGATAATAATGATAAAAGCTTTTCAAAATCAGATGCAAAGAATTTTGGGGGATTTTTAGTATTACTCAGATAAAGCTATCAAATGTGGAAAGTCTATAAATTTGAGGTTTCCTACCTTCTTAAACTTGTTTTTTCAAATATTTGCACGTACACAAAAACACTGGATGCAAGTCTACTTCCAGAAGGGAGCATAGGCCTCCAGCTCAGAAGCACAGTATGCTACCCACATTAAGGCTTGTCTCATACTGTACAAATCTATTAAGAAAAAACACCTTCAGTTGCATAAGCTGTCTATCCATTCACTAAATTTATGAAAAACATGTAAGGTTTGGCAGGGCTGCAATAAATAGCCAGGCCTGACACAGTCTCAGAACCACATGGGGAATCCACACTTGTCACCCACAAAAATGAGGACAAAAACCTTATTTTGTCCTCATTATTGGCATGGGGAAAAAACCCACAACATTCTTGTGGCAGTGCTCGTCCTCTGCAGCACAAGAGGAGAGGAGGTGGTCGTATAGCAGGCAGGCTGGTACCGTAGAAAGCAAAATATTAGCTAGAGTGCTGCTTCACAAAGATAGTGCTCAGAGAGACTGCTCTGCACAGGGCAAGCACAGAACCATGGCCAACGAGCCCCTTGTGTGCTTTATGGCCATTGTTTCTGTCAAGCTTTGCAGTTTGCTCCCCTACTCATCCACCCAGTTTGCCCAAGCTTAAAACTGATCCTGACATAGCCTGTACGCGTCATCAGGATGAATTTTCACTAAGAAGCATCACAGAACCAAGTACCACATACTCCCTGTTGGCATCCATTACGTCACATAAAACGTCCACAGCCACAGAAAGGTAAACTGAAGTTCCATTTATATGTAGCAATTAACTACCATTAAGGTCTAGTACACAACTATTCTTTGGAGGGGGAAAAAATGCACTACAGCTACCTGCTCAAAGGATGAATATATTTGTCTGTGACATATGATAAGTGCAGACTGACAAAACAGGTGCTCTATCATAAAGGCGTGTTGTCTACATAAGATGCAAAGAACAAATGTGGATTTTCAAACCAGTGCTGCAAAATCAATGTACAACTGATGTTGCTTCTGTACCTTCAGGAACAACTGTTTTGCCTGGTTTTAAAAGGTAAACATAATGAAAACGGTCTTTTATAAATTAAGCCTCCAAAGGACTAAAGAAGTTGACCTGCAGAGCCAGCCCCCCAGCTGTTTCCAGTGACCAGATGGACGTGCAATTCAGAGTTAGCATTTATGATCTCTTCACTATCATTATTGTTCTTTGCCATGAGTAGTGTGCCACAGCCACACTAAGCTAACTACTCATTGTCACTCTGCAAGATGCTAACTGCTGGTCAACACTTAAACTTAGCAAGAGCCTTTAGCAGCTTTGCTGAGGTCATTGGGTGTCCAAAAATGATCTTGACATTTCTGCAGAGCACCATTAGCAAGCTGCCCTAGGCTGGTTCACATGCAGCCCTCCTCTAGGGATCTATCAAAGTTAAGTGGCAGCGGGAAGTGAACAGCACTTGCAAGCCATAGAAATTCCATTCAGACTGGTCTGTTTTGCTGTTGTCTGTGGGCAACAACTGTAGCATTTTCCACGTTTCATCCTTAAGGTCACTTTCTCGCAGAAGCCAGTTCAACATCTAGGCTTTCCCACATGCTTAGTAGTTGCACCAGTGGGCTCTGAACTGCTTAGATCAGTTGATAAGAAAGTTAGTTGATGGGCCAGAGCTTACTTGCATTGTCCAAAAAGAAAAGCATGAAGGGCCACAAAATACTAGATGATATTTTCTAACTACTTTTTTTTAAATCTAATATGGCAATGATTCTTCAGGCAATATCCAGAAAGCCAAACCTATCTCGGCTGAAATATACACAAAGAATTCCACTTTAATAGTATCTGCTGAGTTTGCTCTCACTCCTCCTGATCACAATAGGATTGAACACCAACACCTTTGCATATAATCTGACACAAGCATCAATATCTAGCGTTGGACTGCCAAGAGGCACCTGTCTGAACAGCAGAAACCTTACCTGCAGTTGTGATTCAAAGCTATAACAGGGTCAAATCTGTGACTGTGCTGCTCTCTGGCACAGCTTTTGCACACCAGAAAACACTACCCAGGTTACACTCTTTGTCATGTGTAAGCTTCAAGTGCACCAAGATTGCCAGGAATGCGTTTTTGCACTTAGCAAGAACACTATCCATATGCAGCAACTGTTCAAAAGCATACAAGGGTGATTACTTGCACAAAGAGATGTTTTTATTATGTAGAGCAGTGAATAATTTCTTTCAGATATATGCAGAAATATACGGTACTGAAGCAATACTGTGCACGGATATCAGACCATGCACACACACTGCTGCTGGTAAGTACAGAGTTTATCAGTGTTATTATGGGTAACTATAACTTTTGCACACATATGCTTTACATATATAAACTTAACTCACACTACATTAACAACCAGGCTAAAAAAAAAAGATACTTCCCTTCCTATCCCTTCACACTTACACGCACAGGCCACCATAATAATAATACTACGCTTGTTAAACATTTCATAGACACCTAACACTCATGAAGCAAAAGGCCAGCTACCAAGCCTTTAGCAAGTTAATGGGAAAGAATTACTTTGGCACAATAGTGGAATTTGTGGAACGATTAATGTGACAAGGATAAACATAGTCTTAAAAAAATCCCTCCTCACAAGTGAGAAGTAAAGCCAGGGGGATATGGAACTTTAATGTAACTATGCAAAACATAAACCCAACAAAATGAGACAACTTACACAGGTGAAAAATACATAATAGTTGCACAAGATTTACTAAATACCAGTAGTAAGTCTATTGATATTGAGCAAGACACTGAATCAATCTCATTACACCCTTGGTTACACCAACCTGAAGCCGTACTTAAATAATAAAATCTGGTCCCTAATGTTAAGAATATTCATACGTGGTTAAAAACACATCACTGACAGCTTATGATCTGAAGCTGTCTTACTGCTGAGCATCTTGTATTTCCCCAGAGACTTTTTTTTTTTGATGACCAATTGTACAATAGAGTTGTTTCCACCTGCACACTCAAGAGCAGCAGCATTGCCGACTTGTGGTTCTCCAAAATGCCCAGCGCTTACATCTCCAGCATAAAACCGATCAGCCCTTCCGGCCTGGCGGGGGTGGGGGAGAGGCCAGGAACGAAAGCGTAGAAGTAGCAAGGCAGAGACGTTTTTAGGTTACGACGAAGCTTCCGAGAAGCACCGAGGGGGCTGAGCTTCCAGTAGCTGGAAGAAGCGCCGGCACCCACTTATCCAGCACGGCACCTGCGGTGCCACCCCTAAACAGCAGCGCAGGGACAGCGCTCGTTCCCACCTAAAAACCAGACGCAGGGAAAAGGCATTTCGCAACCCGCCCCGAGGGACGCGGCTCCTTCGGAGACTGACGGACAAACTTTGGAGGCGCACGGCCGGCCTTCCGCTCTCTTCCCGGCGGGCACCGCCTCGCCTTCCCCGGGCCGAGCGGGCCGTCCCCGGGCACACACCCTGGGCTGACCCAGCACGCCTTCCCCGCCGGCAGGACCGGGCCGGGCCGGGCCTCCCTCCCTGCCCCGGCCCTCCGCTGGCTGGGGGGAAGTGCGAACCCCCCGGTAGCTCCGGAGCATCAGCGCGGTGAGCGGACGGGGACACTGGCGCCCCGAGGGAAGCGGCGCCCCCCCCGCCGTACCTTGTAGTAGAAGACCGCTTCCTGGTAGCGCCCGCTCTGGTCCCGCTGCACCGCCAGCTGCGCGAACTTCACCGCGTCCAGCTCCAGCGTGGTGGCGTCCATGGCCGGTGCCCTCCCGGTGCCACCACCACCGGCGGCAGCAGCGCCTCTCCAAGCCCACCGTGTCCCCGCCGGCAGCTCCCCGCCCGCCCGGCCGCTTCCCCCGCCCCCCTGACCCCGCCGCGCCCGCAGGACACGCCCCCATGTCTGCTTACGCCCCCCCGCGCATCTGGCCACGCCCACCGCCCCATGGCCACGCCCACCCACCCTGGTAGCGGCCGCCCGCCCGGGGCTGCTCTGCGCGTGCTCCGGCGCGCGGGGCTGGGTGGGGCTCGCGGGTGCTGTTGGGGGGAGGGTGGGGGACGAGAGGGAGTCGGTGAGGGAGGGCTGGGGGTGTGTGAGGGGCGAGCGCCTGACGATGTAGCGCTTAGTGCCGTGGTCTAGTAACCACGGCGGTAGTGGATCAAGGGGTGGACTTGATGATCTCAGAGGTCCTTTCCAAGCCGGCTGATTCTATGATTCTATGACTCACATAATCACAGAATCAGTTAGGTTGGAAAAGACCTCTGAGATCATCGAGTCCAGCCTATGACCGAACACCACCATGTCATCTAGACCATGGCACTAAGTGCCATATCCAGTCTTTCTTTAAGCGCCTTTAAGGACAGTGACTCTACCACCTCCCTGGGCAGACCATTCCGGTGTCTAACCAACCTTTCTGTGAAGAAATTCTTCCTAATGTCCAATCTAAACATCCCCTGGTGCAGCTTAAGACTATGCCCTCTTGTTACTTGGGAGAAGAGACTGACTCCCACCTGACTACAACCTCCTTTCAGGTTGTTCTAGAGAGCAGTAAGGTCACCCCTGAGTCTTCTTTTCTCCGGAATAAACAAGCCCAGCTCCCTCAGCAGCTCCTCATAGACTTGTGCTCCAGACACTTCACCTGCTTCATTGCCCTTCTCCGGACTCACCCCAACACCTCAATGTGCTTTCTGAATTGAGGGGCCTGGAACTGAACACAGTACTTTAGGTGTGGCCTCACTGGTGCCAAGTGCAGGGGAAAAATCACTTCCCTAGATTGCTCCCCATCCCACCTCTCCCATGGTTGTCAGCCATGGGCAAGGGGAGCAGGCACAGCCCAAGGGTGCCTCTGCAGTGTTTTAAAAACAGAGTGGTTTTTTTTTTTCATTCACTTTTTGATGGAGGTACTCACGGTTAGCTCTTGAAGCTGGGTTTTCTAGCCTTAAAGAGAGCACTTTCAGTGTGTAACCAGTTCAGCTTTTTGTTCGTGCTTTCAGAATTTCTCCTTAATCTGGGGGGTGGGATACTTGAGGACTGGAGTCCTTCCACAAGGAGCCAGATGGCAAAGACAAGGGCAAATGGGAACAAGTTTTACAGCAGAGGTTTCATCTTGACATAAGAAAAAAAGTGTTGATAGTAAGATTAACTGTTCATTGAAAGAACCTCCCCAGGACATGGTAGAATTCCCATTGCTGGAGGTTTTCAAGAGTGTTTAGACAGGGTGCTAGATAATCTCTTTTTCCCACAGAAGGTTGCACCAAGGAATCTTTCAAGGTCCCTTCTAACTTGGGCAATTCCGTGATTCTGTGGGCATTTATTTCTGCCTGAAAATACAGCTTATTGCAAGGCATTGTTTTCATCTTATGTGCCTTCCTTCTTAACTTCATCTAATGCTTGCTTTCTTATCTCCCTTGCCTGCCTTTTGCAGTCGATATTCTCTGAGAAGATCACAGCTCTATATGTTGTCTTAATTTAATTCCCTCCAGCTCCTGCCTTTTTGCAGAGGCAATATCAGATGAAGAAATTTAGGTCTCTGTTTCTGTGTCATACTCCTTTACTACTAACGAGACAGAATCAGCTCATTTTCATTTGTCGTTCCTCTTTGAGACATTTTCATCCCTCTTTTCCTTTTGTCTCTGTTAATGCTATAACTTGCCATCTCCCAGCTCCTCTTTCTGCCTCCTGATTTTGATTCTTGCTTCTCTCCTTCTTCTTCTCCTCATTTTCCCAAATATGGTGTAGGGGTAGACATTTGCATGTTGATGATGCTTTGTACCTAAATTTTGCTTATGGCCATGTCTATTTTCATTTGACTACAGCCAAAGCTTTTAATGCTTTTTAATGGTTTTTTAATGCTCTTAATGTTTTTTTTCCCAGGCATTAAAAAAACAAAGATCCAAAACTTTGATATAATCTATTCTGTGAATTCCCCCATGGTTACTTTCACTCTCATGCCAATACTGAGTCAGAACAGGAGTCACTCCAGTCCTGTATTCCTCTGACTGGAGTGTAATTGATGCTTGTTGAAAGAGTACAAGAATAGGTAAAATTTATAGTATTTTGTCTCAGCTTCCAGTAGCCTGGGTTGAACTCACATCATTGCTTCTGATACTACTTGCTGGGCTTATTTTCAATTAATTAGTCTAATTGTTGCTTTAGCATATTTTGATTTTGGCATTCAAAACACTTTGTGGGAATGTTTAAATTTGTTGTGTGAAATAACATTCCCTTTAAAAAAAGCCCCAAAACAATAAACCAACCCCATCCCTTTTCTCAGTGTAATTTTTTATCTCCCCTGCTTATAAAAAATTATGATAACATCTCACACATCTTTTATTTTGCCCATAATTTTGTGTTCTTTGCTATCTCTTTCTTCCATTCCTTCTTTCATCATACACTTAATCTCTTTTCAATCTCCTCTATGTTTTCTTCTATATGGAGCGACAAGAATGGTGTGCAGTATTACAGTTGTATCATTAATTTTGTATCATGGTGTACTGTTTTCTTCTGTTTCATAATTTTTCCTAACACTTGTATTTGCCTTTTTAACCACTACTGAGCATTTACTGAAGTTCTGAGCACTCTCCAGAATGACTCAGCTTTCCTGGGAAAGGATAGACAGTTTAGCATCTGCCATTATGTACCTAATGTGCTGTTTTCCCCTGTGATTTAGCAGCATTTAATTTCACAGGCTGTTTACTACATACACAGGAGAGATCCCTGCACAACTTTCTGTAGCAGGCTTTCACAAACCAGAGTATTTGTTAGAAGTATAAATCTGGTCCTTTGAGGAGATAGTGAGGTGCAGTTTTAACATGCTGATGGGATTAGACTATCAGGCAGAGGTCAGACAGCTTTTACGGCTGCCTCAGCTGTGTGGAGCAGGAAGTGATACTGAAGTGTCATGGTTCTATTCTGCCTTTGATTCAACTCTAAATCCTATAGCTCAGCTTGACCGAAGGTAACCAAAACTGTCACTGTCCTTCCTTTACACATGAAAAAATACACCCATCAATACGAAAATGAGGCTGCCCCTTCGTCTATGATGACACCATTTTACTGATTATATTTGACTACAGTCCCACTTCCATTTATCCAAAAGAATAAAATTGATGTCTGGAATCTTTCATGTAGAGGATGAAAATATGACCACAGTTCATGAACAAGTAGGAAAAACTCTTTGGTAAGATTTGCATCTCTGACTGTGTCAGAGCACACCTGGGTAAAACCAAGCTAATTAACAGTGAAGTTAAGCTTAGTGAAAAGCTGAATTTGTTAGTTTGGTTTGAATTGTTAACTTAGCTTAATAATCATTGGCTAGCATTAATATATTTAGCGCTAATGCAGGAAGTATATTTATCAATGGCTATTCCAAATCTTTATTTCTGTTGCTTCAATAAACCACACCGTTTGTGACTTTGTGATTGTGAAAGTTCTTATCGAACATGATTAGACTTACAGTGCTACATTGGTTATAATCAGAAGTTCAGCCTAGTTGCACCCAGCCCCTCTGATCTCTGAGGACTAGCTGGAATGCAAGGGGGGTAAGTTTCTGCCAAATTTCATAATCTAATGCAGCACTATCATACCTCTTCTCCCTATTATTTCTTACCATTTCTAGGTAACTTCTGAGTTTTTACAGTAGTTGACCACTTTGTTCGAAAACAGAAGTTGGATATGCTGTATTTAAATTTCGAAGAAGCCTCCCCTTTAACATTTTAAGAACTGGCATCCCATTTCATTTTCCTCTACTTGTTAGAGAAGGGCACTGTGTGGGAACCTCTAAGTGCCCCTTTATTGAACTGCCTTCCAAATTTTCATTTTCTTATGAAAGACGTAAGAGATTATCCTTTTACAAGTTGCTTACCAAAACTTCTACATGAAATGGTGTTCATATTCTGACCCTATTGCTTAGCCAGGACTGTGTTATCTCATTGCTTCCATGGACTGTATTATTTGATGTTGAGTCAGACTATAGGTAATCTCTTTTTATTTTTAGTTCCAAGTATAGGAAGAATATGGTAGTTGTCACTACTGTAAAATAAATAATAAAACTAATCACTGTATTGCCCCCCCTTCCTTCATGTAATTTTTATTATTTCAGTCATTTAAGTATGTTGACTAATCTTTTTATTCTACATTAAAAAGTTCTATCTTTGTTTTTTCCCTTTTGATTCAGTACAGTAAGTGCCACGTAAAATTATTTTAGACATACGATGGTTAATATTTTAAAGACTGGGACAGACCTTAGACTTAGAACATGCACTGAAGTGACAAGAAGCTAAGGAAGGTAAAGTGTGTTACTAAACAGTGACTGCTATTTGTTCAGCACATCACTGAAAATCAATACCTGTTTCATCAATAACTTATTGGACGTGTATGCACAATTGTTAAATGGATTCTACAAAACTTTAGAGAAATGTTGCCTATATTTTTCACCTACGTAGGAGAAACTCCTTGTATCTGTATTTGTGGGTCTACTTTGGTTGGGCTGTTCCAGAGAAAATCTGTGTTAACAGATGATTGGAGTCTGTGTATATTCTCTAGTGCATAAAATGTTTTCTTAAACAGACTAAGTGATCTTGGTTCATTTTTCTGTGAAGTACCACCAATTTATTGTTACGTAGGGTACCTAAGTATTGTATTTTCAGGGCTGAACCCTTACTTATAGAGTATGTGGAACTCTTTTTGCTAGAAAGTTAAATTTTCCTTGATTGAGGACTTCTGAATATGAATCCAGACCCTTGATTGCTTCTGATGCTGCTTAATGGTATGAAATTAGGAAGGCAGGTAAAGCACAGCTGAAAATAAAGCCTTAAAGTTTGTATATAGTATTTTAATTTTTCATATGCTAGAAATACCTTCTATAAATAGGACTTTGAATATATGAAACTACTTGAAAAAAAGAATCAATTATATTATACCACTAGATGTCCATCTACAGTTAGATTGAAGCTAGAAGTTTTTACATGGGTAGAGGAACAGAAATTGAACAAATACATTTTTAGTTTGGCTCTGGTTTAGCTACAAGTGTGGTTGAAGTTGCTTTGGTTACTTTTGGTTTTGAAGTTTTCTTGACTCAGTCACAGAGATTTAGATTTGTTTTTTGCAGTCAAATATCCAGCATCTAAACTGGTCAGAAATTTTGGGTCCTGCTGCTCCCCAAACACTAAAGAAATAGCAGTATGAAATATAAAATCATGTAACTGTACATTCTGTAGATTTTTTTTTATTAAGTAGCACAATTTCAGCAGAGATTATTGCAGTTCTCTAAAATTTCTTTAACTAGTTTCATACAAAAAGTAATACAATTTTCTAAAAGTAAAGATTTCTTCCTTACACTTTCAAAACACTGGTTCTCAACTTTATGGGCTGTAACTTGAGGCATTTGTTTAGAAACAAACAGTTATGGTGATAGGAACTGTGATCCTAACTATGGAAAGCGGGAAGAAAAAGGAGAAATACATCTTAATAACAACAATATTCTTCACCTTTGTAGTTAGTGAATGCACTTCTTTTGGGAATGGCATCTGCAGATTCTTTCTTCTGACTGTGTTGACTGGGAAGAGAAGCCTAATAATGAAATAAAGCTTTATATAAAATAAGTTTGAGTGAAAGGCACCAATGACACTATGAATTAGGGCATTAACTAAGAGATCTCCACATGCTATTTACGCATATATATATATATAATTATTTATATGAATCAAAGTTTTATGCAATCTTGTATATAAAAAATATGCAGTGAGTTAGGGCAGGATGGTGGTTTTCAGTTTACTCAAAGTATTATTGGGTTGCTGCCTCTTAGAAGTTAGTCATCAGAGAATTGTAGAAAATGTTAAATTCTGACACTATTGCAGTGTTCTCCCCTTTACTTAGATTTCAAAGATTAATTCTATGGTTTTATAAGGAGTCTACTAAACTTGGTTTTGGTTTAGGAAGAAATGCAGACTATCAACCAGGATAACCAAAGCCAGAACCTTTGTTGTGCTTTGTAAATGAGCTAATATAAAAATACTATGGAATGTGGGAGGAAGAGGAATACAAGTTTTGTTCGAGCCTCATACACATGAGCTGTGATGTGTTAAGACTTCATGAGCATATTAAACTGAGGTGGCATTTTGAGTCTGTTGAATGACTTTGCCAGGGACAAGATTTCCCTTTTTAGGGACTGGTGGGAGAGACTAATATAACTGTGTTTGGCAATCAAAGGTCTAGCTGGCATCATTAGTGCCAAAATAAATTGTTAAACACTATTATCTCTCTTAAGTGTGACATGACAGGTGTGATAGCAATAGAGTCAGTACAATATAAAGGTGAAATTTGATTCCTATGTTTTCTTTCACTTATTTATCCTGACATGGAACTAGAAAGGTTACTCTGTTGTGCACCAAAAGGTATCTAGCATGCTGGTCAGTATGCTCTTTGTAATTTAGTTCAGTTTCTTGCCATGAGCTCTCTCCTCTGCCTTTCCTTCTTTTATCACAATCACTGCCTACTTTTCAATGCTCATTTTCTCTGTTCAGTAAATAGATTGCTGTAGACATGTATGTAAAACATTGTCATAATAAAAACTAGGCTGTCGCTTAACAGCAATTCTTTCCCTCCTGTGTGCTGCATTATACCAAGGAAAAGCTCTGGAGCAAATTAACACCTGGGCACTGACAATTTCTTGCTGTTAATATCCCAGGTTACTTCTCAAAACTGCTCAAGGTAATCAAAATAATTAACATAGCCCTGGTTAATTTTCTCTATTTCAAGGACAGAAAAGTTCTAAAATAGATGCCCAAATGTATCTCTCTCATCTGTTGAAAAACATTTCTGTAAAGAAAACTATATTCTTTACAGGATAGCAAATTTTTACAGTAAGCAACTCCTAAAGGGTTAATATTGGCTGATTTTTTTTTTTCCTTTTTGAAGAAAAATTAAAATTCAGACTCTATGCATTGGGCAAGAGGGGCCTTTTTTTAAAGTGTTCTTTTGGTGCTATTTATTTTCTCATTTTCAATGAAGGCATTTTAATTAGCCTGAATAATGTTACTTGCAAGAAACTTGAATTTAATCAAGCAAGTCTTTTACTGAAAACAGCTTGTTATACTGTCAGATTTGTACTCCCAGGGAATTAAAAATTTAAAACACATTCCTCATTGTGATGGGGTGGCTTCGGCTAGCAGGCAAGCTCTCACACTTCTACCCCCACAGCAGGACAGGACTGGGGGAGGAACAGAGAAAACAAGAAGCACAGGAATGAGAAAACTCATGGGTCAAAATAAAGACAAGGAAATAATTCACCAGTTACTGTTGTTGCAAAACAGACTCCGGTTGGGGAATTTAAATTAATTTATTGCTCGTTAACATAAACATTTAATTAGCGGTTTAGGGATTGGAAAACAAAGAAAACAAACATTTAAATGCTTTGTGAAAACACTTTCCTTCTCCCTTTTTCAGACTTAACTTCACTCCAGACACCTTACCTCCTTTCTTGTTACTGATGCTAGTTACACCTAGTAACTAGTGAGGTGATGTGTGATGCAGGGTTTAGAGGCTGGTGTGTAACAGTTTCTCTTTGCTGTTCCTTTTTTTGTCTTCTGCTACTCCTTTGTGCTTATTTATTCACTATGCTGTGGTGTGAGTCCTCCATTGACCAAAGCCCCATTGGGAGTTTACCTGCTCCAGCATGGGCTGCAGTCCCTTTGGGGTTGCACCTCCTTCAGCCTCTGACTCTGACCTTGGTGCTCCTTTGCTACCCTACATTGATCCTCTCAGTTTTAGCTATTTCTGCCCTTTCTTAAAACTGTTTTCAGAGAGGTGGGACGAACTTTGGCTGGCTCAGCTTTAGCCTGCGGTGGGTCCATTGCTGAGTCAGCTGTTTGACACACCCCTTCTCACAGAGGCCGCTCCTGCAGCCCCCTCACCACTACCAAAAGTGTTCTTTTTACCCAGTACACTCACAAAGGGATTAACGTGAAGGGAAATAAGAGATAATTACAAATAAGGATTTTTTCCCCCTCAGATTTGTTAGTGGGAAAATTGGTAAAGCTAAGGCAGTCAGTTGGACTGGATTAGCTACTATTTGCTATGACTCATGTAAGGCACAGCTGAAAATATTTTTGAGGGCAACATGACCCATAGAGAGGCTACGTGGAGTCCAGGTTCCCTTTGTAGGGTTACCCTCTGCTATCTGCAGTGAGTGTACCCTGGAGTGCAGATTATGGACTAAACTAAACCCACAGCTGCAGAAGGAAGCAGTCCCTGTTGCCTCAGCTGATGTTGCTGAGTCTGAGAGGGAAGACCCTTGCTGAAGACCCAGTTGCAACATGTTGGTGATCAAGGGAACAGAAGTTAGAAACCACTGATACCTCCTGTGCATTGTCCTTCATGTACAGGTGGTATTCTCCTGTGGCTGCTGCTCTTGTGAAGGTTTGGGTATTAAGGGTGTTTGCTTCTGCTGTTGGAAGGATATTCATGTAAGAAAACTACGGTCTGAACTTGATGTATGTCAGCCCCACTGTGCCAGGTACTTTGTAAATGCTTTCATCCTGCAATACTACATAGTGAGATCAGTGAGAAAGAAAAACTACTTTGTGCATACTGCCTGTGAGAGGATAATGTGTTTGGGGCAACTGCTGACTGAGTTTTCATGTGACCTTCCCAAACACTAATTTATTTGTGTATCATACCTTAATTGAGACTGTCTCTTTCAGGTGTATGATGGGTCTCAACTATCTTTTTTTTTCCCTCCTTCCTCTGAAGCTTATATTACATGGTAGGTTCATCTGAATTGAACTCACTTTCAATTCCAAACCGTCTGGAGAAGCTTGGCAGAGGTAGTCTCTTCTTCAGAATATGACAAGACTGGGTAGTTTACCCTCCTGCCAATACTACCGATACAGTTGGCCTGGAAACATCCTGATTCTTTTGCTTGATGTGCTTACTCTAATTAAGAAACAATTTTTTGTTTAGTTAAAATAAGGACAGACACATTATTGTAAGCAGCAAGTAGGCAGGCAGCAGGCAGATTCCACAATGACTGCTAAAATAAAGCCATTTGCACTGCATAGGAATGCAGCAGAAAAAAATAAGGACAGTGAAGTCCTGGGAACACAAATGTGTATGTAATGATGGACCTCATTCAGTTGTTGTATATGCTAAACTTTTATTTTACCCTTGAAAATGTCAATGGGATTCATGTGCATAAGTGTTTGTACAGCTGGAACAAGTGAAATTATAGGTACACTACATTTGAATCCCTTAATCTGACCATAACTCTACAGCTAATAATAAAAAAAGCATGCAAAAAAAAAATCTAGTCAGTTTTTCAATGAAAACCCAACTATTATTTTTTCCTTCTGTAAGAAACCAGAGTATCCCTTTAGTCCTGTGGGACCATTATGCAGTATTTAACTGTGTGATAAAATAACAGTGAGCCTAGTACGTAGTAGGTTTTATAATCCTCGTTGTTGCAGCATGTCTGCTCTGAACTACCAAAATAAAATGGGTGAGTACAATCAGAAGGAATTAAGGACAGAAAACCATGACCTGAAAATGTCACTTCTGATCTGGCTGTCATACCCTGTAACCCTTCCACACGGTGGTGGGCTTTACATGTGACTGTCTCATTTTTATTACATTTTTACTTATATGTTGAATGTTTTAAAGTTAAAAGGCAATAAGATATTTCTTTAGTTTTCAGTTAAATTATGTCTGCTTCACATGACTGAATGAACAGAAAGATGATATAAAAATGTCCCTCAGAACTAAGACAACTCCCGTGCTTTTTTTTATTTTTAAAGTACTGCAGGCAAGGAAGTTAGCACTGAACATGGTCTAGAAAACAGAACTGTGACCTCCGTAAGTATTGGCGGATGAACATTTCTTTGCCTGTTTTGCTGCCTAGAAACAGACAAAGAAGCAGTTTAAAGCTGGAACTGGAGCAGTCTGGAAGTTATAACTGTTTATGGCAAAATCCCCAGTGTTTCTTGCAGGAAATTGTCTTTCTGTTGTGCTTTACAAGCGATTCAAGCACATGTTTTTTTAAAGTGGACCCTACTGTTAGAGCTTAACTTCAATGATCTTTAACCTGAGTTCTAAGAGGAATCCTTGTGTTCTGTATGATGATAAATTTTTCAGCTCCTTGGTTTAGCAAAAATTTTTCAAATCATTTTTCCACTCTCCCAGGAAGTCTGTGTGAGATGTGCTGCTGGAAGAGCTCTTGTCCTTAGGCAAGTATGAGTGCCATTTTGTAAAATACAGTGTCATTCCTTAACAGGCATAATCTTTTGCTCTTCAGAAGAAATAAATAAAATGCCATTACAGGACTGTTCTTGATCCACAGGGCTGGATAGCTCGCTTCTTATTTTATGGCAATTTTAGCATTTGGATAACTAACCATAAACCTCTGAATGGCAACAGGTGATATGAGCCGCTGTCCATATAAGCTGCTATCCTGTTTTTGACGAACAAATGCAGATATGTAAGGAAGAACAAATGAACACAGCAGACTTGCAGTAATGCTCAAGGATCAGAGACTCTTAGAGATAAAAGGTGGCATCTTTAGTGACCTCTGACATGTTTACTTCCAATTCATCGACTATTTGTGCTTATCTGAAGTCTTAGCATTCACAACACCCTGCTGCAAAGCATTTCACAACTTCAGCACCCAATACATGGTCCTCCATTTGACCTACTGTGAGTCTCCCAGCATCTAGCTTCAGTTGATATCCTGTCCTTTTGTTGAAGAGCTATTGTCTCCAAGCTGCTCATGGCTCTATAAACATCCATCGTATCTTTACTCAATCATCTTTTTTTTTCCACTTGACTGAATAGTCGTTTTATACTTGGAAGTCATAGAATCAATGAATCATAGAATCAACTGGGTTGGAAAAGATCTCTGAGATCATCAAGTCCAACTCTTGATCCAACACCGCTGTGGTTACTAGACCATGGCACTAAATGCCACAACCAGTCTCTTAAAAACCTCCAGGGATGGTGAATCCACCACCTCCCTGTGCAGCCCATTCCAATATCTGATTACTCTCTCTGTAAAAAATTTCTTCCTAAAAAGTCTTTCTATACCTTTTGTTTAGCCCTTTTACCCTGCCTTGTGCTTGGATGAATCTGCAGAGTTATTGCTGGTCTCTGAAATCACTGTTACTTTACTCCCCTAGAGACATGGGGATTTGATCATCTGGGAGAAAAAAAGAGCAGGAAAAAAGCACATGGGTTTGAAGGGTCTGAGTTGTCCAGTCAAGTTCTCCTCTAAGTGGAGGCAACTATGCAAACATTGCTGCTTTTTTTTCCTCTCATGTGAAACCCTTCAATAGATCAAAATCTTCAAAAACAAACAATATGTCTCAAGAACAGAAGTAAAAATCAAGCAAAATCAACATTTAGGTGAGAGTGATATGGGTTACGAAGCAATAAAGGGAAATCGATAAAGTAGTAAGGGTGTGCAATTGTGCATGTTTTATTAACTTGATCTCATCTCATCTTTATGTACCAGTCGAGTGGGAAGTACTCCAGTTTCTATTAGAGCTCAATAAACCCTCCATTCTTAGGAATATAGCAAGGTTCACTTTGCCAGATGTTCTAATTTCCTTTCTTTTGTATGAAAATTGGTGATTGCCAGAGGAGGAAAACGTATTTCTGTAGAAGGTGAGTGTATCTTTGAGGAATTTCTTTATGTGTCCTCTGGTTGAAATCCCAATTACTGTTGCTAAATATCAATATTGCCATGGCAAGGTTTGACTTCAGTAATGATCTATGTCAAAAACCAAGAATGTAGAGATCATGCAGAATGTATAGCCTTAAAGCTTATACTACTCTCTTTTCAGTGTTAAAGCTTTAGAGGTTTTACTTTTTGAATTTCCTGTTTTGAAATACTCAAATTTTTCTATCTCTCTAGTAAGGCACAAAATTAATCGAATGGAAATAGAGCTTATTTAGAGCTCAATGTATGTTCTTCTAGGCAGTGCACATGCATTCAGATCAAGACCCTAAAGACATGGTGAAGACTTACATTGCTGGGGTGAAAAGGTTATGATGCAGGTGTGGCATTCTAGTACAGATAAGGACAGTGGAGTTTTCACCATAAGCCTGAGTTTGTTCCCTTCACCAGTAATCACACAAAACCTGTATTGTGCTCAAAAGCTAACCTCAGCCACAACAAGGCAAGCCTTCCTATTGCTTTCCCTCCACATCCCCAGTTTGTTTCTATCTATGAAGCACCTTAATGTTCCCAGCAATTTATGCAAAAAAACTCCCCTGGTTCCCAAGAGACCTAGCTAAAAGCTTTACTATTCATCATAAGAAAATAAATTATATAGTAGTTTTCTTTTGACCCAGAAAACAATATCATGCTTAGAGTTACTTAAGGAATAAAGACTGATCTTACATTAAACTATGGAAAGGTCTACAGATGCATTCATTTTTTAGACTGGAGTGGGTTTAGTCCTAGGACTCAGTTCTGACTGAGCATTTTAATAGGGTTTTTGTGTAAGAAAAACTTAACTTTATTAATACACAGTATTAACTCACCTCTTCCTGGCTTCTGCAATGCAGATATAAAACTCCCTGTAGTGATATTCATGTGATGACTTCAGTCCTCTGAAACTAAGAGAATGTCTTTTCTTCTGCTTGAAACTGGTGGCCACCTAAGGCATCAACCAGCTGTCATGGCAGTTTGTCTGTGTTAGGATGGGTGGGAGTCTGTTTTTCTAGCAGCTAATGTTGCTCCTCTGGCCCTGTTCCTTAACTTCAGTAAGCCCTGCCTAATTCTTGACATGGGATGCAAGCCTGTGTGCAAAGACCTAAGTATCTTGTAACAGGCAGTATTTTGTATTAGTTTTGTTTGCGAGGGTAAATGAGCTCAGTGTTACCAACTAATGGGGTTAGGTCATCCCATAGCAATGACAGCTACCCAGTTTTCTACATGTAGATGTTTGTGTTCCTCAGTTTTGTCTATGTTCTTTGATGGCACGTGTTCACTGCTGGAACTACCATGGAGCCATAAGATGTCACTGCAGGGTTGAAAACTGAGCCAGAGGTGTTTGTAGGAAGTTTTAAAAGGAAGGTTTTTAGATGTGTTTTTATGAAGAATTCTCAACTTCCTGTAGAGGATTAAAGCATTACCCATGTACTGTCATCTTGTGAGTGTTGAGGCCTCTCGCTGGGTAGCTGCCTCTGGCTCTCTAGCCCTAACACCTGTTTGGTTTCCCACAAATGTGCTATAGCATCATGGTGATCCTGAAACTTTTTCAGGTATTCTGCAAAGAGGTATAATTTGATCCATCAGGAAGGGCAAACATTCAGCAGTGTCAGTCCTATACACTGACTAGTGGGCTCTCTACCCTCCAAATACAGGAGAGATTAGCAAAATATTACAGTATTTAATACCTGAAAACAGTTTTTCAATAAAAGACACCATAAAATATAATTAAACCAACTACATCATCTCTAAAAAAAACCCCACACACGTGCGCAAAAAACCCAAAAAAACCCAACAAAAAAACCAAATCCAAAACCAAACCAACCAACCAAAACCCGAAAAAAAACCAACCAAACAAAATAGTACAACTGCCCCATTACTTGACGTGATACAGTTCACACTGTGTAGAACATCTTTTGATGGGAACATGAATAGATTTGACAGAAATATTAACTACGTGATCTCTGTTCCAGCGTTAGCCTTGATTACAGTGGCATTATGAGCTCATCTTTCTTTCAGGTTTTACATCTTTGTCAGTTACCATCTTCAGAAGGGATGGGCTTTCTCACTAAATCTTTATTTCACTGGAAACAAACCAAAAGATCTCTCTTGTACCTCGAAGTACTGTGACCTGTAGAGTCCCTCTTACAATAGCTGGTCATTGCCAGTGCCAGGCAGTCTAAAGTACAACAGCTTTTCCTTTTCCTTCTAGGGGAAGAGATTACTGGAGAGGTTGAAATAAAAGCCCCATCTGTACACCAGATCCTTATCTACTGTGAACTGTGTTGTTGAAGTCTGTGATTCTTTGCTGATTTGTATCCCAAAGGATATGTTGAATAGGAAATAAATCGGGAAAAAAGCAAAGTTGCTGCCTGTCTTTACTGAGACAGCTGATTGCTATAAAATGGAACAAAAAGTGTGTGGGTTTTGAGACTGTATGATACATAGAAGATATTTCCTGGAGAAAAAAAGATTACACAGCTGTAGTTGAAAATAAAATGAAAGGTTGGATGAGAATAAGTCAGGGTGCAGGGAGGCAATCACGAAAGCCAAGGCACATCTGGAGCTGAACCTGGCTAGGGATATGAAAAATAACTAGGAGGTTTTCTTCAGGTAGCTGGGACAACAAAGGAAGAGAAAGAAACTGTACTATCCCTGATTGGTGAGAAATGGGAGACATGTCTAAAACTGACATGTCTAAAACTGACATGTACAAGACTGAGATACTCAACAACTTTTTTTCTCAATTCGTAGAATCCAAAGGCAGGGACTGGGAAAAAGAAGTAGTGCATACCTTAGAAGAAGATCAGGCTTGAGACCAGCTAAGGAACCTGAATGTGCACAAGTCATACCTATTCCAGATGCCCTTGCCTTCCATCCCCACCTTCCCAGGTGCCCTTGCACAACATGTATGAGGCTCTGCAACTGGAATCAAATAGTGATGAAGACGGTTCGTCTAGCTTGAGGGTGGCACTGAGATTAAGTCACCCTACTCCCTGCATCAAAACTGCTTCCATAAAGCAAAAAAGACAGGTGAGACTCCCTTCTGAAGGGAACAGAAGGCCCAATATGCAGTCTGGACCCATTTCTTAGGGAAGTCTGCTGCCTCCATGGGACCCAGGATAAAGATGTGAAGAGAAAGTTTCCTATTCTGGTGTACCCCTCAGTTAATTATCCATCAGTGATTTTTCAGGTAGGCAGCCGTGAAGTTGAAACAAAAAGTTCAAGAGTAATCAAGAGAGATTGCAAGGCCTTGGGATGAGTGGTTAAAGAATCAGGAGCACAAGGCCTGAAGTTGTGTCAGGGGAGGTTTAGGTGGATATTAGAAAAACGTTCTTCACCCAGACCGTGGTTGGGCACTGGAACAGGCTCCTCAGGGAAGTGGTCACAGCACCAACCCTGACAGAGTTCAAGAAGCATTTGGATGATACTCTCAGGCACATGGTGTAACTCTTGGGGATGGTCTTGTGCAGAGCCAGGAGTTGGACTCGATGATCCTCGTGGGCCCCTTCCAACTCAGCATATTCTGTGATTCTGTACTGTTCATCCCTATCCTAAGCAGACATAATGGCTTCAAACTGACAGAGGGCAGATTTAGATCAGATATGAGGAAGAAATTCTTTTCTATGAGGGTGGTGAGGCACCAGAACAGGTTGCCCAGAGAAGCTGTGGATGTTCAATCCCTGGAAGTGTTTAGGGCAAGGCTTTGAGGAACCTGGTCTAGTGGAAGGTGTCCATGGTGAGGGGGTTGAAACTAGATGAGCTTTAAGGTCCCTTCCAAGGCAAAGTATTCTGTGATTTCACGATTCTTTGATTCTTCCAGCTTTCTTCCTTCACTGAATAAATGCTGTGTGTTCTGATCCTTGACATTATTTCAAAATCGAAAAGATCTTTGTGAGACAGCATTACAAATTCATTAGTTATGTGTATTAATGCAGTTCAAATACCTTTATAATTCACTGTAGAAAAATCATATCCCTTAAAACATTGTTTAGTGATTGAAAACAGGTTTATTGATAAATTCCAAAACTCTTACCACAAACATGTTAAGATACAAATTTGTTCATGAAGTAGAAAATATGGTAGGGTATCATATGGTAGGACCACTGCTTTCTGAAGGAGTGCAGCCTGTACTTAGCCTTGTTATCAAGCTGTCATGACAGTATTCTTTTACAAGCCCTGGTATCTGTCAGGCTTATGGTGATATATAAAAAGTTCCATGTAAGTAAAACTTTGATTGATTGTGTTGCAGAGCATTTTACTTTAAAGAAAGATCCTATTGGTGAGATTATGTGTTTAGAATTTTTGTTTTGTTTTTTTCTTTAATTTAATTTAATTTGATGAATACATTATAAAAAGGTGTCAAGGGACAACATAACCCTCATGGAAGCAATTTTGAAGGGTGTTGTGCTTTTTCATCCCCAATCCATTAGTGAGCAAATCTGAAAGAGAAGTTGTATCCAGGTGTAGCTGTACTACATATAGCTGATGAGAACAATCTTGGTGTACTTAACATGTAAGTGAGAAGATACCTAGGAAGATTGTTATTTTTAATATAGTACAAGGTTATATATATTTTTATTAAATTAATTTTTTTTTCTTTTTAAGATTTAGGCTTGTGCACTGTTCCCTTTGGAATCTTGTGTTCAGTCATTATCTCTGATGTGCACAAGTGAGCTTCAGCATTTTCTCTCCCATTTAAATTTGAGACATCTCAAACGTTTCTGCAGCATGAACAAGCATTGTTCTTACCTAGAAGGACTCCAGATAGATTTGGTTGCATAGTTGCTGCTGTCTCCCTTTCACTGAAGGGATATTTACTATCTGTTGAGGACAGAGTCACTGGGTGGTATTTCAACCCATTTCTCAGCTTTCAGAGGGCACCAAGAACTCTGCTTGCAGTGTTTTGAAAAGGGACTGAACCAAAGTTAAATTATCTGTATGTCACTACGCTGTGCAGTACAGTGCGTAAGATTCCACTTCTTTTTAGATTTCTTGACAGCAGACAAAGTAAAACCATTTGTTCAGAAGCCCTTTTACAACTAAACTGAACCTACAACTTTTCAAAGCAAAATTTCCAAAACATAATTTCCCATGTAAAAATTCCAATCAGTAAATAAATAGAAGCATATCGGAGTCTTGAGTGGAAACATTGGCCAGGAAATGTTAGTAGAGCTCAAAGAAAAAACAGTGATGCTATAGTTGTTTTCTTTTGTGTAGTCCTAAGAAAACAGAGGATTCTTTTTGTAGATGATGCTGTAGAGGCCAAATTCCATCACTATTATTATCTGTATGTTATCTCAAAATATTTTTTCAACATAGGTTTTTCTGTGGACAAGAAATGGATTTTAGTGTGCTTTGAAGATTTAAAAAAAAAAGTAGTGAAGGAGTTTTTGTGCACAATTCTTGCTGAATTGGGACATCAAGGACGGAGCTTTGAAGGAAGAGAACCCAACACCTTCAGTACTACTCTGGAGATTCAAGAGATATTCCTGCATATGCCAAGGTAATCTTGTGGAATATTGGCTAATCATGTATGACAAACTCTCATTTTGTAAGTGTTAAAAAAAAAAATCAGAGGACACTAATTTTTGAGAAAATACAGTACTTGAGGGATGTGAAATTATATTAAAATTAATTTACCTACAAGGTAAAATTGTAATCTTTGGCTCTTAATTTGGTTTAGTAGAAAGCCACATTTTAAAGTTTCTTAGCTCCTTGCAAAACTGTTTTTCAAGCTCTGCTATATTGAGATACCATTTCTGAGGATCATTAATAAATGCTTGCATATTCATTAACTTACACTATATCTACTGCATGGTGATAGTTTATATCTAGTGTCTGGTAAGTGTCACAGAAAACATTTTCTAAGTTACCTGCATAAGTATGCAGACACTGAGAAAGTTTCAGCTTTCCACACTTACTTTCCGGCGTTTATTATAGATTCTTCTCACAATGTGGCAATATATAAAACATGCTGTTTAATTTTCATTGCTTTTGCAACAGCTGCAGCTGTAAAGATGATTGCCACAAAGCTACTCAGCTCTAATTTGCTTGCATACAATCATTTACATAATTCTTCCACACATTCAAATCCAAATACAGTATCACTCAGTCAAACAAATCTCCTTTGTGTCAGTGAATAAGCAAAGAGCCTTTGGATAAACAAAATTTATTCCAAATGATTAAAAATAAAATAGGCACCTAATAATAATATTAGGATGCTTCAGAAGCGTGTACATCTCTGTGCTTTGTTCATATTACAAAGATGTTTCATTTGACATGATGAACAAAATATGGGTGATATTGTAGTGTTGTGAAGATATTCACAAGCAAAAGTCTTGATTCTTCCTAGCTTCATATTTTCCTGCTATCAAAAGTGATAGATTCCAGTAAAATTGCATGATTTTCAGCACTAGAAACGAGAGAATTATTAGGGTTTTTTAGCAAGTATGTTGGTAGAAGTTTTACTTCATTTTCCTAACATAAAGCTTTTATAAAACAAGAATCTGCATTTTGTCACCACCAGTAGCTCATATTCTTAGAGTCCTATCTCAAAGGTACATCTAGCTGATGCTAGCAGATAATTTTCTGGTGGTTCTAAAGCTTCTGTAACATTATTGAATTCTCCACTTTGTGGTAGTTCAACATGAGGCGACCTAATACTATTTTTATTCTGGAAAAAGACTTTTTATAAAACTAATCTATTCCAGATGAGACTGGGTTTGAGTACTTACTCCTGTGTATGGGATGCTTTCCTACTCAATATTCCTGGAAGTAGGAGAGTCACATCTGCTGGTTTTCTTTTGGCTTTCAGAAGCTGCTTTCATGAATGAAATGTTTGTGTTTAGTTCACTTAATATCCTTTACTAAATGAGTCAGTGAAGCACATGTGGGTAAAGTTTAGCATTTATGCTGTTCACATTTGTCTGCTTTACAGTCAGAGGAACTGGCAAGGATATGACAAATTGCTTGTATCATCCTCCAGGTTTAGCTGGCCCATTTTACAAGACCCATTGAATGGTTTTTGTTTCCTGTTTTAATGCTTTTTTATTGATCACTTTTATATTCTTTTCTGTAAGTAAACAAACTTGATCCATGGTACTGCCATGATTTTACTTTGGTACTGACATTATGCTACATGTCTTATGCAAAGTAGGTTTAAAGCCAAGATTGATAGGAAAGAGAGAGAACAATAACAAATGGATCTCCAGCTCCATAATGAGTTTCTGATGTGGGAAAACTACTCTTCCATACCAAGGAACTCTTGATCTCCTTTACTCCCTTCGAAGAAATCCCTTCATAGGAGGCAAACTCATCTTGCTGTGAAATATATATACATATTATTGTTTATAGTCCCAAATTGTCATATAAGGTCTCTTTCCGCTCTTCTGTTTTTAGGGCCAAAGCAAAAAGTGTTTAGGAGTTTGAATGTGAACTCGTTCTGGGTCAGAATGAGTCATTGCTAGGTAAGAACTCATTTAACAAGGTTAAGAGACTTTTCAGCTTCACTGCTCCGTTTACAGGGTTTGGTTTTCAAATTCTTTCCCACATCCGGGATGAAAGGTGAAATGTAACATTCAGCCTGATTTCTTGCTTGAGGAAACTAAACCAGGGGAAAAGCCTAAAGCCATAGTCCTGTGTGCAGTGCTGTTCATATTTCAATCACAGCATGGTATAGTCTTGTTGAATTCATACACCTAAAGGCAAACTTTAATTAACTTCACACGCTTCAACTGAATAGAGCAATTTAAATTAGGGTGTGATTAATAAACAGCTATTTACAGAGTGTGCAAAGTGAAGAAGTGAAAGCTTGTCAGGCTCTCAGAATAGCCAGATGTGGTCTTAGGTAGATGGTAGGTTAAGAGCTGTTTGAGGCTGCTAGGATACCAGGATCCATTTTTAAAATTTTGGTAATGTGTACTCATTGTAATTTGTGCTTTTTAAGCCAGCAGGAAGATAGAAGTATGAATGATAATGAATGTTTAAGGCTTACAGGATCATAAAATGCTAATTATTAACCTTTGCTCAGAAATGGAAAAATAGACAATAGGCTTATAAAAGGTGCACCAAATACTGCAATGGAAAATCATTATGCCTCTCCATTCTTTAAAAGTAAGTCATCAAGTAAACATTCATTCCACTTGCTCACAGATAGGCTCATTCCAACAATAAATAAACTGACTTTTAGTGTCAGTCAATTTTCCCTTCTAACACTGGGTGCAGACACTTTAGGGGCTGGTTGTGTGTTTGTATGTACCTCTGTCTGTATGTGGGGGTGTTTCTGCCCTTGTGGCCACACCCTTTTCAGCTATATCTGCTTGCCCCTCTAAACAAAACCACTCCTCGATACATCTTGCATCTCATGTTGATCAGGCTGACTTCCTAAGTTAGGTAAGTCACCCAGGGTCTTCTTTCTTGAATCAGTGTTTGGCCATGTGATTGTACCTGGAATCGTTAGGAAACTCTTCTTTTCTCTAGGAAACCTGCAATAAGTAAGGCTGCAACTTTCTTCCTGAGACATTTCAGGGCTAGCAAAAAGATAATGTACTTCTAGGGGAAAAAATGTACCTGTAGAGAGGAGATAACTGACAAAAATATTTCTGCCTTTGTATAGAGAGCTGACACCTAGAAAATATTTTGCATTATTTTTATAGCAACATTTGTCTTTCCTCTGGTACTATGATGTCTCAATGTGAAAGTTCAGTATGTGGATGTACGAGGAGAGTGGTGGGGTGGGAAGATGGGATGGATTTCTCCTCGTTTTACTGTTTGGCGAAACCAGGAAGTTCCACAGATGGATTCCAGGCTTTAAATTTGCTTTAGCGAGAGAAAAGGGGAAGGTGGAGGAAAGGGCTAACTAACTGGGGCATGTGAGCTGAATCTGTCTGTCTGCTGCACTCAGAACTCGGGTTTATTTCAAAAACTTCAGAAGGAATGAAATCAGCATGTAAAAGTTGAAGAAATCTAATTGGAGTACTTCAGTAGGTAGGAGAAAACTATGTGATCACATTTATTTGCACTGGGAGAGATGGAATTTTAAGTTGTCACAAGAAAGTTTATATTCCTTTTCTTAGTATATACTAATGGAAGAGGGAAAATATCCCCAAATCAGGGTGTTGCAGGAAGATGCTGTATGCAACATGGTTATAGACTATAGGTGTAAAAGAGATGTTGCTTCAAAATCTTCATTCTTTTGACAGTGTGCTTAAGAAGTGTATTAATATTCGATGGTGCATTTTGTTCTGCAGCAAAAATCTACGGAATTACTTTTTTTACCTGCCTAAAACATTGAAGCAGCTGAAGATAAAATTGGTACAGTAGTTGATTAAAAAAGAAAAACAAAATATAGTGGCAAGTAATCTTTGTAAAGCAATTAAAGAACTCAGGAATACTGTTGATCTTATTCTTCCTTTGAGATTTATATACATATTGCCGGATCTCTGGGAACAAATAAGGAAAAATGCTGGTGGTAAAATGGACTTTAAAATATGTGTGTTTTCTTAGGGCTTTCAATAACTTTTGTACTGTTGTCTCCTAAAATAAAATTCAAGTGGAAAGATGTCTTAGATTTTTGAGAATTACCATCTTAGCACCTTACATAGATTATACTTATATGTATTTATATAAACAACTATAGGTATGCATATTTAAGTACCTTATGCTAGAACCTTGTATATTCAGTTTTGCCTTCAAATAAGTTTTAGAATTAAGATATTACTAGTGTAATATGCAGAATTGGGAATGCTCTGTAACAGTGCATGTTTCTAAGTGAGTTTATTTAGGCTTTTGCCCATAATATCTATGAACTGTATGACACAAATTTTCCATTAAATTACTTCTTTCGTTTTACATTAGCAAATAATGAAGAATGCACATAGAAAGCCTAAAGTACTTCTTTTTATGCAGCTTGGTTTTTTATGCAGCTTGTAATTCATGATTGGAATTTCCTATGTGAAGATAAGGCAAAATAAATAAATGGTACAAGTAGGAATATTAGTGTGCAGCCTTTTTAAATTGCAATGTTCCTGTGTATTTAAAGAGGCTGCCTGATCTCAGTTGGGGCAAATGAAAGGAGAAAACAAAGGGCAAGTAAGAAACATGTTCCCATCTGCACTCACTGTTTAGGAAGAGTGAGAGAGATTTTGCTAGTGTAGGGTATATGATCCAATGAGCAGGGAACATTCTTGAGTCATGAGGCTGGAAGAAGCTAAAGAAGGAAAATAGACTGACAGCTGTTAGGAGGTATGGAAATAGTTGCATAACTGAACAATCACTGATTATTTTGTATACTGTAATAGTAAGAGCTAGATTTTGGTATGAAATTTCAATGTTTACATAATTGAGGGAAGTCTAGCCCCTTGCTAAAGCTCCAGCTGCATTTTGCTTAACTGACTGTGGGCAGCCACACGGAAGCTTGGTCGTATTGATACCATTGAGATTTTCACAAAATGAATATTTCTAGAGCGAAACATTAATTAGAGGCTTTGTAAATACTGACAGCATTTTAATTATCTGCCCTTGAATATGTACATATCTAGCTGGGTCTGTAGATCTGTGTGCAATTTATTAAAACCAAAGAGTTCAAGATGTGAATGCTGCTGTGGCACAATAACTGTGTTATCAAAATAGGTATTGTGTAATATGGTAATGGAAGTTAGTAAGCTTTTTTTTTTTTTTTGCATACCATTAAAATATTTAATTGTCCCTCAGTAAAAAGTTTTAGCTTAATAAGGTCTAAACCAGAGGCTTATGTGATGAAGCATAGTAGTGAAAATAGATAACTGGGGATCAAATCTCTATCAAAGTGATCAAGGAGAGCTCTTAAGAGAGTCATTAACTCTCAGTAATATATACAGAAAAATTAATTAAATCCGAGACAAAATTTAATCATGAAGAGGCATATAAGATGCTTACAAAAGGTTTTTATTTGCTGTGTTTTCATGCATGACAAACTGCAGTTTCCCTTATGTTAGAGGTGCTTATTAAAGAAAACTGTGATGCGCAGAGGCATGAGAAAGTTTCTTCAACGCACCAACCCCAACATTTTGGTTTTGTTAAGGACCACATAACACTAGGAACCTCTTTTGTTGCATAAGGACCTCAGTTAGACCTAGAATCTCTGTGTTACTGCAGTGCTAATAACAGTAAAGATCGCCCATATCTGATAAATGTCTTGAAATATAGGAAATGTGGCTTTATTGTCCCCACAGGAAAAGGTTCCAAAGAACACTTCAAGAGCTACAATGGAGCTTGGTGTGGTGATACTTGGAAATGAAGTTTTGCTCTTGCCTGAGGGTAGAACATAGATTCAAGCAGATGATTTCTGTTCATTCCTTTCTGTTATTTACAAGATGTAGGGTAATATTACACACACTGTTACCGTAAGAACCTGGAACTGAACCCTACACTGTAATGTTAGACTAGCTGTAGCCTTTCTACTAAATTGTCTTTGCAGATCTGAGATACAGTATAAGATAATGAGTTATTAACAGTGCTATTAAGTTTATGTATGTCCTAGAACTGGAAGTTATTCGTAACTGGTTTGTTCTCATTTGTTTAGTGTACTTAAACGCAACATGGCTTGATTTTGTACTTTCCAGCTGAGAGATTTTGATTCCCATTTCCCACAGCATTGAGCTTTGTCACTTTTATCTGGCAAATGTCTTTATTACTGCCCAACTGGCATATTTCATTTGTAAATGAATGCTTGTTCTTACCTATGTGTATTGTGTACAGATACCATTACCAAATTTTCCTTTCAAATTGATGTGTGGGTAGGGAATTTCAAGGCTAGAAGGGAATCTTAGAGGCATAACTACCATTAATCTTACACTGTGAATATCTTGCTTTTAGTTGAATTTTAGATCATGGTAAATATAGCTGTTTGAATCAGAACAAAGCATGTTTGTGAAAGTAGAGCAGTAAACAGTTCATTTTGGTTATATGCTGTACATCAGTGTCAAAGTCTAACAGCTTTGTGTTCAAAGCCTGCATGTTAAAAGCTAAGGGGAAAAAAATACGAATTTAAAGTGCTACTTTAAATTGCATACAGTTAGAAAGCCTTCATGTTGTAAATAAAATGCACTTACCCAATTCCTCCACAATTAGAAACCTCTTTTTGAGGAAATTATGCTCTGTATTTCTCACTGTCTTTGGTTTTGATTTTTTTTTTCTAGGAAGGTTTTCAAAATGGATGGCTGGAAACCTCTTCTTCTTCTTCTCTGTGTTTCCACCTGCTCTATAGATGCACAGGAGACTGGTAATACATTAAAGAAATGATTCTTCAAGTTGATAACAAAATTGGTTTTTTTACATTTATGCCCAATGTCAGAGAGATGTGATGAATTGATGAAAATGTATTATAACTAGGGATAATGTGCTATGCTTTTATGAAACTTATATTTGTAACTACAATAGGAGAGTTGTCATAAAAAATACAAAATTAAATGGAACAGGTGATTAAAATCTGGTTTTTTTCATGAATGCTGAGATTTCATATTTTCCAAAGCAACAAAAAACCTTTAGCAGTACGACTGCTAAAAGCAAGATAAGTCACAGGATTTAGCAGTTCCATTTTGGTATTCAGGTCTTCTGGAAGATATGTTCAAGAAAGTGTTCTGTCCAGTTGCAGGACATTTTCTGCATGACTTGGTTTGAGGAAATAATAAGTGTTTCATCCCTGCTGTACTAGTGTCATATGCTTCTGGAAGGTGTGGAAACACATGAGTTTAACATGCACTACAAGGAATGTTAGTACTCTTCATATTGATGTGACCTTATTTTTTGCCCCTCAGAAAACAAATATTTGTTAGTAATGTATGTGTGCACGATGGAGTTCAAAGTGCATGAGTAAGGTTTCCTTTGCTCACTTGACAGCAGGCAAACACATTCTTATGGTTGTGTTTCACATAAAGAAGTGTGTAATATGCATTTACTACAGACAGTTTCTGAGCAGACTGTGAATGGAAATTGTGTTGTGGATTTCAGCATCTCTCCTTTTCCTGAGAATGGTGTTGCAGACAGATGTGGTTTCCGACCCTCTGTATGATAAACAGAGGAAAATAAGGAAGTAGTGGTTGCTAAGAATTTAGTTGAGAAGGTTTTTTTGTAAAAGGCCAATAGATCTTGGATTCTGAAAAGCAATTAGGATTCAAAATTGCTCTTCTATTAGATTATGCAACCTTTAGGAGAAGAGGAAAGTTACAACATACTTCTTCAGTCTGTAAAAAAGCTTCTGTAACGGACAACATCTTCCTGGTGGATGAATTCTGGAGTGCAGGGATAAAGAACTTCAAGATCATTCAAGATATCTTTTACACAATGGTCAATGGCTTTGATATTGGGCAACACAAAATTATACCAACCAAAATCTGTGTTGGTATAATTCAGTACAGTGATGTGACATACACTGAATTCTTGTTGAATATTTTCTGTAACAAGAATGATTCTTTACAGAAGATACAGAAATTACGTTACAAAGAAGGAGGCACCAAAACTGGGCAGAGCCTCCATTTTATGCTAGAGAATCACTTTGTAGCAAGTGTTGATAGCCAAAAGGATGAAAGGGTTCCTCAAATTTATCTGGTGATTACAAGAAAAGAGGCTGAAAATAATGTTCAAAACCCAGCCACAGCATTCAAAAATGCTGGCATCATGTACACCACAGGTCTGAAAGGATCTGCTTTGTCTGGGCTTCTAGAAATAGCTAGTGAGCCAGCTGATAAGCATGCCTATGAAGTGGAAGAATCTGCTTCTCTACAAGGACTTTCTCACAGTAAATCTGCAGATGCTTTGTACTGTGTTAGAGGAGATAACTGGACCAGCCTCCCAGGTTGCCCATGGTATGGCCTGAAACAGCTGTTGTCTTTCCAGGTTTATTTTTCTCTATCCATAGACTAAGTACATGAAATTGCAGTGTGTTGCCAAAATATGGGGTTTAACTTCTTGCATTTTCCATATATTGCTAACTAGCTTTCAATAATATCAAGTCATAACTGGTAAAACTTGAGTGCTTGTCTACCATTAAAATATTCAAAATAGTGGTGGGAGGGGAGAAGGCAAGGTGAGGAGGGGAAAGGCAGAAAAGGCAACACAGTTGCAATTTATTTCATGAATAATAAAATGTACACTCAGTTCTTCCTTGCTCCTGAGCAAAGCTGGAGAAGGAGATATAGTAATTAGTTCTTCTATCTGCCTTTTCTTGGGCAGTTAGCAGGAAAACGATGTTGGCAGATGTTGTCTCTTTAGTGGATACCTCGGCAAGTATTGATCAGGAAAACTTTAACAAGGTGAAGAACTCCTCTCCACCTTGGTTTCAAGTTTTGATGTTGGCCTTGGTGCAAGGCCAAGTTGGACTGGGACAATACAGTGATGAGACTTAACAAGAACTCTTGCTGAATCAGTATTTGAAAAGTGATGTTTTGGAGCAGATTGATAATTTACTGTAAAGGAGTGGAAAAACTTATGTAGGGAAAGCTCTGGGTTTTTTAACCCAGTGTATTTCACTCAACCTACAGAAACCAAGGCTAAGGGCTTTGTTACACAGCTAGTGATTCTAATCACTGGTGGATAATCCAGTCGTGAAGTTGAATTGCCTGTCAGGAAACTGAGGAACATCAGAGGCATTCCCCTCTATGTTGTTGGAACAGGTGTGCAGAATACAGCTAATATTCAGCAAAGAGCCAGCAAACCTTTTGGTAGGTATCTGTGTAGTGCTGGTAGTTTTGATGACCTTCCAGATCTCTCCACAAGACTCTGGGGAAGCTTTTGCTTTGGTGCTGGTTTTGCTGTCATTTACATCAGTGTTCTTGTCGTGTAACATGACTGAAAACAATAGGGCTAATTTTGAGTTAGGTTGCAGTTCAGGCTGACCTCCCTTTTTATCACATTTCAATGTCTGCACTGAAGTCAGAGAGGTTTAACTGTTAAAATAGGAAGGCAAGCTTGTGCTCAGTGCTCTCTGAAGCTGAGCCTTAATGTACTGTAAAGAAAATCAGGGTCAGATTCACAGATTCTGTGGTGTATATTTGGCTCCTCATTCAACATGTTTCTTTTAGAGTGATGCAGAGGAAAGGAAAAAAAATTCCCCCTTGGTTTTTTTAGAACAAGTAAACCTATGACAATATTTGGCTTCATCTCAGAGCTGGTGGAGTCATTTTTAGAAAATGGATGTAATTGAACAGTTGAACAGGGAATTTTTTCTTTATTAAGCTATGCTTTTGGTAACTTTTAATTCCTCCAAAAACCTAGTTCATAAATTGAACATTCTAGGAGTTACAAAAATGAAGGGAAGTACTATTTTCCTGTTCAATACATTTGCTGAACAGCAAAATTTGCAGAACATGTATTTTCCCCGTTTCTTTAAGGACTGTTATTGTTGAATGGTGAAAGGGGGAGGGATATAAAAAGAGGTGAGAAATAAAAACTAAAATCAGAACAAAAAAATGGTGTTCAAAATAATAATGAATGTTTAAAAGGTAACGTAGTTACAATTTTAAATTTTTACCTTTTTTCTGGTTTTACAGAGTTCAATGTGGGTACCTCCACTAGTTTTTCCTCAATGAAAAAGAAAAGTTAGGGGTTAGATGCTGTGCTGGTAGTTGGTCACCTTTTTGCCACTGCTTTTACCCTAAGTTTGCAGCAGTCTTGTGGCAGATCTTGTATTCCTGATGAAAGGATCAGAAAGCATATAAAAAACTTTTCTGTCACAAAGACCTTCATGATGGAAGTCGTGGACAACTTTGTTATTTCTAGGGACAAAGTAGTTGTTGGAGTAGTCCAGCACAGCCCAGAGCCCCACAAAGAATTTCCTTTTAATGAGTTCTACAGTGACACCACGATAAAGGAATGATCAACAGAATAAAGCAATTGCAGTCTACTGTGGTTTATGGCAAAGGCCTGAGGCTTGTCCAGAGCCTTTTTCAGTGACTACTCTGCTGACAGGGTAGAGGATGCAGCAATGGCTTTGAGTAGCAATGAGATCCATGTCTTTGAAGTTGGCATAGGGATTATAAATTCCCTTTGAGCTACTTTTAATAGCTGATGATGCAAGGGGAATGTTCACAGTGGAAAGCCTTGATACACTGAAACCCATCGAAAGGAATATTGTCAATCAGGTCTGTCAATCCAAATGTCTCCCTGGCCAAGGTGAGTAAAAAACATTTTGTTGTGTGTATAATGGCTTTGTGCAGTCCCTGATAAAAGTATCTGAGCTGGATGGACAGCAATCCAACTGTTTAACCAAAGAATACTTCCCATGTTACTCCGTTTTCAACTCACAACTTGCACCTTGCTTCATTCAAGAGCCACTACAGTCTTTGCTATGATAAATAGCTTCTGAGGTAAGACAGTACTTCACATCTAGCTTTCATATTCATGGCTGCTCAGTGTCTGAGAGGAGCCAAAGCAGACATCCCTAGTGGGTATCTTAATCAAAAGAGGGTAACAGACAATTCAGTGATATTTAAAGAAGAGCCTTCCAGAAACCTAACTTTGTCATCTACAGCTGACCATACTGCTTCATTGGGACTGTCAGCAGCAACTGTTGACAAAATGAAGTCTTGCAGAGGCACTATGGAGAGGGGGCGTGAGGAAATCCATCCTTGAATATGTGGGAGGTATTGGCAAGATGTGAACAGCAAACCCACAGTAATGCTGAGATGCTACCCAAAAGCTTTTCCTAGATAAGAAACAGAAAGTGATATCTCTTACTACACCTTCTTGATGGCAAGAATGGCTTGGCTGCCACACAGCCTGAGAGGCTGCCACCCCCAAGGAAAATAAAGGTTCAGTATTGCCTTTGATTAAAATAACAACTTCTATCAGATGTCAGATGCTGGGGTTTTATCTGAGTTTATTCTGACATGGTGCTGCAGTATCAGTTGCCAGTAGCTCTTTAACATTACGTATTCATGCCAGTTATGTAGTTAGATAACACTGTAGATGCATTTAAGTAGCAAAAAGAAAAACTGAGTGAATGACAAATCAAAAAGCTGGTCTCTTCCTCTGCTGATGGTGAGGGGGACCTGCTGTGGTGTAAGTGCATGGCACTGATTGGACATAGCAGGAAGAGACTTCTGGAGTGTTTTTTCTCTCTGTACTCGTGCTTACAGGGACTGTGACTGTCTTTTAAAGTTCCTTGTCTTCCCTGTGTTTTCACCATGTAGGTGATATTTTACATGTATTGGATATGTGCTTTTCATTCTCTTTGTTATGCCATAAAGCTGATCCAACCCAGTTCTCCAGGTTTCATTCCCCTAGTGACCAGAAACTTACTGTGAGAAAGGAACACTGGGATGACCACTCTGCTTGTCTAAGGCTTTTTGTAAGAACAGCTGAGCCTCTCCTGTACCCTAAGCTAGTAAGATCTTAAACATTCCAAAACTGGCTAGTGTTTGCTGGGGTGCTGGGGGGCCTAATGAAAAGCTGAGCCTTCCTTCTTAAAGACAGAAGTGACTCTGTGTGAATGATGTCTGCTCAGGTGGTTTGCAGAGAGGAGGACAGCCAGGCCTGATTCAGTATGAGCTCTGCACCCCCACCCACCCTTTTTCCCATCAAGAGCTGAGCAGACCCCCAGATGAAAAGGCGTCCCTCATCTCCTGAAAGTAGAGAGAGGGAGAGAGCTACTGTGGAAATAGAGTGCACTACCATGAAAAAGCCTGACTGTGGCTGATGCAGGAGCACCTCCTGGTGTTTCATGGCCAAAGAACAGGGAGATTTAATGGGAGATACAGCAGTAAAGTTTATATATATACAGGCACACTTGTTTAGAGAGAGAGAAGTTAAGGACAGCATATTGGCTTTGATCTCAGTGATGTGTGTATTTATTACTAAGTTCTGCATAAATTTGTCTCATAGAACAAAGATCAACTTTCTGTGAAGACTGTTTTATCTTGTACTGTCATCTGTATTCTTATATTCACTGACCTTCTTGCCTGAAATAAAACTATTAAGTCTCCATTCTCCAGTCACATTCCCATAAAATAACAGATTTTTCAATTTAAAAAAAGACATTTGAGGTACAGCATGTCATCACGGGAAAAAGATACCTTTGCAGCAGTAAGACGGAGAAGTTTAACAATATGGATGTTTGTAGGAGAACAGGTGATTAGAAAAAGAGGTTGGCCACACAGAGGTGTTTACTCCTGAAAACAAATCGAGATTATCAAGAGAGTATAGAGCACATACCAGAAGCTGTTTTACACATTCTCATCCACAACACGGTAGCACAAAAAGTAAATGCTTTACTGCTTTTTTATTGTTATTGATGGTACACTGGGGACTTGACAGAGAATGTTTTAAAAACTAAGCAGTGTGGATGACCAGTCGTCAGGGCAAAACTGCTCAGTCCGTGGTTGCCCTGCACACTATCTCCAAACTATGTCATTAGAAAGACCCAGGTTTTAGAAGAATCTCATTTTGAAAACACACTCATTGTGTCCTGGACATGAACACATACTGAAAGAAATATCCATTAAATATTATATTAATGAATGTGTGTAGATATGTGTGTATGTATAGATATATTTAACTGTTTGTCTTGTTTTGGACTAAACAGATAAGGTATAGCTTTTTGATGTTACTCTGAGGCCTGAATGTCAGATATTTTAGCCATTAAGACTCATTCAGTGTGACCTTTTGCAATTAAAAATTCTCATGCTGCTTTCCAGCAGATCATGCCCTCTAGGGGGCACTTTGTACCACAGGTGAGTATGCTGAAATGTAACGATGGTCACTTTGAGGTGAAATTATTTCTAGATGTATTTGGTTAAAGAACTGAACACATTCATCTTTTTCGTGAGAGAGGGAAAGCTCAGAAAACTTGGAATAATGATCTGTAGGAACTAGCCCAGACTAGCAAACCAATACTGAAAACAACCTTGTGATTGCTAAGTGTTTAAGTGGCAATGAGTGAAGAAGGAAAAAAAATTAGGTAGAGTGCTGTTTTACAGCTAAAATTGCTTGCCTCTGACTTCCTTGCAGAAGTACAACAATGAATATTAATGCATCTATGAGCACAGCATAAAAAGCAACACGAGAAATGAATAATCAAGAAGAAAAAAGCCATGTAGTTTAGCTGTTTAATGAGGGCAAGATGACTCGGGAGAGGAAAGGAATTAACCACATCACAGTATTTGCTGTTATTATAAGGAGGTATACAAGCAATTCCTCACCTTACAACAGCTGTTTTTCACAGTGGTTATATAACATTGCATGCAGGCAATGCTGCCTCTTTCTCTCATGTTTTTTTTGGCCTGTTGTTCTACATTTGTATGTATCACCTGGTCTTGTGGCAAAGTGACAGACCACAGTCAGCCATCAAGCTTCCTATTGCATTTGGAATATATGTTGCGTGTTCTCGGTAGCAAAGCTCACAGGAACATTTTCAAGATTAGACCTTTTGATGATATTTGATGGAACCATGACATGTTTTGCAGTTTGGGTATGTGCAGACGTCCAATAATGTGGTCCTTACTATTTTCAAGTTCACATGGTCCCACTGAAACCTGTGGGATGATGGTATTTCATGATTATGGAAAACCTATCTCACTGATTCTGACTTCTGGTTTTAAATCTACCATATTGAATTTTGTTTCACTGCCATGATTCTGGCAAAAAAGCCCAAGATCACAAATAGTGTATGTTTGTAGTTTCCTGTTTCTTATATATTTTTTTTCAGATTGCAACATAGATCTTTCTATAGCAGTTGATGCTTCAAGGCGCATGCAACCAGAACCCACAGTGCTCCTGAAACAGAGATTGCAAGCATTCCTCCCCAGACTTTTACTCCAGATGAAATCATTACCAAATACCAGCTGTAAAGCTCCAGTCAACATTAGATTCAAGTTTCAAGTATTGACACAGACCAAACAATTAATCTTTGACTCTGATTTTGAAGACTATAATGAAGAGATCATCCAGAAGTTCTTAGATGCACAGGCCACTGTGGATACCTACCTGAATACAGATTTCTTGCAGGCACTTGAGGAGAGGTTCTTTAATGTGACCTCTGCTGAAGTTAAGGTAACTTAATGGTATGAACATATATCTTGGAAAGAAGTTACACAGTTTGATGTTTACAGTTCCTGATGCTGAGCACTCCAAGGAGACAAAAATGTTGTTCGTGAATATGTGAATTTAATAAACAGAATCACAGAATGGTAGAGATTAGAAGGAACCTCTAGAAGTCACCTTGTCCAACCCCCCTGCTCAAGAAGGGTCAGCTAGAACAGGCTGGCCAGGACCATGTCCAGATGGCTTTTGTGTATCTCCAAGAATGGAGACTCCTCAACCTCTCCAGGCAACCTGTGCCAGTGCTCAGTCACCCATGTAATAAAAAGTCTTTCCTTATTTTTATATAGAACCTCCTGTTTTTCATTGACCTGATATAAATACGTGTTTTAATTCCAGCTTCCTAGGCACTCCTGCAGTGAGATGGTACTCAGAGCATTTGTCTTAATACATATGATGACAACTATTCGTACAGATAACCTTCTTATATCTACCATGTTTGTACTTTGTACTTTGAGTAGTGGAAAGTTGTTATTTTTAGGAATTCCTAATCCTGATGCTATATCTCTGTCCAGAACAGCAACAGCTCTAAGCAGAAGTCACAGGAAAAGGTCATCTGAGAAATTTATTTACAGAGGTTTATTCATGTCATTAACTTATCAAATAATTTCCAGTAACAAAGCCGAGTTCTACTTAAGGGTAACTGATGATAAGGAAAATCTGCATAGATGCAGTTTATTCACCCATCTTGAAGTGAAGTGAAGGGAAAAGTATAAAGCTTCATTTAATCTCTTCTGACATGAGTGGGGAGTCTTTCAACTTGGGTTCAAGAAATTTAGCTCTCATTGCAGTGTTTCAGGGTCAATGCCCTGACAATTTATTCTTAATAAGGCCCTAACGCAGTAAAGCACTGAGCATGTCCTGTAGTAGCTGTTGAATATTATCACTTACTAAGGTCTCCATGCAGTAGGACCTTCCTACTGAAGAAGGACCTTGCAAAATACATAAGGAGTTTCCTCTTTCAGCCTTATTTTAACTTTTATAAAATGTTAATTTTAATATCATGTGGAACGAGAAAGCCAAATTACAGATTTCCCTGCTTTCAGATGAAAGTTGGTATTCCATTTTTTACAACATTTGCATAGGTGTGGCTTATCAGTTTAGGTTGTAATTTGCTGCATATTTAATAGCATTTTTTTCCAAAGATCTCTTAAAATGTCTGAATGGGGAAGATGAACACATAAGATTTTGCTTCTTATGAGCCTCAGAGAGAGAACTTGTTTGACATACCAGTAAAAAGCAGTGTTTTTTTCCTCCTAATTGCCAATTATGAACGTTAGAGTCAAACAAGGCTTCTTTCTGCTTATGCATTATTACTAGAAATAAAAATGCTGCATATCTCAGGACTTTACCAATGGATTAATATTTCTTTCTGATACTGTTTATGTGCAAATTGAAAATAGAAGACTTTAGAATGCAAATCAAATCACAATTTAATTTCCCTAGGATCCTGAGCAATAACATGCTTGTTCTGTAATGATTATTAGTTATAAACCTCATCGGGGACAGGAATTCGCTGTTGTTTGCATTTCTGCTTTTCTTTATTGTTTGTTTGTTTTGTACCAAAAGAGTTGGACATGATTCCAGCATTTTTTGACAAAACAATAATAACAATACAATAAAGAAAAATAAAACAATAAAGAAAAGCTTTGTAAACATATGTTTACATATACTTACATATAATGGATGCACTGACACCCCATATTCCCTGCTCCCCAAGTTTTTAAAATGAAAAGATTATAGAAAAAAAATCATCAAGCCCAGGCCTACAGTGTCGTTCCTGACAGTCTGTGATTGTTTAACCCTCCATGGTCCAGCTCTCCTATGTATCACAATTTGCTTGAGCAAATGTAGAGTCAGTACCAGTGCCTCCATATGGGATGTTTGGGAACACCACCAAAACCAGTGAGCTCTGCCTGTTCTTAAATTCTTGTCTCCTTGCTGCTTTAGCACAGAATTGGAATGTTTGGTGTGGTAGTCACTTCCTTTGCCTCTGTCACCTGCAGAAAAATTTATCTTAACAGGAGCAAAAGGGTTTGCTTTGGTCAAAGCTGTGTCTTGTATAGGGAATGTAAAATATGAAGAATATGAGGGAAGAAGCTCTAGCTGTGCTTGTCCATTTGCTGGTCAGAGAGTATAGGAGGACTTGAAGTCATTACCACTGGGGACGGGAGACAGTTTATCTGTGCAGCTTCTTTCCGGGAAAACTACTTGACTGGATGAGTGGGTCCTGAGAAGACCCTCGTTAGAAGAGGGAAGGGGAGGAGAAAAATAGGAAGAGACTGGTAGCTCAGAGGGGAATTGTAGAAAACTATGCTGTCCTCCATTGTGGAAGAGGCTTAACTATAGGTCTTTGGCCTGAAAAGGTGTAAATGTAGCCAGTACAAATGATTAGCATCCATAGGTGAGCTAAGCCTTATGCCTTAACAAGATAAAATATGGCAGAGAGTGGAGCAGGATGATGTACTGCCTTTGTGGAAAGGGCCAGGGAACATAAGCATCTGTGGGGTGGAAGGATTGGACCTAGAGAGGAAGGATTGGACCTACACTTCCTGGTGTGGCTCAGTGGTAGCCAGCTGGAGCTACTCTTGCAGAAAGGGGAAAATTTGTTTGCTCTAAGTTCTTTTCCACATTCACATAATGGAGAACTCTTCAGACATCAGAAAAAGTTTTTCAGTGGATAAGTCACAGCAGCATTGGCCTTCCTGGCATGCTAAAAAGATGACAGACATAATAACCATGCTACGAACTGTTCACCAAGACAAATCCCTCAACTTCAAGTGCTGTCAGGGAGAACAGACTTTTGTGTTCTGTTCTCCTTGCTCCTCAGCACTTTTTTCCCACACACATTTCAGATCTACACAGTGAAGTGGAATTTGACCACCTCGTAGCCAGTTTTCAATGCAAACTGTACTTTTTACAATGACTGAACTTTCAGTCCCTTCACAATTGACTTGGCATTACTCCCTTTCCTGACAGGTTCTGTTAGTATTTTCAGATGGGCTGGATGATTCGCTGGAAGATCTCAGGAAAGCATCTGACTCACTTCGCTTTAAAGGTATTACAGTATGATGTTGATGCTCCAGCCTCCTACTACCCAAGGCACAGTGTATTGCTCCCTCACTGCAAATTTTCCACATAATGTTGCCTCTCTACTCTCACATGACATTCCTCAGGAGTCCCTGGGAGAGTGTTTGCTTCTCCATGTGAACCAAGGTACATGACTTGTCACTGTTCATCAGATGACGGCAGAAAAACACGCATGCGTGTGCTGAGGTTCTAGTTTCTGGGATCCAGCTTCAACAGCTGATGTGACTCAGGACAGCCCCCTCTCACTGATGAGTACAGCACCAGAGGTTAGGCATAACTCAGACTTCTGCAGCGCAAAACACTAATGTTTGGGCACTGAGTAGCGATCTGGTCTGACAGCTGGGGAGAGAAGTTAATTGGAAAATTACTGGTCTGGATTTTTCTTTTACACATTGTTCTCAATAGGTTGATTTCTTTGAACATACTCTGTTGAAGCTGTGAAGTGTAAGTCTTCTAGAGAATTGCTGTTACTTAAAAATATATTGGTGGTTAAATAGTATATTTCAGGTATTCATTACTTAAAATCTGTGCTTATATTGCAGGTCTTGATGCACTCCTATTAGTTGGCCTGGACAATACACAGAACTTGACTGAATTTTGGGAGATAGAGTTTGGCAGAGGGTTTGGATACAACGAACCTCTGAGTGTTGGGTTTGCAGAGATTGCAAGCATCTTGCAGAGAAACCTTGTAAGTCCTTCTGTGACAAAAACAAATGGGAGAGAAAAATCAGTCTTTGCTTTATGATTAATATACGCAAATGAAATGTTTCCTGTCATTTTTCAGGATTCTGTTGCAGAAAGGAAATGCTGTAAGGTTATTTGTAAATGCCTTGGAGAAAATGGTGATCATGGTCTCCGGGGAAGTCCAGGAAGGAAGGTAGAAGGTCTAACATAGACATTACAGAAGAACTGCATTATTTTTCAGAGTGCTTCTGTTTTTTGCAATATTTCTGAGCATGCATGTTTGTGCCCATGACCTTAACTGTTAGGATAGTGTGCTTGGAGGACAATGCTACTTATCTTTTAAACTCTTATTTTTTCAGGGAAATACGGGTTACAGAGGATCTCCTGGCCATCCTGGTGAGGAAGGTGGAGTTGTAAGTAAACATATTTCTTCCTGCTGTTATGCTGACAGTTGGTGCCTGAGCCTGTCTGCACTTACTCACTGAGGATTCACCAGTGCTAACCTAAAGTGTGTTTAAGCAACATGTATCTGCAGGTAAATATACAGATTTGATTCTCTGTGCTTCTGCACATCACGATAGTTAGTAATTGAGTTAAAACAACAACCCATCAAAAGTGAGTTAGTTATTCAGTTAAAAAAAAAACTACCTTCAAGTACAAGGATTTCAGTTGGAGGTTGGTATCACAGTCTGAAACATGGCATGATAGCAAGAGCACAGAACCAGGTGCAACTCAAATTAGTAGTTGACTGCTCTTTCATGGTCACTATGAAAATTTCCAGGTCACTTGCACTTGTGTCCTTAGCACAGTGAATGGTGATAGAATTCTGTCTTGCTTTAGTCTTATGTGATGAATTAACAGGTAACCATCACTGTATGGATGAGACTGAACATTTTGTTTTGTTTCTTAGGGGGAGAGAGGCCCAGCTGGTTTCACTGGGACTCAAGGAGACAGAGGTTGTCCAGGTGCTAGAGGCCATAAGGCAAGTATGTGACTGTGAAATATTTCCTAATTTTGTGTCCCACAAACCTGTTTTCTGTACTGGGGACAAATCCGGGGGCTGTCTTACTAAAACATGGGTAGAGAGCAAGACCCAGCTGTAAGAATGGCAGACAGTGTTTGCTGTCTCATTTTGAGAGGTATTTTGAGTAACTGAAGCATGGTCAAAGAGCTAAGGATATTGCTGTCTAAGCAACTTGACAGTGACTTTTTCACCAACAGCTCCAGACTGGCCTTAGTTAAAGCTATAAAGCTTTATGGAACAGGATTGAAAATGAGGGCTGTACTATCTCCCCACAGGAAAGGGGTAAATCCCATAAGCGGCAGTAGAGGGTTTTAAGGTAGGAACTGACTGATATGGAGCCCAGAATGCCCATGCACAGCAACCTATGGTGCCCTGCTTTTCAAGTTCAATAAAAGTACTTTCACCAAATTTCATCTGTGTTTATTTTTAATTTAAGGGGGGCAGAGGCTACAGAGGAAATCAGGTAAGTGTGTTCATGTGTGATCAATTTTCTTTGAGAACAGTGTTCTGCTACCTTTAAAGTTCATGTTACCTTGTAAGAAAATATCAGCAAAGAAGGAAAACAGTGTAAAAGTTTCAGAGCATTTAATGTACTTTTGCTATGGTTGTTTAAGAATGAATTTAAGATACCTATCACACTGATCAAAATAAGCAGTCATAATTTTATTTTTATATGGTTGAAGTCATAGTTGATTTATTGTAATTGACAGGGATTTATTTACTGATTAATTTGATAATCTGTTAGGGTGGTAATTCTAGTCAGGTGAATCTCATATTCTAATTGTTGAGGAAGCAGAATAGAGGAGGAAAAAAGATTGTGAATAATATTTATTGTGGGTTTGGACAGCATTTTCACTAGATCATTGTTGATACTATTGACATTATTCAATATCCAGACTTCTCTTCATGCTGTTCTTGTCACCCACTATTATTGCAAGTCTCTTGTTTAACCTTTTAAACATACCTGTTCATCAAAGAGATATTGTCACAAGTTCATTAATAAAATGTGAAGCCTGGAAGACAGTGATCTATAATGGCAATATTAGTTACCAAGCTACAGTAATTGAAATGGCATTAACTTGAATTTAATGCTTTTACACAAAAAGACTTTCTAAAAAAGGCTTGGGAGCCTCAAAGACTCAGAAGATATTTGTCTCCATAACTGAGGTGAGAAAGTTGAGTGTGTTTCTGATACCTCAGCTCTGTTTAAAATACTGCTCCATATTAACTTCTTAATCTTCTCACGTGTTTCTCTTTCCTTTTCCATTTTCTTCTCTGTTCTCTGAAATAATTTATCCTCCTTTAAATATCTGAAACATCTGAGTATAGAAGAGGGAGAGTGCTTGCTGATGATTTTGATTTGTCCAAGTTGAATAGTGGAGTAGAAATTACCAGGTGCACAAACCCTACTGAAATCCAATGAATATGTGACATTGTGTCATTATATCCACTAATTTGATTTTAACTAAAAATATGAAACTTTCAACATATAAAAAATTCTGCCAACTTAGTAAGGTTGAGGCAGTTTATCGAAGTCTGCAAGGCATTTTAGCATAGCTATTTGGAGAAAAAAGGCAATACTGAGTATTTAATACTTTGAAGTTTAGCTCAGGTTTTCTGAGGTAGAAAATGAGTGATGAAAAAATAACACAAATAAAAATCATGATTGCTGACTTAGTGCTCATAATTTTTCCGGAATACTTATTTAGAAATTCTTGTTTGTGACATATTAGTCTAATCAAAATGTACAGCCAGCTGTTTTTTCTTGTTGTACATACAGAATTGTTAAAAGAAATTCTCTCTCATGAACTTCAACTAGGTGGTTTTGCAAAGTCAATTTAGCATCAAAACCTATGAAGCAATTGTATCTGTGCTCTCTCTCACAGTGAGAGAGATGGTTTTAACTTGTGCCACTTTCAGCGATTGGTTGAATATCATTTCAGCTTTCAGAGTAGTGGTCTCTGCTAATTTAATTTGCATCGGGTTAATTCCTTAGTTTTTATTCTATTTAAGAAAAATGGAAGATGCTTATTTGGTCAGGGCTGAAACATTGTGAAGAATGCATAAACAAATAAGGTTATCACAGTTATAAGTCTATTTAGATGCCTCACGCAAGTTAGTGTTGCAAATTCCTTAAAGAAGGAGTGGATGCTTTGTGGGAAAATGTCTTCCATAAACAGTTGCAATATGGGGAATCATTTTTGCAAAGGGAGAAGAAAAGCAATGTGTGTTTGAAAAGGAAGATGACTGCTATTTATGTAGCAAGCACCACATTGCTGAAAGAGTTATGAAGTTTATTTATGAGTCCTAAAGTCTAAGATCAGTCTTCTGTAATTTTTTTAATCATGCTTATTCTTTCTAGCTTTTCAATACACTGTTCACAGTATAAAGCTATGTAAAAAAAGAAAAGCACAATACAAACATGCGATGGTTGACATAAAAATTAAAAAGTTATCAGCATGACAGATCAAATACTAGTAGTTATAGTTTGAAATATATCTAGGTATTGAAGATGCTGCAGTTGAAAAAAGATTTGAAAACAAAAAGAAGGAAAAGCAGAATTTAAATACTGATGAAAATCTATAGTTTTAATAACTGTTGTTCTTATAAACTGTTCTTAACAAATAATTGTTTAAGATGTTCTTAATTTGTCAAAATATTAATTGTTAATTCCAATTTATAATTATTACTCCTAATTATTCTTGCTAACCATTGAAAACAACTAACCTTATTCAAGTTTAAAAAGGTAGGCTGAACCTTGCTCAGAGACAAGTGGACTGATGCTGAAAGGAGGTTTTTTGCTTATTGCTACAGGGTGAATATGGTGAGAGTGGATTCGATGGCACTGATGGAGAGCAGGTAATCATTACATGTGCAGTGTTACTAAAGACACCTACCTCAGGGTTCAAAAGTCCAAGTTTTATGGCTTTAATCCTGAACAGAAATTCCATTGTTACATGTTTAGAATTGCATATCTGATTGAAGTTGGATTCTGCCAGATAAACCCTGATAACCACATTTATCAGAAAGAACAAACATGATTTTTTTCTTCTTTTTTCCACTTTTGTGAGTCTAGGGAGAACGTGGATTTCCTGGACCTTCTGGAGAGAAAGGCAACAGAGGAAAATGGGTGAAGTACCCCTTACAGTAATGTTTAGATTTTATGGAAACATCTTTCCAAAAAGCGTAATGCTGTCTGTAATTCCTGTGAGTTGTGTTTAATAGCTGCCTATTGTCTAATATGATGTGACTCCTGCTGTAAATCAGTGTAGCTCCACTGACTTCAACAAATCTGTATTCTCTTATCTGACCTTCCTCTATGACAGATACTATTTATACTTGTACCTGAATTGTTTATGCTCTTTTTATGAATTTAGGGCAGAAAAGGCCCTAGAGGAGAACCAGGTGAACGAGGAGAATCTGGTCTAAGAGGAGATTATGTAAGTGTATTCCTTTATTTTTGTTGTGTTGCACTGATTTGTGCCTGGATTTTGTGATGGTGACGTCTGAAATTTATATGATTTGAAGAGTTTTTCACAGTGCTAGATAAGCAGTACTCTGCAAGAAGCATGGCATATTCCAGGAGTCCTAAACTCTTTAGATGTGGATGGACTGATGTGTTTTGATATGTTGCTTGGAAGCAGGTGTTTAAGCCTCAGGTCTCCTGCTTGTTCCTTGCATTTTTGGTTTGTTTGTTTGTTTGTTTATTTGTTACTGTGGACAACATAACTTCTTTTGGAGCTACTTATCACAGAATCATAGAATGGTTTGGGTTGAAAGGGACCTTAAAGATCATCTAGTTCCACAACCCCTGCCATGGGCAGGGACACTTCCCACTAGACCAGAAGGTTTAATGAAAAGACCGGTCTTCCTGGTGGTTCCCATCCTAAAGAGGAATTTGAGATCACTTGAAAACCCTGAGCACTAACTCTTGGTTAGCAATTTATAATGATGCAAAGGTAAGTTACTTCTTCATGCTCACCTTTTTTCCTTGCATGCTCCAGAGCTCTATATGAACACACTTCCTGAGGACTGAAATTTCAGTGGAGACACAACACTTCTTGTATCACAACTTTGTCTTCTCACATATATTTCGAAGATTTTGTTCCAAACATTCAAATATAGTGTTGACTCCTGACTTCTAATGATTATATTAAAAGAAAACTAAAATCCAGGTGTCATGGTAATTTACCTCTTTGAGAGATCAGGATTTCACCTGTGTCTAGCATTAAGCGGCTAAATGGAATTCCACTGTAGTGTAATCCCCCATCTGAAACTCACAGACAAGATAAGATCTTAATTAACTATACCAAATCAACCAGAACAGCTTCACATTTTCAGGGTTTAATTTCTTACCCATTAGTAATTTTGCCTTTAATCTCTTCGGAAAAGAACTTTGTGGACTTTGCAGAACTTCCTATGTAGTGTTCTTACAAGCATCTTCATTTTAAAAAGCCTTTTCATTTCTAGTTGTCTGCAATCACAAGGTGGCATCGCTGAAAATGCTGAGCTTTCCATTTAACTTTTCCAGGGAGATCCTGGGGCTAACAGTAGTGTTAGTGGTCCTAAAGGTGAAAAAGGAAGCCTAGCACCGCAGGTAAGCAAGTAGTTCTATAATTATGGAGAGAGGATTTGCATAATTGCTAAATTGTATTGGCTGTCCAGTGACCAAGAAGCTCTTTTTCTGTCATGGTTTTTTTTTGTGTGTGTGTGTTTTTTGTTTGTTTGTTTGCTTTGTATTTTGCCTCTAGTGTTCGTCGGCGGCATAGAAATCTTTGAGAAGTGTGTGATACAGTATAAAAGAAAAAAATAATTAAAAAGGTTTACAAAGACTATGGAAATATTCTCATAATATAGACCTGAGGGAAGATATGGACTAGAATATATTATTCTACCACAAATTTACATCAGCCACCTGAGAGGCTTCTAGTAATGGGTTATAAGGATACTGTTAAAAATCATGCTGGTAAAAATGCATTGGGTATCAACAGACTATATGCATTTTGCTATGGAACTGCTATTTCTCAGGATGGTGGGTAAACACCATTTTGACCTGTATCAAGAATATAAGAGCTGGATTATGTGCTTATGTAGCAATGTCTGAGTTTTTAAGAGGTCTTTGAAGAATACTGCAAGAAAAGAAACATAACAGAAAAGCACAGCCCATTTCTCTATTGCACTTTATTTGGAAAGAATAAGCAAAGATGATAAGTACTTGGACAGTAGTATATAAATGATGGTGGATGAAAGCTTAAGAGGGTGAGAACTAGCAACATGTGAGAAAAATCCACTGTTTTAGAAGATTAATCCTATCAGAATAAGTAGGGTTTTGTGCATGTGCTTGGACATGTGTGTGCATATGTCTATGTAGAGTGTGATGGAAGCAGCAGAAAAATTGTGAGGGTTAATTTTTGGAGAATAATTGTGTTTTGATGACTTGTTTAAAGCAGATCTCATCAAACTTTCTCATCTCAAGTCCAACCAAAAAGCTGAAGTCAACAAAAATTATTTCATTCAAGAAGCCTTGATGGAGTATCAGCTGTTAATAACTGATGGATTGGAAGTCCAAAGCAAGCATGATCTGTCTGGTTTATAATTTTGATTGCAAATTTTTTGCAGAAAGCAGGGGTCAATATTTAGCATGACACAACTGATTGCGATGAAAATACTTAGAAGAAGAAACAAAGAAGTAATGTATAAAGAAGAATGTGCAAGTACAAGAAAGAGGCAAGGATGTTTAAAGATCCTGGTCATTATTTTATTTTTCAGGGAGATCCAGGCCCACGTGGACTCCAAGGAGAGCAGGGTGATGCTGGCCCTGATGTAAGAATAGTAACCAATATGGGGTGAAGTTACTGTTAAAAAAAGATACAATGGGATTCCTTTGAGAAAACCCCTTTTTTCTTCTTCTTCCTGTTATCCCACACTTCAAACTCCTGCAAGGAGAGGGAACAAAAATCTTCTAATATTTTCCTAATGAAACATACTTGGCTTAAAATTTAGTAGCTTGTGTTCATTGAAATGTTTTGTATTCTTTAAGATCAGGAATTTGCTGTCCTGTTAATTTTAGGTCTGATTCATGCAAAGTCACAAACCTTAAACTCAATGCAACCTTTTCTATGAGCCTTAATTGCTTTATAATTTTACTGTAGGTAAATCTACCTCTTCTTCCTCCCCATGATAGAAGTTTTGTATGCCTGTTCAAGCATATATATAAACACACTGGCAGCTAAGCTGCTCTTTTTTGTTCACTGGAGACTGGAAATTATGAAGGCACCTCTTCTTGTCTGTCAGAATGGTGCTTGATGCCAAAATCTGGAATGATGATCACTCCTCAGTCAGGATGCGGAAACATCCTAAAGGCTTCTGGTGATAGGAGGTTGAACAGTAACATTCACTAGTGCTGCTGAGCAGTGTGCAGCAGGAAGTGGTGCAAACCTCTTAGCTCAGAGGGAGAGAAGAGGGCTTTTGTTCCATTGATTTTAGCCAAAGGGCAGCTGACTGGGAAGATGTTTTCCAGAATTTTGTTGAAATGTCTTCCCTCTGCACTCACAGAGGATCTAAAGCCTTCTTTCTTTTTTTATTACTAGCATAATAATTTCTGTCCCAAATCCACTCTTTTCTCTTTTTTTACCTTAAATCTTTCTTTTGGAATAATCTCTGCTTTCTATAAGCTGCCTTTGATTTGACAGTATATATAATGTACTTTATTACAAGCCATTGTTTCACATGTTGCTCAGTGTTCTGGATGTAAACTCTTGTGCCACTCCTTCCCAGGGTGCAGCAGGTCGAAGAGGCCCTCCAGGTATAAAGGTGAGTGGCTGATGCTGCTGCTACCCATCTATACGCAGCTACATGTCCAGCCTCAGTGTTTGCTCCTCTTAAAGGAGAAGTTTCATTGTGATCCAAGACACAAGTGCTTAAAAATCAAAAGTCTACCTCAGGCCGGGGCAGCCTTTGGATCTCAGGTGGATGTACTAGAGGCCATCCTGACATGAAGGATTTAGAATTGGAGAAGAGTTTTCATCAAAATAAAAGGACACTTACTATTACTATTAGGGCAAATGTGGGAAAGTAAGTAGAGAAGAGACTCACTAAAGATGACAGGAATGTGTGGTCAGGCTGCAAAGTCTGACAGTTTGTTCCTCCTTTGCTGCATGCACACAGATATATGCATGATGCACACACGCAGCACAGATAAAATTAAGGCAATGATACTTTGCTAAAAATAGATGTAACAGTGTTAACTGGAGCTCTGAAAATTGGCTCAAAGCATATAAACTGATCAAGGTTTTGGAAAGAATTAAATTTCCAAAGTCAATATCTAAAAGAACGTAGTGTAGAGTGAATGCTGGTTTAGGATGTAAGGAATAGGTCAAGCCCAGTGCATGCTGATTGATGTCCGTCATTGTTAGATGGTAGCCCTGGTTTTCCTAGATCTATACCCCATAGAGTCTGGATCTCAATGAACTTTACGGAGATGTACTTGGTAAATACATCACTTCCATTCTCTTAAGCGATGATTCAGCTAGCGTTCTTGGAAAAGAAACCTTGTTTGTCTCTGGGTATAAATTACAAAATACCGTTATCAAAGCACATCTAAAAGCAGCTATATTCAAGAGTGGGTTAGTGCAAGTAAAAATTCTAGGAATTCTCAAGTATGGGTTATATGATCATTTCAGGAAACATTGCTTTAGCACAAGTGGTTCCCATTTGACTCAGTCTCTCTGCAATTTCTGACAGAGCTAAGGGAAATGGTATATGCCGTGGTATAGCATTTCCCTTCTATCTTAGTGCGTATAAACCCAGGGAAACATTACAATTTCATGTATGACACTGTCAGACCAGCAGGATGGAATATGTCTCGAAATCCTGCCTTGTGTTGGAGTCTAGGGAATGGGCAGAATTGTAGCTTCTGAATAAATGTGCAAACCAGCATTTTGAGTAGAGTTAGTTCTATGCAACTCTTCACTCACAAACATGGTCAGGGCAAAATTTGGACCAGCTTTCCCCATCTCTTCTTTCCAAGTCATACTCATACAATACCAATGCAGTCATAGTATCAAAGAGGAGACAGGATGAAGTGCAAACACCCAAGTAGCAATTCTTTCAAAGTCCTTGCCAAAGCCCTGTTTCCTTTATCCAGGTTTGCAATATGAAGTGTTTGGCCTGTACAAAACATGCTGTTAGAGGACAGCCAGTAAAAGTTTGATAAGTTTGCTCAATTTCTCAGGTTTTTAATTGTTGATGCAGTATGTAAATTGAAGTTCTTCCTGTGTTCTTAATTTGGCAAAAGGTTAACGATTTTTCATGAAGCTTCTATATGGATTGAGTGGGGTTTTTTTTGCATCAGCAACAAGCATTTAAAGTGAAGACGAAGTGTGAAATGTTAATAAATAATACTGAGAATAACCAGAGCGGTGCAATATAGAACATAAATTTCAGCAAAGGAAAAAGCCTACTGGGAGGGCACAGTGACTTTTATGGCAGGAATATTTCTTGAGCAGCACAGTGTTTGATTTGCCTCTGATTTCTGGGCTTCCTGTCCCTCTCCTGTCTGGAGGAGCAGTTTTGCTGTACCTTTATTACTCTCTTCCTGTGTGCTGCAGCCAGGTAACACAGGGTTTTTACATTTAAAGTGGTTCAAATTAATATTTCACTGGGAAATGACAATCAGAAGTGAGAGTCCTATAAGTTCCCTAAACTACAGTCCTGTCACATCCCAGCTTTTTGCAATATACATGCATGCCTTGTGCCAAAACCCTTGTCCCCACCTGGTTTCTCAAAGTCATGATTTAGATTTCACTTTGAGAATCCAGAATTTTCACTGTCTGGAGTATTGCAGGTAGGAATAGACTGGAATATTCTGATACTGTCTACCAGTAACGGAGAAAGCACCAAGCTTTGGCTACAGGGATCAGAGTAACTTGAAAGAATATGAGCATTTTATAGTTCCTGTTTCCTATTTCTATCTCAGAAATTATTTATAGGGTTTGTGAAGACATTTTAGATTAAAATATTGAAGAATATTCATCAAGCCTGCCTCTTAATTATTCCAATTCTTGCCTAAACACTCAGAAATCCATTTCTTAGGTAATTATGAAACTTCGTGCACTTTCTCCCCCCCCCTTTTGATTGCTGCTTAACTCTAAAAATATTTGTTTATGTTTTTCTGTCAGGTACCAGCAGAAAAAAATAGTCCAAGTAACAGGATTATTGAGGGTAACAGGACAAAACTAGAGTCTGTGAAAATGGAATTGTGCCTTGTTGTTGTTGCACTAAAGCACAAGAATGCTGATGAGGTTAGAAAATAAAATGTTCAACTTCTTTAGTAAAATCACAGAGTGCAGAATTCATTGAACCTTTAGAATCAACCCTCGTCATCTCCCTGGGAGCCCCCTCACCCAGTGATGAGGCTACCCTTTTGTGATGTGGTACCGAACAAGAGAAATGACTGAACCTCACAGCAACAAGGAACTTCCAAACTGTTTTCATTTAAGTACCTGATGATCAGCTTTGACTTCTAAAAGTATAATAAACCCCACATTTGTATGGGTAGGTAGGCATTGAAAAGCTAGGCACCAACTCATGGTTAGAACACAGCTTATGTAAATATCCTTCATTGAAGAGGTGTAAAAGAGAGAGAATCACACAATTCTGTCTTCCACATCTCCTGGAGAAACTAGAAGGAACAGTAAACCCTGCAATATGACAGTGGCATCCATCTTTATGTTAAAAAACCATAAAGAAGCACAACTAGCCATTCTTAGCAGTCAGAAGTAGTCAGCTGGCAGAAGGAACAGAAGGTGTGGTGAAGTGTAAGAGTGGTATTTGTCACAGACAAGAAGAACATGCAGTCTGTGTGCTGGAAACAACAAAATATTGAAGATAGAAGGGAGAATAAACTAAAGGAAGGCATGAAAGAGAGGAAAAGTTGGAGGGGAAGAAAACACAATGACCACTTTTCTGGATTTGATTCAAAGTAAATTTAAGTAGGTGAAAACTTTCTATTTGTTTTGGATTCTAGTAGAGTATGCCTAAGAAATTTATCCATCTTCATTAGAGTCAAAACAATTTTTGTGGAAATCTTTTCCTATTTAATTTTTTTACATCTGGCAATAACATATACTTACTGATGTTCCGTTTTACATTGTGGTTACTCTGGCTATAATTTAATTTTGGTCTTTGTTTTTTGCTTTTGGCTTTCTTTTTCCTTGTTTTTTCCCCTGTTGTTATCTTTTGTTTCATTCATGGGATGGAGAGTGGAAGTTCAGCCTTTTAAATGCAGTTTTACTCAGGAGATTCTTTCCAGAACCATCTGTTTCCCAAGAATCTTCAGACATATGTTTATGATGAAAGGGGATCTGCAAGGCCTGGAATATCTTGGTGCTAGTTGTCACCATTTTACTCAATCCAGCAGAGAGTGAATATTTCTTATGGATGTCAGCTAAACTGACTCATCCTCAGGTGGCAGCTTTATATGGAGATGGGAGCTGAAAAAGTTTTTTATCCATGATGCAGTATTTGACTTGCCTCACTGAATAACCAGGGTGAAAGATGTGGAGTATAAAAACCTCTAATTCTAGTACGATAATGAAGTTGTGGTTTCCCCTCAGGGTCGTTCTTCATGAGTAAGGGGGAAGAGGACCTGCCCTTGTGGTCCTGACTTTATAACTTCTCATGGTTTTTGCAGGGGACAAGGACAAGGACAAGGTTAGTGCAGGAGTAGTGCTGAGACCTGGTGTAAAATGTATTCAGGAAAATGCAAAGCAAATAGAATTGACCTCTTGTGCTGCAACTTTTATAATCATCACACACCCTAAACAACAAGAAAAAAAACTACTGAAGTCTTTTACTTTCTACTTTCTTCAACAGGAATTTGAAGCTGCTTGAAAGCTGTTTGGGAGCATTGAAAAACATTCTGTCAACTATGTACAGATATGAAATTATTATCTTTTGAGGTACAGATGACAGGTGCTAATTTGTTTGGGTTTGTTGTTGTTTTCTTGGGTTTTGTTCTGGCAGGGGGAGCAAGGAGATCTGGGGGAAGCAGGTTACCCGGGAGAGACCGGTCTTCCAGGCCCACAGGTAACTAATAAAACTTCTGTTTTTATTTTAGCTGTGAAGAAGATGAATTGTCAGTCTTGATATTTTGTTTTTCTTTTGGAAAGCTTGGTTAACTTCAGCTTCTGAATCTTGTGAGTAAGAAATCTTCCTTGGCAAATTTCTTCTGTAACCTGGAGGAATTAAATGTGGCAAGTTATGTGGGTGCAGCTTCTAGTGAAATTAGAAGAGGAAAATGAATAGCAAAAATAAGTAATTTAGCCAACACATCATTAGAAATTGCATAAAATCTATTGCATCGACAAAACCAATGTGAAAAGCTTTGTGTTTTAAAAATTTACTAAGTGGAGTAATTTTGAAGAGAATTATCATGGTAAACTGTTTATAGTAGCTTCCAGTTTTAAGATGCTCTTAGATCCTCTAAAGATGATTTTAACTTTATGTTTTAGTATCTGGAGAAAGTGTGCCTAGTTCACAGTGGGCTGCTTATGGTTCCCTTGATATCTTAGACACCTCAGTGAATCTCTGAATCAGGCTGTTGGGCAGTGACCATCTCAGCTGCTTCACACAGGAAAATCCCGACGACCAGACAGCCAGAAGTTTCACCTGTGCATTAAGGCTCACAAAACAGGCACTTGTATTCTGATCATTGCAGGAATCTGATCTTCATTGAAAGACTGTCAACAGTCTTGAACTGACTTTTTTTTCAATGGCTTTTTTACATCAGGGCCCAACAGGACCACAAGGGATCAGAGGACCTCCAGGACCACAAGGCATGCCAGGCCCTCTGGTTAGCTTTAAATAATATATTCCTACTGTACACATTAGGGCTTTGCATTCTCAGTGTTGATATTATTCTTATAGAGAGTTTTTAAAAAGCTTATAGAAAGTAGAAACTAAGGGGTTTTTGAATGTAACTGATCTTTTGTAACTGATTTGCAGCTTCATATGATAAAATAACAGCCTTGAAAATAAGTTTAGGTGGGTGAATAGGAAGTGAATGTCAGCGTTACTAAGCTTTTGCATGATTGTAGTGAGGAGCCTTATATTTAGATTCTACTCTCAGTTATCTAGTATGAGGACTAAGAGCATGGCTTGCAGCATGTTTAAATACAGATGTACAGTGGTGTAGTTGAGATCAAAGTTATATAACGATCAGTAGTTTCATTATGGCCTGTGAGATTTACTGCTGAAGTATGATCAGGTTGTAACATCTGAGCACTGTCTCCTGATCTCCTCTCCTGTGTGATGCTCTTGATTTTGGAGGTTCTTGTTCTGGAATTACATCAGTGTAAATCAGGACTGGAATGTCCTACACTGTCAGCCTTGGTCATCTGCTTCAGTCAAGTAATAATGTTCATGATTACACACCCAATTATATGTGAGCATTCATGGTTTTGTGCACATGTGCATGTATAGACTAGGTATCTATGTAGGTAGAAAACAACATTTATTTCATACTTAAAAGCATTTTGAGGTTTATACAGCAGTTGTACAGAAGACAGGAAAGAAATGGAATGATAGCTTGACCAGTTACTCTTGCTGTGGTCCTTGAAAGCTTGTAAATGCACTATTATTTATACTGACTCTGTAGTAATTTCAGGTGGGAATGAATCCTTGAGTGCAGTGAGCCCTTGCTTTCTTCACTGTATGCCTTTTAACTGATACTTCTTATTACAGGGTAGTCTGGGGCCCCCAGGTTCACCTGGCTCTGTTGGAAAGTTAGGTGCAAGAGGAGCAAAGGTAAAGATTTTTAAGGTATCTAATTGCAGCAATCTAACAGTATCATTCATTCAAGAATCTGACCAAAGAAGCTTGTTCTAACACTTTGTTAGTCCTATGAAATATGTGTAGAATATTAAGATCTATAGGCATTTTTAGACTGCATGGGAAGACAAGTGATATGTTCAAGGTAATCTTAAAGGTGTCAGAGAGACAATAAGAAGTTTTTAGTTTTGCCATGACCACTAGTGTAATTGCTGTTGTGGTAATGGTTCTCAGTGGGGCCTGGTTTCTCACAAAATGCAAGAGTTCTGACCTGACGCTGAAGCTTGTTTTAGGATTCCTAGAATCTGTCCAATCCGTTGAAAATACATTCCAGTTAATTACAGAATATCACAAGTTGGGAGAGACTGATGAGGATCATCAGGTCCAATTCCCTGCTCCTCACAGGGCGAGTAAAACGCATGACGAAGTGCATCATCCAGACACTTCTTGAACTCTGACAGGCTTGGTTCCATGACTGCTTCCCTGAGAAAACTGTTCCAGTGACCAACCACCCTCTTTGTGAAGAACTTATTCTTAATGTCCAATCTGACCTTACCAGTTCAAAAAAGCATAGTTGCTTATTTTCACCTTGTTTTTCTAAAAATTCCTGACAAGTCCAAGGAACCTTGACTATTACGATGTCTATCATAGAGGAATGAGTATGTTGAGAACAATTAAATCAACTTGAAGTTTAACAGAAAGACTTATGCCAATAGATGGTCTACATTACAGTTCATTTATAATAAATTTTATCCCTTACTTTTCTTTCATTTATGTTAATATGGGGGACTAACTTTATTCAATAAAAATAACTCAGTTGTTGTTGAATCTTTGAATGTAAGTCATAAGTCATACCAGTTAGCTAAGCCTTTCAATCTCTTTGGAAGTTTGTTACATTCAGTGACAGAGAGGTATCAGGAGGTTGAAGTGTTGCTATAAAAATAGTCACTGTGTGAAAACATACAGTGAAACAGTGACAAAAATTGGAAGAATACTTAGGAATTTTCATCATACCTTCTATTTTCTGTGTCTGATTTTGTGCTGTTTAATACTGGGGTCCTTGTTAGAAGAAAGTTCAGTTGGAAAGTGGAAACGAAAAAGGAACTGAAGAAAAGAAACACTGTGAGAGGACTAAGAGCTCACTGCAGACAGCCTGCCTGAGAAATATCATCTGCTATCAACAGGTGGTTCAGGCTGGTAGAATTCCAGGATATATCCTACTAGTACTATATTATAAACTTTTCCAAACCCCACTTTTTTCACTGATAAATAATACTGTATAACAATGGGAGTTTTGTTGAATAAAGGCCTTTGGAGTTTAGCTGCATGAATGCTCAGCATATTCTGATTTGCCTAGTCCTTTCCAGTTCCACCATAAGAAGCATTCCATGACACATGGTCTATAGTGGAATGCTTTTGCCCAGCATCAGCTAGTCTATAAAATGTGTAGGTACACTTCAGTCTAACAGACAACTTCACATTTCAGAAAGAAGAATTCTCCTGAATGAGTCCAACTAACAGCTTCCGTGTTTCAATTGTAACAGGGTGAACCTGGTGACCCTGGAGAGAAGGGCCCAGTCGGACCACCTGGACAGAGAGGCATGCCTGTGAGTCTTTCTCCCCTCATTCAGAGCCCCTGTAGTTTAATACCAATCCAGCTGAAATACTACAGTTCATTCCTTTCTATTTTCTCTGATATGATTAGAATTATTTCGCATTTGGTTCCCAATTTCCTTATGGACATCAGATTCCTTGTGGGCTAGAGAGAATATCTTTCACATCAATTTCTCTAGAGGAAAGAATATACTAAAGGTAGGGCACACAAGGAAAGGAAGTGTGGCCTTAATCCGTATTTTCTCTCTATGGCTTTTACCACCATTTGCTGCTGGTTTTAGATCGCATAGTGAGAACTTACCCTAATTCATTAATCTTAGCAACCTGAGCACCTCACTGTAATGGGACGTCTTTATTTCAAAGTAAAACTGGACATAAATCTAATCCTCTATTAATATATAACTCATGGTATGTTCAACCTATGCAGGGCATGGATGGCAGAGATGCCTATGGTCCTGAAGGAAGCAAAGGAGCAAAGGTGAGTGCTTCCAGTCAGAATGTCTCTCAGTCTTCTGCAGTATCAAATGGAAAATCCATATTATATTAAAAAGAAATGTAAGACATGGCCACTGTGTATTTCTCAGGTTCAGTAAGAGATTCAGGATTCCCACAGTCCTTGTGAGAAATTCTTCAATAAGATATTTTTTTGAGGACCCCTCTCTCTTACTCTTTCCCTTGATGGGTGTATATGGATATGAAGGATTGTACTTCTTGGAGTACGCAGTGCTTTCTGTCCATTTCAGTCCGCTTGACTAGCCACTCTTCTTGGCAAATATTGGTGGTCCAGCCACTTGGGGCTCTGCTCATTTTTCTTCTTTCAGTGGAGGGATTCCTTGCCTACCAAGGAATACTGAGACAGTAAGGATATTGTTTTAATGTGAAATATTCTTCCTTGTGCTCCTACGGTCAGCAATAAGATCTGGGGATCAGCCTCTGGATTGCTAAGAAACTCATTCCCTTCACAGTGCTGAATAAAAAAAGCAATTAATTTCTTACGTCTTTAAAAACATAAAAGAATCCAGCTAAAATAAAAAGTATACAGAAATGAAGAGATCAAATTCATGGCACCAGTGGTACCAATGGGTCAATCTGGGAGCAGAGGAGTCAGGATGCTGGAAAAAGCTGCAGTCCTCCTTTCAAGAAATTTGTGTAGTGTTGCGATACAAGTCCTTTCTTGCTGCTTGTAAAATGGAAGTGGCCCAGTGGATCTCTGATAGGCCTGTCTCTCACTGTTCCTCTTTGTGGGAGAAGCAGAGTGTTGTAGTAACCTGCAGAAAAGATATGAAAGGCTTCCTGGGAGCCTCTCCAGCTGATGAGCTCCTTTTGCTAAAATGGCTCTTGGTGCTTCTTATTTTCCAATATCTTTTCTCTCCTTCTTAACTCCAACAATTCCTTTTCATAGGAATGCATACATTGTATACAAGACTAAATCTTTTAATCTCTTGGAATCTCCCACTTGTTCACTTCAGGGAACATCCTCCGTGTTAGAAGAACGGAGGAAAAAAGTTTCTCCTAAATTCTTCTTGTCATTATTCATTGTTTTAAAGGATTAACTTAAAGCCTTTCTTATACACTGATGTCTGCCCAGGGTTTGGCAGGGCCTGGATTAAAGCAATTGATAAAAATAACTAAAAACCAATTTACTCCAGAATAGTGATTCAGAAAGAATAATTTTCCCCTGATAGCTAAGAGAATAAGCTTTAGTATAAATTTTACTTAAGGTTGCTATTAATTATACAGGTTCACAGTCACATTACGCTCTCTTACATGTAATGGGGGGTGTACGTGCATGTAATTTGCTGAAAATTGTTGGATAAAGTCATATGACGTTTTACAATCATGTCCACTTCCATGGGAATGAACTCTTAAAAAAATGGCATACATAAGTAGTGTGAATTCTGATGTTAAGGAAAGAGGTACTTCACTTCTGATTGGTTTATGTGAGAGTTTCCATATTTCTCATATACGAGCAAAGAACACACCAGAAACTGAAGTAACTGAAAGCAATTAATGAATTGACTTCTGATATGCCAACAAAATATCATGGTATCATTGTTTAGTATGGAGGGTACAACATTTTGAAACTACATTCAAACACTGAGTTCTGAATGTTACCATTTACTCATAGTCATTATACGTGAATTCCACTGTATATTGCTAGGATGCATAAATAAGTTTTGATAAGACGTATATTTGAGAAACTGAGAATGCTTGAAAATCCAGAAACTGTTGGAAATTTTTAGAACGCTCTTCCTTTAGATGAGCAAGGTGTTCATATAAAATGGTGTCATTTGAGACCAGAGTAGTAGCCACAGTTACTTGAATGGGCTGGAATGCTAAGAATAATTTTTAAATTGTTTTTGGTTTAAAGGCATCAAACACTAAGCAGATCATAAAGTTCTAGATTCTTATGAAGTCTTTGTCCTTTCTTTTTGTAGGGAGAATCTGGATTCATAGGATATCCTGGTCCAGAGGTATGATTAAATGGCATATTTTCTTTCCTTATGTCTTGTTTTGCATTTTTCTATTTGGAAGTTTTCTGTCTTCTCCTTTCCTATAAAGTTCTGAATTTCATTAATTTTCAGGGAGAAGATGGAGACCCAGGCATTCCAGGAGCTGAAGGACCCAAAGGATCTAGGGGTAGAAGAGTAAGAACGACAAATTTGCTAACTCTGTGAAGAGTTCTATAAATAAAGCCCTTATGTCCTAGGTGTTTTCTCACCAAAAAAAAAAAGTTAAATTGGTTCCCACCCTGATCTTTTATTGCCATATCTTGTGCGACAGGTCTTGAGAGAATGCAGGTCGGAGTCTTCAGAGATGCTGGTTGCTAATAATTCTTAATAGTGGTAACCTATGTAAATGCAGGATCCAACTCACAATATGGTTATGGAGGGGTTTTTTTCCCTTATGAAATTTGGCACCTATGTGTGCAATTATAAAGAATGAAACTTGTATTCCTATTTTTAGGGTAATGCTGGCACACCAGGTTCCCTGGGAGATCCAGGAGATCAAGGGCCATCAGGACCTATGGTAACATATTTTTGTTTTTAAAAAAATCACTCTTAGATTGATCTTAGACTTACTATTAGAATAACGGACTATTTAATTATGTTTCATATGCTTAGTTGCCTGGAAGTTCTATAGAGTTATGTCTTGCCTGTGGATATGTGTGTACAGGAGCACCTGCTGTTGAAATCGAACTGCAGCAAAATAGTGCAGGACAGAATTTCTTCCACAGTATTTGGTATTGTCTTTAGGCTGGGTAAATATCTAGTTAAATAAGCAGAGAGTACTGGATTGATCTGCTGAAAGCCAATGTATTTTTTTCATTTCAAAAGAAAAGCCATTTAAAATCAGACTTGCAGTTAAAGGCATGCACTTAAAGCTTATATTGACCGTAGCATGTTAATCCTTATGTACAAGTAGATGTCCTGATGTACTTTTCCAGTGTCTGTGTTCTGCATTTTATACAACCAAATGTTTTATTCTCTATCTAAGCAGATGAAGGGATTGTGTATTTCAATAGGATTTAGGACTAACCTTGTAGGTAGCTAGGAAAATCTCTGTATGTGTCTACCTTTGTCCTGCAGCAATGCTGAAAATCAGCTCCATAGTGACCAGAAACAATCTCTACTGTTACTGATTTTCATGTTAAACTTTCTTAGGCCTACTCTTAGTTTAAATGTGGAACATTATTGGTAGCAGTATCTTTACCTGTATAACATGGCCCATGGGATGTGTCAGCTTAGAAAACTTTTTTTCCTTCTCATTACACTGTTCTGCTCAATGAATGTACCCGTCCCACTTTATTTTATGATGCTGGGTGCAAGAATGGCTAAGAATGCATTGCCTTCCCAGCTGCTTGGCCACTCACATGTTACAGGTAGACACATCTTGTGAGCTGATGAGCCACAGCCATTGGCCTTGCCAGTCCATGGTCCAAGAAGTCTTCAGAGGGATTTCAAGCTCAAGATCTCCTCCTCAAATGTAGAAATGAGAATAGAGCTTGGGATATCTGGGCTTGGTGGGATTATTACAGTATCTGTTATCAGTGAAATGAGAAAGTGGGAAGTCTGTGGGAAGTGGAAGTGATAGGGAATGCAGGAAGAGGCACAGGTAGTAGGCAGGGACAGCCAAAACGGGCCTGTCTTACCCATCCTTCCTGCCTGGTGACATGATTGTCTGTATGTGTCAAGTCTGCACAGCTCAGTCACCACCACTGAGCTGCTGCAAGTAGCATTAGGGCTCAGAAAATTCACAGTTAACTCTTGCTGAACAGTACCAAAGAAGAACATTGACCTGCTGGGAAACATGAGAAGAAAAAAGCATGGAATGGCTGCGATGGTGCTAGCAGCAAGACAGCAGGGGAGGTGAAGAGCGTAGCTCAGGCAGAAGATGGAGGAATGGAAGATTAATTGGAAGGGGAAGGAATAAATAAGGAGATGGGGTTGTAATCTGGGGATGTAAAGAAGTATATAATTTTTGTGAACTGAAGTGTTATGGTAGAGAGAGGGTAAGGTAAAAGCTGTGGGATGTGGAGCTGAAATTTTTCTGGTGTATCTCACTGCAGCCTCCTGCAAGTAAGTGAGAATTTTCAATAGTCTTCCTACACATCTGAATGCACACATGATGAGAACTCTTAAGCTCCTTTGAAAAAAAAATTCCTTTGCCTCTGTTTTATTCCCATTATGAAGATTAAAAAATACTTTTATTTTGAAAAAAGGTGCTTGGGGTGCTAGCATTTTTTCCACAGTTCCCAAGGAGAAGGATGCAGAGTAGGTTGAGCTATCATGATGTGTGTTCTGCAGGGTCTTTCGAGGTAGAACTGTAGGGATTTTACCCTGCAAGGGTAGAGGGCAAGCTTGTCACACATCAGGTGTTGGAAAGTACAGAAAGTCCAAATAACTGAACATAGCACAGCAACTACTGTTTATAAAGGAAATCCAGTTCTGAACTATGCTGGTTCTCAAGGGCAACAAGTATTGAACATTTTAAAACCATTAATGAAAATGGACTGAGAAATAAGTCTGAGAAGTGGTCTGTAACTCTGGAATGGGTCCACAAAAATGTATGCTGGGAACTGACGTCTCCTCATATTTCAAATTCATAAGTGCTTGTTGGGAAACACTATATGCCTGCATTTTCTTTGGGCTACAGAGTACTAGATGGAAATACATTATCAGGGTCTGACTTTTTGGAGCTGTGTTTATTTTGTTTCAGGGTGCCAAGGGACCAATGGGCACCATTTTAATGGAAGTAAGTAACAACCTTACAGCTAACTGTGCACTGCATGGAATTATCTGTTTTAGTCTTCCATTTATAAGCACTTACAGCAGTGCACACAATTAGCTGTTATAAAACAATATCCTTTTCATGTTCTTGTCAGAGTGCAGTGGGTTCATCTGTTCTGCAAATGATCAAGGAATGAGAAACAATTATGCCTGTGGATTAACACCATGTCCAAAGTTTTACAAATCGTTGGACCATTAATATTCATTTACCTGTTTCTTTACTCACATCAGTTTACACACTAGCTCACATTTAGGGGTACTTTTTCCCCTCTTGTAAAGGAAGGCATTTCTTCAGCAACAGTTATTTTCACTGGGAATAGAAGTACAGGATTTCTTCAGAATCGTAATCCCATATAAAATGAGCACTTCTGAGCAAAGGTTCCATCTAACCCTTGCATGGATGACTACCTACAGGCAATACTATTGCAGGTGTGTTCTGTGTCCAGAGGAGGTCTTCTCCCCCTTCATGGACCTCTCTTCCTATGTGAGTTGCTATTGAAATGTCAGTTCTCTTATGGAAGTGCCATTGAGTGGTGACATCCTAGATCAGTTTATTAGCACAAAATAAAGAATGGATAAATGGTTTCTTGGTACTCCAGAACATCATAAATGCCAACAGAGCAGTTCTAGAAAAATATGCCTAGTTTCTACAGCAAGTGAGAGTGTCCCTGTACTATTTGAAATAAAGAGGAACTGGATTGTGTGAATCTGGATTTACCGTAATGAGAGTTAGTTCAGGAACTGGGATACGACCTTCAGCTCAAACACCAGTAAGGTTCCCAATCTGGGATGGTCTGGGATTTGCTATTAATTCCTTTTTTATTTTGAATCTGCAGCCTTGTGAACTTGTGAATTTTACAAGAAAAAACTGCCGTAAGTAGGGAGCATCTTATTTTACCTCTGACACCTAGTCACTCTTCTTAAATGGAATAACCTCCACTGGAAACCCTGTAAACTGATAGTTTGTATCTGGGTTCCGTTTGACTGGTAGTTGTTAATTGTGAGGAGTTTTCAGCAGGTGTATGAAGCAGACTTGCTCTTTTTGCTCCTTTTCTAATTTGTTAATTACAAAACCTGTAACAAATATCTCTTTACCTCATTAAAGATTAAAATAATTATTTGGCATTGTGCCAACACCCTTTGGGGAGTTCTCTGAGAGAAGACAATACTTGTATGTGCACTGTCCTCCGAATTAGGCATGTTCTTTCCCTTCACACATATGTGCGCAGCAGAACCCAGAACAATTTTTTTACTTCTCATCCAGTAAAAGTGCACTATTTTGAGTATTTGATTATGGAAGAAGAGTGTTGTCTTGCACTGGCAGGTTCTATCAGTTGTCTGAGCTTTGAATCAGGCTTTTTATTGAAAGGAAGTGAATATGTCACTGTATTAATGAATATGAGCCCAAAATAATTTATTTGCCCTCCCTCTCTTTCTTGCAGCTTGCTCATCAGGTAAGTCCATCTGGCCTCTGCATATCCATTCTTTTATAGACTTGAAGAAAAAACTAACAATGCTTAAGTTGTGGAAAGATTCTCACAGAAATTTTCTGCTTTAATATACAGACACATGTCCAGCTTACCCAACTGAAGTGGTGTTTGCCTTCGATATGTCTGATGATGTTACACCAGCTGCATTTGAAAGGATGAGAAACATTGTCATGTTGTTGCTGAGGACCATTAAGATCAGTGAAAGCAATTGCCCAACAGGCGCTCGTGTCTCCATTGTTTCTTTCAACACCAATATGCGCTATCTCATCCGATTCTCAGAATTCCAAAAAAGCAACTTGCTGCAACAAGCAGTCCAGAGAATACCTCTGGAGAGATCCACTGGAAAGCGAAATATTGGGGCAGCCATGAGATTTGTTGCAAGAAATGTCTTCAAACGTGTTCGTCAGGGCATCCTCACAAGAAAAGTAGCCCTGTTTTTTGCCAATGGTCCATCGCAGGATGATGTTGCCATCAGCACAGCTGTGCTTGAGTTGAGTGCCTTGGATATCACTCCAGTGGTTATTGCCTTCAGTGAAGTGCCAAATGTCAGACGTGCCTTCTCAGTAAGTAGATAGATGATAGAAAATTGAGTCACCCATTTGCTCAGTGTGTGCTATTGTTTGAGTAAATCCTGCTCGCAGTCCAGTAAGTTCTAGGAACTGTCTAATCCTTTAGTAGAAAGAGGTACATTAAAGAATATTACTTCAACGAAGAAACGGTGATTCACTTGACCATAATGATCATCATCTGACCTCTTTCTGCACATGAATTTTTAATGGCTTGTGCTTTTAGGCCAAATCACAGAATTTCCATAACATTGTGTTAATTTCACTTAGTTACCTTTGCCATTACTCTTCTGAAGATGTGACATGTACTGACCATTTCACTAAGAAACTGTGGCCCTAGTTTCTAGAAAAAGTAATAGAAGTCTTCAAGTACACCATGTTTTTTTCAAAGGAAAATGAAATTAAACAAAACCCCTTTTGATATCTGTATTGCCATTCGCTCAGGAGAAAATGATGAAATTTTGTTTTATGACTTCATATAAAAGATAGTAAACAAAAATAAACAGTCCATTTTACAAGGTACCAGAGGAAACAATTCTAAATTTATTTAAGGTTTCATAACATAGATTCCATGGTCTCCATCTTTCCAATTTGTTTTGGTATCGTCTGTTCTCAGTTTGAACTTTTTCAAAATAAAATTCTTTCGAGCTGCTGTTTCTTCGTAATTGTCCTTCCGAAAGGAAACATGTTCACTTACACATGACAAAAGGTGCAAAACTTGGAGTCTGTTCTGATCTAGTAGCCATTTAATCTTCTTATTATATTTATTCTCATGCAGCCTCATATCTGTTAGTCAATTCATGTATTTTTCTGGCTGTATGTTTATTTAGCAGAATTAAATAATTCTGCTAGCATATGAGAAGGAAGCTTATAGTTTGTTGACTGGGTTGCCCCACAGGATAAACAGGAGCAAGCATCAGTATTTTGTTTACTTAGTATAAGCAGGTTACAAATCTGAATGCGTGTGATGATGTCTGGTATTTACAAAAGTGCTAATTATCCATAAATCAGTCTTCAGAGTAGAAAAGTTTAAAAGAGCTGCTTAGCAGGGGGAAAGGCAAAAAATTCATGGCAGTAGCTCTCCTTTATGTTTACAATGATGGGAAGGCAACCAGCCTCACCACCACCTCCCGAGTAAATACAACCTCCCTTTTTCTTTCAGATGGACTTCTGCCCTTGCAGTCGAGAGATGGTTTAATCTTTATGATCCTGCCAGCCTGTAGCCACAGATACTTAGTGCCTTTGGTTATTTTGTTTTAGGAGTTTCAGTTTAGAGATCATTCAAACCTTGCCAATTCTAATTCCTTTGAAGAGTTCTATCTATAACATTCTTGACAGACATTAATCAGAATTTAATTGTGTAGTTTAAGCTGAAGTTTAATGCAAAGAAGTAATTATTTCTTTACTCACCATTATAGTATAATTTACAGCCATTGTTGTTAATCTTAGTCTACAAGGAAATGCATTTTCCCTTGAATCACATTTGGATGGGGTTGGGTGGTCAGTGAAATTATAGATTGTTGTTGGAGCTTCTTCAGAGTTCCTCAAGCATTTCTGTGGTCAAATCTTCTACTGGGGAAGATTGTCTTTCTTCAGCTGATCACAGGCAATGCATATGTTGTTCTAATGCTAAAATCTTCTCTCCCAAGGAAACATCTTCACTCTTTATCCCAGATATAAGAGATCCTGCCCTTTTCTCTGTAGAAAAATACCCTCTATTAAGAAAAGAAAAACTGTAATATATTTTACCTGTCTTTTAAATGTTACTTTTATGTCTACTTTAAAACATAGATTGATGACACTAGAAGATTTCAATTATTTGTTTGGGAAAGACAACAGGATGAAAATTTGGAGGGCATCACATATTGTACACTTTGCTTTGGTAAGACATTTTACAAATTCCATCTGTTGTATTGGTCTATTTAGCCTTTCAATAACACATTCTATCATATTTATTTTGCAGTGTGGTGTTGGGGAATTTTTATGGTACACCTTAAATGTGTTTGTGCTTGAATATAAAAGAAAAATATTAATAAACAATGCACTGGGCAGAATCCTACTGCCATAAATGGTTCTACAAGGAGAAATTGCAAAAATGTAAGAGCTGATTCCTTATATATGCTTGCACCAGCACCAATCCCATAAGTGGTTGCATGGAGCAACTAAGCCCAGTTTGGCTGCCCATAGGTGGCCCTGAGTGCTCCCATTCCAGGGTGGCTACAAGACAGTGCTGCAGCTGTTTCTTGTCATCACCAAGAGAAACTTCACTCCCTGACAGGGATTTTTTTCTGTGTCTGACATTCCTGCTTCCAGCCAACTTAACCCCTTCCCCAAATGGGCCTTCTTGCCCCCTGTGACAGATCATTTCTTGGTTACAGTTATCAGTGCTGAGGAGTTATAATTTTAGTTTCCTCTTCAGTGGATGGTAAGAATTAGACTGTCAAAACCACAAAAGCTGTTTAATTAGTTTCTGTCTCAGCCATGTGAAATGAATTACTGGGTTTAGCATTTCCTTTTTAACAGAAATGAACTTAAAATAGCATTAGGATTCTGGGAAACCAGGCTCATCTGCTGTGGATTCTACACTGTGAGGGGAGGAGATGCTACTAAATGATAATATTTCAGAATGTTGAATAGTGATCTGAGATGAAAAATAGGGTTTGTTTCTGTGTCCTTTACAATGTTTAGATTTCAACAGAAGAAAATTTCTCAAGGGAACTCTTATCTATGAAGTTTTACCTTATGAGTGTTTTTTTGCTCTCATGCCTGAATAATTTCCCATGGTATCTCAAAACCTCCTTCAGCAAGAGTCGTCTGCTGTTCGTTACTAGAACAAAAAGATTTCAAGTTCCCAAATTATTTTTTTAATCAAAATTTAAGAAAAATAAAATAAATGTATAGGACTGTGTGAAGTTTTTTCCAAACTCTTGCTTTTGTTGTATTGCTAAATAGTTTGCTGTTTGCTCTTCCTCTCTAGATAAATGCAAACCAAGAACCAACTGTGAGGTGCCCATTTTTCCCCCAGTTCTGATGGATATGGATATCACTTACATCATGGACAGCTCTCGCAGTGTCAGCAGTGAAGAGTTTCAGAGAGCCAAAGACTTTGTGAACAACATGCTAGATCAGTTTGTTGTTTCCTTGCAGCCAAACGAATCATACGGAGGCATCAGAGTGGCACTGGTGCAGCAAGCTCCTAGGGACTTCCTGCCTGGCAGAAACCAGACGCCTGTGGCCTTGGAGTTTGATCTAGTTACATACAGCAGCAAAGATTTGATGAAGAAACACATCCAAGAGTCTGTTCACCAACTGGAAGGGCCATCAGCCATTGCTTCTGCTCTACAGTGGACAGTCGAAAATGTATTCTTTAAAGCCCCCAGACAAAGGAAACACAGGGTCATATTTACAATAGTTGGAAGCAAAACAAGCACGTGGGACAGAGAGAGGCTGAAAGAGATTTCACTCGGAGCCAAGTGCCAAGGATTCACTTTGTTCACCCTTGCGCTTGGCAGTGATGTGAGTGACAGTGAGCTGATGGAGCTGCCAAGTTCCCCCACAGAGCAGCACTTACTGACACTGGGCAGGGTTTCGACAGCAGAGATGGTGTACGCTCAGAGGTTTAGCCGGGCATTTCTAAATCTTCTACAGCGTAAGTATCACACAATGGCATTTGCTTAAGGTACGGAAAGAAAGAGAAATGCTGTATTGAAAAAGGTGGTGAGTATATATGTGCTATCATTCCTAGTCATAACTGCCAGTCTTTCACCTTTAGTTTGCCTCAGATGCTGGACATTAATGGAAGTGCCAGCAATGATGGAACAGCATTATATTCTAGTCTTAAGCAGGTTTTTTCCCTGAAGTTTTTATTTAATGTGTGGCTTTGTGAACTCCACTTTCATTAAAGATAGACTATTCTCAGCTAAGAGAACACAGTTCTGATTGCTGATTAGGTCCACATTTCTCCTCAGGCCATTGGCAGGTCCAGATTTACTGAGCTGTTTATGCTTATTTAGGCTTTGGAACAGGTAAATATTTAGCACATTTTCTCTTTATTGCAGTTATTCCTCCTCTGCAGAGCAGAAAAAGGACTTCTTCACTTTTCAAGACATATTCATGCAGATTAGCAGATCTTAGGTGCTTTGAAATACAAACAAGAAGATATCAAGAAGGAAATTGTCACTGATTTAAAATCCTGTATGTACTTAGAGACTTGAAAGTTTCTTTGGAAGCTAAATAGGTTATTACAGAGCAAGACAGAAGTATGAAAGGTTGGTTCAGGAGTCATTCTCACCTAGCTAACCTCTATCATAATTTTCATTTTCCTGGACATAGTCCAGTCACTCTGGATATGGTGTGTTAACTTACTGAAAGATGCAAACTTCAGTTCCCAACAAAAAACTCACTTAGTGCTTTTTACTAAACATACTGGGGTTTGGAGGACTTTAAAACTCAACTGTGGTATCTGGGCTTTCCCCACAGAAGAAATGAACAGTTATCCTTCACCTGAACTTCAAGAAGAGTGTGAAAACTTAGATCGGGGAGAGATACAACAGCAAGTGTCTATAACTGAAAGGTTTGGAATTGCCTATTTAACTCTTTGGGTGTGTATCTCTGAATATAAGATTTTTGCCTTTGTGTCAGTACTTGTATTTAAAGTACCTTTAATAGAAATGGGACCAGGATGCATTTTTCAAGGTCATACTGGTGGTTAAATAATTTTTCTCTTCCCCCTCTTCTTGGAAGGATGCCTTTTCCTGGAATGGCTGAACTTGGTTCCAGCTATGGTTTGGAAGACACTGAAAAAACTGAAAGCAGAGTCATGAAGAGTATTAAAGAGAACACCAAAGAACTTGTATACACAATGCCAGAAATGAGATATGATTATGAGGAGAAGAATGAATATGTCATAGAGGGAGCTGCTGCGGGAGAAAAGCCACAAGAGTGTGGAGAAGCTCAGGAGGAGAACAAGGAAAACTTAGATGCAACAGTAGAAACTAGAACTGCCTGTAATGATTATGGTATGATTTTAGAATATGAAAATCCTTTTTTAATTCAGTAAAAAAGCTCTAAATTGTAAAGGGCTCAGTTGAATATTTACACATGATGAAGAATTTCCATTAATTACACTTTTCCAAAGCTTTTGGTCATCATATGTTTGCATTCAGTCCAAATCTATACAGTAAGAGTCTGCAAGTGAAGATTGAACTATATGTGTCATTGTGACTTTAGTTTTGATTTGTAACTTTTTGTGATAGTATCATAAAAAGTTCTAATCCTCCTTACTAAAACAGATGATCATTTTAAATTCCAAGTTGCACTGTAATTCCTGAGTTACTCCTGCTGATAACTTAGCTCAACGTGGAGGAACTAAATATATCTCTGATACAGTCCGTTCCTGTAGGAAGAACAGGACCCCTCAGTAGAAGTTTCAAAATATATATTCTTCATGTTTTTAACTTTTATTCCTAATTATGCATTTTTCTTCACAGATTTGACATTTGATACAGGTATGGGAAACTGATTATGAGATTATTTGTCATCAACATTCTTTTAGCACAATTGAGTGTTTTTGTTGTTTAAACTACAGTTAAAGAGAATTTATGTGAAAAAAATGAAAAGGTGGCTACATAGTTTTGGGTGTGGTAGCTCATTGCTGCAGCTGTCATCCCTTTGTTTTTCATCCTTCTCCACTCAAATATGATTCCAGAGTGTCTGGTAGCCACATCCCTGATGAGAGAGTACCAATGCCTTTGCAATACTGTTTTAATATTGGATCTTTAATTAAGAGCTAGTGTACCACTGTGAACGCCACACAACCACAGTGCATGATGGACTTACTCAGCACCATAGGAATTGGTCCTGTTGCCTAACTGCATGAATACAGTCTTGTTAATCTCTTATTAAACAGTTCATGAACTCTGTGGTCACACAGGAAATCCAGTAACAGGAAGATATATTACTGTTTATACTTTACAAATAAAATATTTCCTTTGAGGAAGTAGTCAGGGTCATTGCACCAATGTAAGAAGTGACCTAGAACACTTAGAGGAGAGGTATGAACTGCCTTTCTCGATCCTGTGTTGTAACTAGTGACCCAACAGTTTACTTCTAAAAACATGTAACCCAGTTCCAGAACTTGTCTTTTGAGAGGTATACTTTGTACTGATCTGTTGCTTGAGATTATTGCTTTTCAGTTGGTTAGGAGAAGGTTACGTCATTTTAAATCTTTAAGCAGGGTAGTTTTATCGCGATTTTGCTTTACTTCTCAGTTCTTCCCCTTCAGTGTTGTACAGGCACCAATATCTAGAGCTGCCCTTCTGTCTTCTTTTGAGTAACTCTGAATTTACATTACTGAAAGATGATTAGATCTGTTCTTACGGAATGCCAGATTGCTACAACGTATGCTACTCCTCACCTACTTTGCTAATTTATGCAGTTTAAATTTATATTATTATTGGATTTGGCTAAGAGACTGTCATGGATAGTTTAACAACCTATGTATGTTTGTTTATGAAATCTTATTGATGGATACCAGTATAACAAGTTGGAATAAAGAAGAGGGAAATTATTAAAAGGTTTATTTACATAGTTTCTGTGGACCACATATAGTCATTTTACAATCATTTTAATAAAGTCTATGTTAGAAAACTAAAAACCTTTTAGCATGAAAATCGCTGAAAATCTCATCATTTCAGACATTCTTTCTGGTTAAAGCAATCATAAGAAGAGGGTCTTCAGACCATGCTGACACTGTGGTTTTATAGATGAATACTTTGTAAGTCTTTGTAAAATCTTGAGCACTGGCTACTTATTTTGTCTGACAGTTTGCACTGAATGTTAGTTTTCCCTGAATTTAGCAGTGCTAAGAAGGGTTGACCTTTCTTTCATTAAATCTGTCTCTTATTTCCCTTTTCCAGATGCATGTGACCTTGTTCAAGATAGTGGAGAATGTCAGAATTACATTTTGAAATGGTACTACCACAAAGAGCAGAAAATGTGTGGTCAGTTCTGGTATGGGGGCTGCGGAGGCAATAGAAATAGATTTGAAACACAAGAAGAATGTGGATTCTTGTGTATAGAGTCTTCCTAGTGCACAGACACTTAAGTTACTTTAATTCTTCAGTTAGACTATCAGGGTGATGCGGAAAAGGGATTCAAAGAGAAGGGTTTACATAGCCACTTGGCTCCCATGTTTCAGTTGAAAAAATACTTGATTATAAATTTATTACCTGGTAACTTAATTGTGAAAATTAAAATTTAAGCTATTACTCCATTGATCTCATATAACTTGCTGAGTACAGAGAAATTTGTTAGCCAACAATGTATTGTTTAAAAGGCATGAAAGTATTGAAATTTGACTTTCTTCCATAAATACCAAAATGTGCACTTTCCAAATATACTCCATAAAATAAAACAATACCTCAGAGATTTTCCTGAAATAACTTGGGACACAAGACACTAATGTCAGAATGTTTGGTGTGTTTGCTTACATTTATCCTGTTTATAGAAAATACTAAAAAGCATTTAGATCTCAAATGACAGACTTCCTAGGACTTATTTCACTCTGATTTGAAGGATTTTCTACCACAGAGTCATTCTTGGTTTCTTAATTATTTTTTTCCTGAATAATCCAACATGTGAATAAAATCAACAATTCTGAAATATTATACTTCTGCTCCTAGTTCCTGAAACAGATATAGCTGTATTCTCACTGTGTGGCATCTCATTTGTAAATAAGCATTGGTCCCCTTTCCTTGTTACCTGATGTTAGACAAATGCATTTATTTTAGAACATTAGATTTTCATGGTTGCTCTTGAGTGGAAGAAAAGATCCTGAGGACATCATCTGATTAAAGATAATAAATACAATGCTGTGCAGGCAGGTGGAACTTATATAAACTTTCACACTCCGTTGACTTATCCAAACTTTACTGTTGCCCATTTTATGTCTGTAGAAGTCATGGTGCATTTAACTTCACCTTGGTCCACTCTGCAGAGGTGGCTGTACTCACCTGGAATTTTGTTCTTCTCTGTATTCATCTACAAGATGATACAAGGTTACATCTAGTGGCAGTTTTCCTTATGATTCTTTGGGAAAAAAAAGAAGAAAAATATTAATCTGGAATAAGAACTGTAAAAATGATACAGAAAATGTTTTCTACTGGTGAAATAAAGTGAAAAAAATTATATATATTTTATATCTGAGGATGGATACCACTGGATATAGAGCAATATGTGTCAGGCCCCCTTAAATAAAATTTAAAATTTCCCTTTAAAAATACAGGCTTTGCTCTGATTCAGAGGAATCACACACACAATAATGAGCTCTTCCTAGCACAAGAGCTCCTCCTGGCACCCCAGTTACCCTTGTTGGGTTGGCTGTTTCAAGGGAGGGTGTCCTCTACACACCATACAACTGATGCTACATGGAGTAAGTGGGTCACACTGATCACACAACAAGCTTGGATAGGAAACCCCAGTCATCCAAGAATCTTAGAAGTGCTCATGGACTGGCCAGAAGGCAAAGATTTTGGAATGTCACCAGAGGAGGAACTAACACGTGCTGAAGAGGCCCCACTATACAATGAATTACTAGAAAGTGAAAAGCAATTGCCTTGTTTACTGATGAATCCTGCCATCTTGTGGGAAAGCATCCGAGATGGAAAGGAGCTACCACAAGTTACAGAAACTGATTAAGGATAAGGTGAATTGAGTCAGTTTGCAGAGGTGAAAGCCATCTAGTTGACCTTTGACAATGAAGAACATCAGAACAACAAACAAGTGGATCAGGATGCTAGGATTGAAGTGGCTCAGGTGGTTTTGAATTGGCAACATGAGGGTGAATTGTTTCTAGCTTGGTGGGCCCATGACGTTGGGTCGTCAAGAAAGAGGTGCAAAATACAGGTGGGCTTGTGATTGAGGAGTGGAGTTAACCATAGACACTATTACACAAGTTATCCATGGATGTGAAACATGCACTGCAATTAAGCAAACCAAGCAGATAAATCCCCTCTGGTATGGAGGACAATGGCTGAAATAAAAGTGTGGAGAGACATGGGAGATTGACTATATCACACTCCCTCAAACCCATGACGGCAAGTGCCATGTGCTTACAATGCTTACAATGGTGGAAGCAACCACCAGAGGTCTGGAAACATATCCTGTGCCCCATGCCATGGCCTGGAACACTGTCCTGGGCATTGAAAAGCAAGTCTTACAGCAACATGGTACCCCAGCAAGAAAGAACAGAGCTCATTTCCAGAACAACCTCATAGACATTTGGGCCACAGAACATGGCATTTGAGTGGGTATATCACATTCCCTGTCATGCACCAGCCTCTGGAAAGATAGAACAGTGTAACAGACTGTTAAAGACTACACCAAGAGCAATGGGTGGTGGGACCCTCAAACATTGGGATACACATTTAGCAAAGGCCACATGGTTAGTCAGCACTAGGGAATCTGCCAGTCAGACTGGCCCTGACAAATCAAAACTTTTGCATACTATAGAGGGGGATAGAATTCCTGTAGTGTATATTGAAAACATGCTGGGAAAAGCTGAGTGGGTTATTCCTACCTCAGGCAAAGGCAAACCCATTCTATGCTAGCCCCAGCAGCTGGAAAGGACTGTCGTGGTTTAACCTCAACCAGGAACTAAGCCCCACAGCTGGGGAAGAGAATAGGAAGAGTAAAAGGGAGAAAACTCAAGCCTTGAGGCAAAGACATTTTAATAGATAAAGCAAAAGCCATGCACACAAGGAAAGCAAAACAAGGAATTAATTCAACATGTTCCACTGGCAGGCACGTATTCAGCCATCCCCAGGAAAGCAGGGCTACATCACATGTAATGTTTACTTGCGAAGATAAACATCACTCTGAACATTTACCCCTTCATTCCTCCCCAGCTTTAGATGCTGAGCATGATGCCATGCAGTATGGAGTATCTCTTGAGTCAGTGGGAGTGAGCTGACCCATCAGTGCCCTCCCACCTTGTGCCCCTCCAGCCTTCTTGATGGTGGGTGGGGTGAGAGATAGAAAAGGCCTTGACTCCGTGCAAGCACTGCTCAGCAATAATGAAAACATTCCTGAATTTTTGACACTGTTTCCAGCACAAACCCCAAATGAACCTCTGTTCCAGCCATTGAAAAGAAAATTACACTCTACCCCGGCCAACTCCAACTCCAGCTCCAGCACATTCTCCACCCCTACAGACAGTGGGTTGACCATGGCTGGATGCCAGGTGCCCACCAAAGCCACTCTATCACTTCCCTGGACATGGAAGAGAAAATAAAAGGAAAGGCGCATGGCTCGAGATAAGGACGGGGAGAGATCACTCAGTAATTATTGTCACAGGCAAAACTGTCTCTATTTGGGGAAAGTAATTGGATTTATTACCAGCCAAATCAGAGCAGGACAATGAGAAGTAAAACCATCTCTTAAAACACTCTTCCCTCACCCTTTCCTCCTTTCCAGGCTTAACTTTATTCTTGAGTTCTCTACCTCCTCCTCCCCCTGAGCAGGATAGTGGGATGGGGAATGGCAGTTTGGGTCAATTCATCACACACTGTCTCTGCTGCTCCTTCCTTCTCAGGGGAAGGACTTGTGCTCTTTCCCTGCTCCAGTGTGGATTCCCTTGCACAGGGTGCAGTCCTTTGGGAACAGGCTGCTCCAGCATGGGATCTCTGTAGAGTTACAAGTCCTGCCAGCAAACCTTCTTCAGCATGGGCTCCTCTCTCCAAGGGGGCCACAGATCCTGCCAGGAGCCTGCTCCAGCATGGGCTTCCCACAGTTACAGCTTCCCTAGGGTATCCACATGCTCCAGTGGGCAGTACTCCAGAGGCTGCAAATTTTAATTGCTATGATACAGTTGTCACTGTATCATACAGCCAATCTTGCCGGTCTCTCCCCCTCAGCTAGGCCAAATCTCTGAGCAAAGCTTGTGTTACTGTAACAATCTGGTAGCAGTCTGTGATAGTTCTGTAAAGGCTGATAATTTCATGCTTGGATAATCATAGTCCAGATCTTGGTCAGGTGTGTCAGGTGAAGGCACTGTCCAAGCCCCTGAAGATTGTGCTAATGTTGTTGTATCAGGCTGTCCATCAATGACAAATCCAAGAGTTTTCATGAACTGAGAAGCTGATTTGATAGAGTAACACCATACTAGGATCCTTAGTCAAAAGAGGTTTCTCTGCAGATTCAAGTTCATCCAGATGTCACCTTCTGTTCTTTGGTATCACGTTTACTTTGTGCAAGGTCAGTGTTCCCTGTCTGTTTTACCTTCCCAGGCTGACCTTTGTGCTCTTTTCCACATGGTAAGCTCTCCGCTCTAGGGACCTGCTCTTTCTCATGAGACAGAAGAAGAGAGAAGGAAGAGTCGAAACAGTCTCTGAACCCTACAGCTAGTTTTTTGGCAGCCCCCTACCAGTGCTCATCTCTGATCAACTCTGCAGGACAATCTGTTAGTGGGTGAACACTGTGTCTCTCACTTGAAGCCAAAGGAAAGATCTCAATGACTATAGAGGCAGCTAGCCTAAGTCCAACTCCCATCAAACGTCAATGAACCTGCTGGATAATAGATACCTTTGTCATCTACATCCACTGGTTTCTGGGGTCAAGTAGTGCAGTGAAGCATTTTGCATGAACCATTTCTACCCAAACTGCTTGCTTTCTGCGTGAATGCATGTTTCATGCTCCAGGAATATCTGTCAGCAGTTTTTAAGATCTTAAGGAAAATTTAGGATTACTTACTTCCAAATCCCATTCCCTGCTTTTTGATAAATAAATAAATTTTAAAAAAATCTTATTGCTAGCTCTAAAGTGTGTCTAATGGAAGATCATTTCAGTTTCATTTGAAAAATTCAGTCTTTGATTGTGAAAAACAGGGACAGTTTGATGTCTTTTCTTGAATTAAAACGTTTGTTAGATAGAAGCTCTGTATTAAACCTTTCCAGATGTTTATTGCTAGCTTGTACAAATAGCTGAGAACACATGAAAAAGTAATTAACTTAGATCTACAGCAAGGGAGGACAAGGGTTTACTGTAACAGTGATGTGAAGGAAAACACCAAGTGTTCTCTAGAGGAATCTAAGGAAGAGATACGATGTAATTCCTCTTCTTTAATTTGTTTTTTTTTTGTCTAATTTAATCCACAGCTTTAAAATCTGAGATTCTCTTATCTTTACACTTTCAAGGCACAAGAAGTGCCTTGGTTGCCACGGAATTCCCAAGGCAAGGCAGAGCTAGCAGCCACGGCTCCAAGAAAGCGTGTGTCTGAAGGGCTATCAAGAGCTAACTCTCTAGAATAAGTATTGAAATTCAGGACTGCCAGCACTGGTAAAGATGTTCTAGTAGTGGAAGACCCTGTTGCAATTATCCTAGCACTGTTTTAGTCCTGCCTCCCTATCTCAGCTGTGCCTAAATTAAGCCCCAGCATCTGTAATGGAGTGCAGTAGACTCTGCCAGAGTGCTCAGATCACCAGAGCCTGAGCTCATAAGGGATTTAAGCACTTGGCTGTAGCCTTGCTGGATTTTTAAAAGAGTTACTGGTTTTATGCCCAGAAATATTGCATTGCAGTAGTTTACACTGACAATTATTTCCTAATCACTTGTGTTTTTATACATACATGTTTAGTAAATAACATACTAACAATCCTGAAAAAAAAATGGATTGTTGCAGCAAGTATTCCGTCATCAGTAGACTTACAGGAACAGATTCTTCTTCTCAGCTAAAATAAGTTCAGATAAATCAAACCTCAGAATACAGTCTTGCTCCCACTAAAATTGGTGGAACTTGAATCATCTCTTAATATTTTGTAAAAATTTTTTCACCACAGATTACTTTAAAAAATAATATGAAAACCTTTTATGGAAGATATTGGTATATCAATATAAGATACCCAGCCTTCCTGAAATCACAAACATGCCCATTCATTAAAGGTAATAACTGTTCAAAACACATTTTTAAAAATAGTTACCATTTGATTAATAGATAGCTAGTTAAGTGCTTTCCACTGTCCCCCAAACAGAACAAAAAAAAAGCAGAATGCATCTGTACTTCAATAGAGCTGAGTCTTCCTGATACACATGCATGGTTAAAAAACAGCTTCTTCAACTTTCTGACTGTGGCCATTTTCACCTCCCTCAGAGAGGATGCTCAGAGGACTCTACCTCGAGCTGAAGATATGACTGGCTTTGTTCTTCATCCTCTTCAAGCCACACATACCTGTTCCCTGGAATACTGGTATTTTGTTGTCTCTTTATAATGCAATTCTTGATGGGAAAAAAGATCTCAGCTCACCATTTTTGCACTAAGTAGTGACCAGTAGCTTGAGAGATCAAAGAAAATTTTATACACCATAGCTGAAGCTGAGTTTGGATGGCAACAGGACAAGTTTGAGGTGTGAGACTTGTTGTGGGCAGTAATAAGATGCAATACTTTAAAACCAGACCTGCAATTGTGTAATGACATAATCACGTTGCATCTGCTTTACTTTCTATGCAAGCAGAAATTTTTCATGGACCTCCTGTAAACCAGACACACAAATATTTGCTCTCCTCTGTGAGATTTCCATAGTTGTATGTAGTTTCAAATGTAAGGTGCACTAGTATAGTGACATTTTTTCACAGGAGACAGATTTGTCAAAATTGTAACTGTAGACTTTGGATTGTAATAACATGAATATTAACAGAACAATACGTACAAGTAAAAAAATTTCAAGATGGTAGCAGGAGAGCTTTAAAATATTTTTATATTTACTGAGACTGCTGATATATTTGATCTTTCAATGGCACGTCAGTGAATTATTTGCAAAAGGATTTATTGGTATAGAATTACTCTATACAGTCTGAATTTGTGAATGCAGTATTCTTTAGGGCTTTGTCCTTCAATAAATGAAGATTTTGAGAGTTTTTCAGAAATGTCAGTGAGTCAATGCTACTTTTTTTAGGCTGCATTGCCGATGTGTGTCCAGTTTGTGGTTGTGCCTAGGGAACATACAAGAAATTGAACTTCAAGCATTAATTCCCATGTTTAGGTTTTTTTGTTGTTTGTGTTTTCCTTCTGGTTTTTGTTTGTTTGGTTTTTTTCTGGTTGGTTGGTTGTTTATGTGAAAAATTCATGTACATTTTTATTTTTTCAGGGACAATGGGGAAGATGGGAGGGATGAAATTAGAGGAGAAGAGGTACATTATTTTCTTTCTTTTGCCTTCTTGACCTCAAAGTTACTGAGTGATAAAAATGAAATAATATACCATATTTTGTCTTTAAGAGATCTCCTGGGGCTCCTAGAAAGAAAGGAGAAAAGGGTGACATTGGGTGTTGGTAACATTTTGTCATCTTTTATTGGCCAGAGTTTGAATTTAAGAACAATAGTATGGCTATTCCATGAAACTGTCCCTGTGAGAAATGTCTTTAATAAACTCTCAAGCACAAGGCATAGCCCTTGTACCACAAAATTATTTGCACTTTTTTTTAATTTGAATTCCTATCAGGAGACATATTATAGAACTTATAATATTTTTGCTCTTCTGAAAAACAGCAAACTACTGATGAATAGCCAGTGGGTAATTTTGAAAATTACCCAGGAAATAGTTGCCTGTATGATGCATCTATTGAAAAAAGAATTTGAAGAATAATTATATTTTTATCATACCGTCTTCTAGGTGAGCATTTTCTCAGATATATTGAGGGATCAAGTAATTTCTGCATATGACTGATTTTTATTTGGTTAAAGATAGATATGAAGCTTCCATAGTACCCTGGCAGGGTTGCATATAAGAGACAAGAGGTTTTTTAATTGTCTGTGTTGCCAGCATCAGAAAAGTTTTTATAAAGCTTGGAGCAGCTCTGTGAGCAGGTGATCAGTAACAGTTTAGCCTCCACAGTTCAATGCCTGCTATTAGGGATGGCAGGCTGGTGAGTAGCCACCACACACATCTATGTGTGAACAATTTGAGCTTTCAGGAGCAGCAACTGGATACCTGTTTCAAGTGTGGAAAACAATGCTCTCAAATAACTCCTTGGCACCTCACTTCCAGAGAAAACTATCTTACCCCATCTGCCCTTACACAGGTGCCCAAGGAGGCTCAGAGCTGATTGCTACTCAGAAAACTCCGGTCATTCATAGATAAGGCACTATTACATTCAAAACATGAAAAGTGTGCTAACATATGCCTTTCAATGGTATAGCCTACCAGCCAAGTTCTTTGATATTTGGAATATTTTCTGTTGCGTTGCAATAGGCATTTTGAATTTATTCTTTTGTAAAAAACAAACAAACCAACATCAACAACAACAAAAAATCCCAGGGAACAAAACATAGAGCACAGTGCCTGTTTCTGTCCAAGAACCCCCAAGTTTCTGGTTTTCTTTAGAGACAAATTGGGAAACAAACTTTTATGTGTATGCTTCATGTGGTTACATTGACTACCTGCAGGAGTGTGTTCCAAACATGGCATGGATAAAACTACAAATTTTAGGTAGTTATAGCTTGTGTAAAAGCATTGTTAGATATATAAAATTTCTTTTTTCATTTGTATCAGTTTCCACCACTAGGCCTAGTGCTCAGCAAGCCTTTCCCAGTGACTATGGTATTAAATGATTTTTAGTGCCAACACACAAGATTTTATTTCAAGAATATTGCCACTGTATGGTTTCAGAAGTACTGTCTTTGAATTGTTTTTGCTGTGTTGATTGCTAGTTTGTTCTGACTGGTTAGGTAGATCCTCTGGAATCTTCACTGACATCTGTAAATGCAAGAAAATATGTTATACATAGCAGGAAGATGTAAAGAAAAAAACAGACCTTGTCAATACAATGAGTCTCAACATGTTACTCTTTTTTAGGTCATCAGGATGTAAGGGTATACTGAAAGCATACCATATTGTTTAGTTGTAAGGTACTGGATGTGTAACCAACAGAGGATTGAAGTCTGAATGTTTTTCATAACACTGTTTTTCAAGTTTCTTATCAGTATATGGTTTTGACCAGAAAATGATATACATGTTGCTAAGAGACAAAAGAAATTAAAAAAAAAATCTGTAAAACTTAATTATTACAAATAAAATATTAGATTTCTAATAATTCCACCTTTCTTAAACTAATGCAGAAAAAAGTGATAGTGTAAGGCACTTCTCTTGCATCAATATTTTTACAAACTATGATAAATTCTGCAATTATACCTAATACATTACTGTTGTTATCTATAACAAGCTATTAAAAAGGACTTGACAGTTTTATTGTAGTAAGCTAAGACAGAAAACAAGAAGAAAGGTCACAGATTTGATCATGCAGAAACTTTTAAGGATGAATTAATGTTATTAATCTAAGAATTATCATAATTTTACTTCCTAGGAATTCTAGTTGTTTCATCAGCGAAAACCTGTCTTAGAGAGGTTTTCTACCTTTGCTCCTTAGTCTCCTTTCTGGGTGTAACTCTTGTTCCAAGTGCTGTAGCACAGGGGGTTTTGTAAGGTCTTGCTTTCAAGAGCAGTGATGGTTGTGGATGTTTTGTTAGGTGCGTATTAACCTTTTTATTGTTTGTGCTCACACTTCATACAACCTCTTATGCATTGTCAGCTCTTCTGTATAACTCTAACTCTTTAATTCAAAAGCAGAGTAGACTGATTTTCACAATCCAGTGGAAAAATTTGACCAGACAAAAGATTGAAAGTTTTTTCCATGCTGAATGTGAGGTTGGTGCCTGAACCAGTTCTGAAAACAATGAAAATTGCATAAATAGGACTGAGCTGTGAAATTGGTATTACACTTGAGGCTTCAGCTAATAAGGCTGCTTAACATCTGTATTCTCTGTGGGTGCAGAGCTATTGCCACATGAAGAGCAGAGTCACTCTGCTGAACATCACAGCATGGAGATCCTGTGGACAGGTTTTGTGGCAAATCTCTGACCCAAAGCTTTCTGGTAAATTGTCGTTTGTATATGCAGTACGGAAGAGGAAGTGGTGCCTCATGTTCCTGAGTAATGAAGAATAAGGAGTACCTCATGTTCCTGTAGTTTGCTGACTGATATACATTCCCTCACAAATGTAGAAAATCTGACAGAGGCTCATTCTTGTTGATATCGATGGACATTTTCAATGTTCTGTGCATAGAAATTGCCTGTTAATATTTTCTCCAATATTTTTACTTACACAGCAATTATGGAGCAATGAGAAGTTTTTAAAATAAATTGAACTGCCAGCTCTTCACTGTTCTCATGGGAAATCAGCGTGTGCTTCAGTAAACAAGTAGATAAATCACATTTTGGAAGTGACACGCTTCTGTCATAGAAGGTATTACTTGGAGAGAATACACCACAGTCAACAGTATATTTTTGGCAGATGAGAAGGAGAAATGCTTTCACTTGTGTGAAACAAGATGTTGCATGCCTTTTGTTATCTTATGATGCTGTGTTAAGGTAACAGTTGCATCTCATTTTATCTTTCCCCCAGTAAAAAAAAAATTATGGGCTGATCATTGTGTAGATTTGGTTGGGTTTTTTGCATGACTCCATGGCTATTTTTTTGTGTTTCATAGCCCTCTGTTTCAGGGGGAAAATGCTATCGTAATTTCTTGAGAATTTTCCATTTTTATCAGAAGAGCCTCTTGTCACATTTTAATTGCATGTTTTTCCAATTAACTAGGAGACAAGCTGGAGACAAGAGAATTGCAGGGGAACACGGACAACCAAGATATGACAAGTACATCATCATTGATATTTTTTAATGGTCTTTTTTATAGGATCCTTCTTGATGTGCTGATTGCACACTTAGATTGACTGTTAGATGTTATGTCTCTCATTTTCAAAGGCTGCTAATGGTGACTGTGCTCTGTCCCCATGTATGTCACACTAAACAGAAGCAATGACCATCTCTGAATATCCTACCTGCTGGTCCAGTTCACTTTCCATTTGTGCCTTTTAGATAAAAAGCTACTGCAGAAGAAATTAGCTGGTTTAAGGGCAGTGTGATGACTCCATTTATTCCCCATTAACTTCTTTGTCCTGATTTTTCTGAGTTCTTGTATGTTTCTTTCTCCCTTTTCCTCTTAAGCTTTTCTATGGCTGAATAGTAACTTCAGATGTCCTTTGTTGTGACAGGGGCTGACAAGGGCTAGCTTATCCCTGCCAAAGTGTCTGCTCATTTTTTTTTAGGGGTTGTATTTTTAAACCGACTCTGAACATACTTTATGAATATCACAGTTAACAAAAATGAGCTTAACTACTGGAGGAAAACTGTTGCTTTGATACTATCCATCCAAGTTATTAATCTCCTAAAAGTAAAAAGGGTGTCAGACTTGATGTTCTTCTTTCACACTTCTCATTTACAATTCACAGAATAATAGAATATGCTGAGCTGGAAGGGATCCACAAGGATCATGAAGTCCAACTCCTGGCCCTGCGCAGGTCACCCAAGAATCACACCTTGTGCTTGAGAGTGTTGTCCAAATGTTTTTTGAGCTCTGTCAGGCTTGGTGCTGACCACTTCCCTGGGGAGCCAATTAAATCACTGGAACTTAAGTATGGAGCAAATAAAGGAAGACAGAAGGAAGTCTATTGATTTCCAATAGAAAATAAAAATGTTATGTCACCTCTATATTTTCTTTGAATACCACATATGTAACATGCTACTCTTCATAGGGCTATTCCAGAACCTGCTGGCCTCGAAGACTGTTCGGATGAGAGGGCATCTCCAGGATGCAGGGCAAGACCTAGATTCCTTATATTTTGCCATTACTGGAAAATATATTTGCTCTTTTTAAGGGAAAATAAGGAATGAAACAGAATATTTTCTTCCCGTTCTGGTGGTGTGGGATGGCTATATATGCGATGTTCTGATGACTGACAATGATGTATTGTGCATATATTGTAAATTGCATGATTGCATTACACTGTGAACTTCGAGATTTTTTAAAATAAGAAGATTGTGAATCCATCTGTATCTAAACACAAACCAGGTACTTCTGCAAATAGCTAACTATATACCTATAAACATAATTTTCAGAAGACATAGTCTAAATGTATAATTTCTGCATGTTTGAAAAGTGTACCTGACTCATACTTTGAGCATTTCCTTTTAGCTAATGCAAAGTAGAATTCTTACTGCACTTTTTGGTTGTCAGTAGCACAGTAAATTTTGCAGTTATGTGTTCCTAACAAGCTCCTTAGAAGTACCATTGTGGGAGTTCAGTGGTATGTATCTTAAGTCTCAAATGAAGTATTTATTTCCTCTTTGACTTTCAGATTTGCAAGTTCAACACGGTATAAAAGACAGATTGGATTTTTCTCTCATTGATTGTTACCACTGGTAAGAAGTCTGCAGCTCATGCTAAGCTGGTATTTTCCCTGTATGTCTTTGTCAGATATGAAATTATGTACTCTGAATTTCTTACAGCTTCAAAATAGGATTGCAGCTGAAATGAAATGCAGTAGTCATGTTCAGAAATTCCTCAAAGTACTAATGGTCTGTCCTTCCAAACAGAAATAGTTATATTTTAATATAACTATTTGTATTTTTAATAGTTATATTTTCTCACCCTAAATGGAATAAAATGTACACAGATAGTGGAACCTGTGTTCTACTAGAGAATTTCAATATCTAATCATGGTAGACTTGAAATAAATTATATAAAAATCTGTAATGCAATCAGCCCTTTTGATAAATTTTTGCTCTGGTGAGTAAAATATCTGAGCAATCAAGTGAAATAAGAGAACATGACTGTAATCTTTTTATTTTTATTTTTTTTAGGGGAATAAATGACTTAATGGAGAGGGCTTATTTTCTGTTCGTATCTCAAGCAAAGTCCATGTTAAAAGCACACACAATGCACCATCTCACTAAGTAGTCATGTGCTCATGTACACCTTTTTTGCTCTGATCCACAGCTATGTGAACTCATTAACTACATCTGCAAATGCAGCCATAAACGCTCAATCTTGTTTTGATATTGTAAGCCTGAGTATCACCACTTGCTTTCGTCCCTGATTTATCAATATCGCACTAGTTCTGTGTTAAGCATGCGTGTGAATTTATGGTCTTAGTGGGCAGGTGCTTGAAAAATGATGTTAGGGTTTTGAATGAAAAAATTTTTTTTGTTGCTTAGATTAATTTATTTTGCCAAACTTACTGCAACACAATTTATTAGAAATGGCAAGTGCCTTAGTATCCACTGGTTCCAGTTACCATGAAGTAAGTTTGCATTATTTTTTCCTAGTCTGTCTATCCTAACTCCTTAGAAAGTGATTGTGCCAAATAGTGTGAGTTTCTACAGTTAATAGTATATTTGGAAGACAATAATGCATCTTAAGTCACTGAAAGTCTTAAAATCTGCAGAATTAGGGAAACTAAATTCAGTGTATGTTCCAACAGTGATTTCAGCTTTTATTTGAAAAACTTTCCAGATCCAACATTTTTCGATTTAACTTTCTTTTACTTATTCTTTACCTTTCTGGGATAGCCAGTACTGCTTACTCCTATGTTCCTGTTAATAATGGTATTGTTCATTTTTCAAACTGACCTAGCAGAGATCTCATAAGCTGTGAACTCTTTGCCTATGTAGTATTAGGCTCCACTCAAACATTCTGAGTTGTGTGTTCCCTTCACAGGGGTTAAATCCTGCACTGAGTCAGGTGTTTACTGAACTGGAGCTTCAGTTTGCTAATCTATGAGCAGGCAGGAGAAACTAAACTGAAAAAGAGCTTTTAAAATTAAATGTAGATTCTCCAAATATTTTACATATCACGAATTTCTATTTACAATAAAGGTTCACAGGTCTTCTTAGAGCCTTGTATCATTTGGTTTCAGTGGTATTGGATTTAACTCCGTTGGTAAGAGCACTGTTCGCAATATCAAAATAGTCTGAGTTCCTCTGTTGTACTTTCCCCCTATTCTCTATGTTCTTGGGCGTATTATTTTTTGTTATTCCTTTCTACCCTGAGAGATCCAGCTAGTACTATCCTTCTCTCACCTTTCATAATTCTAGTTGTCTTGCAGCTTCCGCACTGCAGATTGCCTTCCTTGTCCCTTCTCTGACCTTCTTTTTTGTTTTAACTTCACTCCCACCAGTTCCTCCACTGCTTTACATTGAGCTGCCAAATAATTTTATCACACCTATTAATTTAAAACTTTCTCCTCTTTGCAATATTGCTCTCCTTTGTTTTGCTGTGAGGTTTTGGGTTTTTTTATTTATTTCTTACTATCTTCAGTACTTGGTGCGTTCTTTGCCCAAATGTGTCTGATACTAGTTATGTATAGAAAATTATAATGGAACTTGTGTCCTACACTGAATTTGGCTGGAATGGTGAGTCAGTAATCTCCTCCCTTCATGAGTGCTAGATAAATGATCCTATTATTACTGTAGTTATGCTACCCACTACAGCCTCTGATTTTTTAAATTACATTTTTCTTCATGATGCAGCAAATTATTTTCTTCAGCATAATTTCTGATTTTAGATATAATAATGGCTGGAGTAATTACAAGATGAGATGTATTTTACTACAGAAATGTCACATGCATTTTAAAATCCAAACAATTCTCCTAGTAATAATGTAATAATAACAGCATCAAATCAGTATCTGAGCCACATAGCAGTACCTGAATTAGTGTGGGCCCACATTGTGCCCCAGAGGAGCTTTAAAAGGGAATACTGTGTGCTGAAATTACAGGGTACTTCTATTCAACCCAATGCAGACTCTGCAGGCTCACTCTGAGGTCAGCAGTGTAGGTTCTACCTCTGCAGGCACACTCAGCAAAGGGGTACAGACTGCAGCAGGCTTGCATCCCACAGATTCGGAGTGCAAGTGAATGTGGAGCCTGTCAGAATTTTGACAAAACCCAAGGCTGTTTCTGCTCCTGGTCCTGTTGTTGTCCTGTGCTTGGGTGATGCTGGAAAAGCCACTTTCACTCAGTGCTTCAGCTTCTCCATCTGTAATATAGTCCTAGGGTAATTTAGCACCATTTTTCAAATATTTTTGCAAAACCTCTTGATAAAAACAAGCAATTTTTACTCTTCAATGCCTCACTTCAATCTACACTGGGCAGATTTTTGTCTAGCTTTCCATTTTTCTTTGTACTTGTCCGAAGTGCAGGATGAAGTTTAGCATTCTGTCATATGGCTTTTATGTGCATTACTCTCCATGACTGAGATGCAAGAGAACAAAATAATTTGGGGCTGTATTTTGTTTTCTGCAACTCGGTTACCGCTACCTCATCTACTTCTCAGAGTTTCACAAGAACAATAAGCTACTCAATGCACTAAAAAATATTTCTCACCGGAGATACTCCAGTGAATAGGACACTGGATGTGTGATGAAATTCGTTGCTGCAATTGTAGGTTTTCAAGAGAACTCTACAAGGTCCTAATGTAAGAAAAGAAGCTGTGGCTTTCAGCCATGGACCAGCCGCAGATACATCTTCTGTTAAAGAAGCAGTTATGGAGGTGAGTGCAGTAGAAGTCATTCTAGTAGTTATTGCTTCTGAAAACACACCCCATATCTCCAAAGCTTTCCTGGTAAGAAATTTACTAAACTTTTCTTTGTACTGAGTAATGTTAGTTCAAAACAAGAAACTTTGAATGTATTAGTTAGGTTGTGCTTGTTCAATATGTGACGCTCTTGGGCAGAGTCACTCACCTGTATCAAGCTTTGATCCTAATGTTGCACATGAGTCACTGTCAGTTATCTTTAGTGATGTAATTGTTTTATTGTCATCCTCATCAACATCATTACTTTCTTCCTTTTCTGTCCTATTAAACTTTTTTATCTCAACCCAGGAGTTTTCTCACTGTTACTCTTCTGATTCTCTCTCCCATCCTGCTGTGGGGGAGTGAGCCAGCAGGTGGGATTAAACCAGGGCACCAACATTGCACTGTCTTGCTAAAGACCCGTAGGTGGATGTTTAAATACAGAATGTGTTATCTTCTCATAAGTAGATGTGTCTGTCCTACTTTTACCTACGAGTGAAAGCAGATTCACTTTACAAAATAAGTTCTCAGGAATGTGAGTAGCACTTTGCCACATGATGTGCTTTCTTCTTGTGATCTTATTTCCCTTTCCCTTTCTCTGCCATTTTTTAAAAGAAAGTGAGTGAGAGGCTTCTTCCATCTTGCTTTAGGACCACAGTGGAGAGCAGGTACACCGTGGAAAGGCATCCTGTGAGGAATTGTGACTGACACAGTTCATGGACTGTTTTCACAAAGGAGAAACTGCGAAACAGCGTGAGCATAGGAAGTCTTTGGAGTTGGAAGACATGGTCCAGCCTGGCTACTTAGTTGGACGTTGTGGCCCACATTCCAAATCTCTTCTATCCATTGTTGCAAAAACTGCATTAGTTACATTATTAAGGTAGATTGTCGTTATCACTGGGGACTTCAAAGTCCTCAGGCCAACAAAATGTTTCTCTTGCAAAGTTTGAGGCAAATCAATAGTGCCCACAGAGCAGCTAACGAGAATACAAAACCTGTTCTGAGGTGTTTTCTGCCTTTTTCTTATATTTTAAGTGATAAAGCTCAAACTAATTAGTAGTTAGGTTGCTCTTAATAGGATATTTTGTAGAATTACTATAGGTAGACTTAGATTCTAAAGGAAATTGCTATATGCTCTAAGTTCACTGAAGTATGGATTAATTTTTACTATTCTGCCATCTAGTTTCCGAGAGGATGTTATACTCTTGTCACTTGCTGTAAATAAAAAATGATAGAAAGGAGTTGATAACTGTAGTGGTTCATTTAATACTGCCAAGTGGCCCTACAGAGAAATGTGATTTATATATTATAAGTGTCCTAGAAAATCACATAATTTCGTTTTAAACAGAAAGACCAAATTTAATTACATATACTTGGCATTAAAGAATGTGTTGTAGAGTGGGGTATATTTCCATGAAATCATGTAAAAAGGAATGTACAATAGCTATAAATTTTGTGTTCAGAGTAAATTATTTTTCTATCTGATTAGGAGTGAGAGAAAGGATATATGAAAAAAGTATTTGTGAGAAGGACACGGAAGATTTTTACATTAAGAAAATGGAGTTACTGTTTTGGATTCTGTTAATGTTCACCAAAAATAATATGTGACCTTGCAGAAATTATGATAATACTGCTACACAGGAAGGATTTTATGGATTTAAAGGATTTATTTCTTCCTTTCTTCCCTACCTTATAAAGAAAAACTCTTACTTTAAAATCGATGCAGTTGTGTTTCTCTAACATGCAGTTGAAACTCATGAAGCAACGTCCAAGTTTATTTTAGCCTATTGAGTTTTCATTCTGACTTGCATAATTAAATAATGTTTTCTGGTAGAAAGAATTCCTCATCATGCACAGTCTATAAAGAGACTACATTAGGTACAGTGGAACTCATGTGGAAAACCTCAAAGGGGAACTGAGATTAGCTCAGTTGGTTAGAATACAGTGTTAATAACACCAAGGTCATGGGTTTGATCCCTGTATGGGCCATTCACTTAAGAACTGGACTCAATGATCCTTGTGAGTCCCTTCCAACTCAGAATATTCTGTGATTCTCATTAAGACTGAATTATTTAGTCCCATTCTGGTGGTTTCTACTGCAGATGAGTTATTTGAAATGGAAACTCCTTCCTTTTCCTCAAGTGTCATGCTCAGCTTAGAGGTTAACAGATGAGAAACTGAAGCTTGCTGAATATCTCTGTTCTTGTTCATATGCCTCAGGCCTCCTCACGTGAGCAAGTCCAGCAGAGTCTGGCCTGCCACTTCTTCCACATTCACTAGATTTTACATATTTCTTAAAGCACTCATTGTCTTCATACAGAAAGGTGTGACTTGTTTCTAAAACCAATGAATTAAAAAAAAAAAGTTTTAAAATGCCACTATAAAAGCTTATGTAGTTTGGTTAAGTTTTACTTACTCTGGCATCCAGAACAGTTTTAAATTTCATTCGCCTTGCAAAATCACCACAAGGTGCCAGTGATTGCTGCTGCTTCCTCTGTGTCATGTCCTAGGCAGATAGGAAGTCTACTTTCTTTCTCTTGTAAAAATGTGAGGAAGTTCGTTCAAGTTGCATCTGTTAGAGCAAGTTGCATCTGGTGTGAGAAGGCAGACACAGACAGGGAACATAAGAACTAGTTTTGCTGTTTCAGATCTTTCCATAAGGATAAATAACAGTTGTCTGGAGACAAAGTTCATAAGAAAGGGTGAAAGAAAGCTGGTATCAAAAAGCTGGATCAAAAAAGCTGTTACCAAATGACTTGAAATCTTGCCAGGGGTTTTGGCCCAGACAGGTGATATTCTGGTCATTACACTCCCTGTATATATCATAGTGAACTAAAAAGTCCTGCCTTTGTTTATTCAGAAAAGAAGAGTTTTTGGAGTAACTCCTGAGAGTTGTCCTGCCAGATATTGGCGAAGACAGGCGGGCAGGCAGGAAGGCAGGCAGGCAGGCAGGAAGGCTTTTCCATTGCCTTTAGACTCTGACATCACCCAGACCTCTGCCTTCTAATAGGATAGAAAATCCTCAGTGCAGTTTCTTGAGTGACTTTATTATCATGTACTGTATATTCATCGTATATCTAGACAGGAAATTCAGATATCATCAGGGTTATTTAAATACAGGTCAATGGAGAATTTAAATGGGGACTGAGTTAAGAATTCATTTTATAATGTGTATATGGAAGTTCTGCTGCACTGCTGGAAGTTAGTGGACAAAAATGACAGTGGGGTGAAATGCTCTATATCAGATGAAATATAGACAAGTGACCTGCTCTCATTAAAGATCAACTCCAGCTGACCTTCAGTCAGATCTAAGTGCTTCTGCCTCTTCCCTCGGCTTTGGAAGTCTAACACTTTGGTTACTGTAAAAATATAAAAGCTATCTGTCAAATGAAAATAAGAACAGTCTAATGATTGCCTGTATCTGCTACAGCATGTGTTAAATTGTGGATGTAGACCATATAAAAAGACATTGAGCATTAAGTTATTCATAGACTTTGTTAGTGGCTTTTAGCTAAAAAGTCAGAACACTTTACTGGGGAAATAAATAAGGTGTAAATATAATCCTCACATTCATATAAAGTGAAGTTTATTTAGGTCCTTCATTTTTTCTTTCAAGTTTTTCTTATTGATGAGTGCAGAATCAGACCGCCATTCATCTCTCTCTATATAGTTTTTGTTATAAGTGTATAAAATAACGAAGTTACTTATTTTGCAAATATTCTTGGATAAAAAGTAAAACTTTGCCAAAATCTTCTAAATCCCACAAAACTAATGAATTTTATTACTGTCTTCTGAACAGATGAGGACAGCTACACACCAAAAGACCTCAAGCAAAAGTATAAGAGACTCCATATTCAGAGCCAAAGACCTGTGTAAGTCCATCAAACAATTATTTAGATATCAGGCATTAATGGTGAATAAGATTTGCTTTCAGAGCACTCTCTTTATTGGGTATTTTCAACAAGCTATTTGTCTGATTAGTTTAATTCTGCTGGATTTCTAAAGATAGAGAGTGGAACTGGACCATAATAAACACATTAGAAATTGACATTATAGCATGTTGAAAAAGGTCTAAAGTTGTTGTACATAACCAGTTATAGCCCTTGTATTATTTTTGTGTTTTAAACATACCCCCTTGCAGTCACCCAAAACTACTCATTGTGCCCTTCTGAAAATTTCCAATATTTTAATATTAAAATGCTCCTTTTTTTTTTCCTTGTTACATGAAGGCCTAAATATAATGAGAAAAGAGTCAAAAAAGTCAAAACTGAGGAAATCAGTGAATGATGGCAGCCAGTTTTGTGATTCCTCCTGCTAAAGGCATTGGTTTATTCTAAAACTGAATTGAAGCAGAAAGGGCTCACTTTAAATGCAAGATTCATTAGGAAGCTGCCCAGGAGGGGACACTGCAAGGCCAGGGTTCAGATCAGCAAAAGACAAATGAAGGCCTTATGAAACATGACATCTCCAAGCCATTGTCTTCGAGGTTACTTCCCCAAAGGATAACTGAGAATAGTGCAAAAGTTCCTAACATTTTCCTGGTTTGCATTACTTCAGTATAGAAGGATCTCTATTATGTAGGCAGGCACATTGTCAGCTTATAGCTACTTGTTAGGGCAGGTCTAACATGAATGTGGAGAAGAATCTGGATTCTTGTATCAGAAAAAAATGATGATAATAACAAGCAAAACCAAAGGTTTTGGAAGCCTTTCCTCCTGCCCTTGGAGGAAAATAGCTAGAGCAGTTGGTTGAGACTTCTTGTTTCTGTTTTCTTATGTTTAGAAACAATATCTCTTATTTGCAGTCTGAATTTTCTCTAGCAGCAGTTCACATACACGTTACTGTGGATCATGTCTAATAATAGCAGTATTATGGAGTTGTAACAATCAACTTTTTTTCTTGCCCCTGCTTCAAGTTGTTCTTTTCATCACTTTTCTTCTTCTCTCTTTGCAAGTGAATGATTCGTATAAACCTCCATCCGTTTTCTGAGTGAATCCTCTCTAAGGGAGACAAAAAGCATGCTGCTTTTCCACTCACCTGCAGTCTCTTCCTAGCTAGACTTTTAAAGCACAGGGTTGTGTTTTGGTTTCTCTCAGCTTCATGCTGTTTTCAAGATTTAGGTGAATAAAAACTGAACTGCGTAATAGGTATCAGAATAGCCAGTATGTGCTTAGCTAAAAGGAGCAGATCTTGTTGTGGGAAAAGCCAAGCAAATCACTCTTAACTTTTTCTTGAATTGAGTTTCCTGAGAATGGGGTTTGGGTTTTTGTAATCAAATGTTAAAACGTGCTTCATAACTTTATTTCCTGAATTATTCCTAGCTTTCATGCCTTTCCCCAAGTGTGAATTCCAACCACAGATAAGATGTTGTAAGAAGAAAATTGTCAGTACCATAAGAAGATGAAATGGCTTTTCCTTGCAATTTTATGCTGTTCATCATCCCTTAAGAATGAGTTAGCAATGTTTACTGAAATTGTGATCTGATGATGGCACTGATGATGGTAGATGGGAAATCATATTCATCAGTTCTGCTATGAAAAAGGATGATGAATTCAGAGAGACACATGGTCAGTGGCAGGCTAGAAAGCAAGGATTTCAGGTCCTTCCAAGAAAGAATTAAAGAGAGTTTATCAGATTAATTGCAGGTGAAGTACATGGATTCTCCACTTTCCATATCTATAATGTCATTGTTCCTTTTTTCGCCTCATCCTTAAGAGGATAAAGTGGGTTGTATTTTGTTACTAGGCACTTAACAATGCTGCACAGTGATGAGAGATGTTTTATTTCCATGTATTTCCATCACAAGGTCCTACATAAGCACTCAGTTTGTGACTCTATCAAGCATGGGAACTGGGAAGAGATTTCCTCAGTTAAATACTTGCCATCTTAAAGATAAAGAGGATGCAGGTGATGGGGAGAAATAAACGAAGAAGTAAATTTCTGTCTTCATAAGTTGCTTTTGTTTGTTTTGCTTGTAAGATACCTGGGAAGGAGAAAAGGACTGTGCTTCCCTTTAAAGGCACATAGTAATCTGAAGACAGACAGGAGCAGTTCACGATTTTACTCTGGAAGTCCTCTGGATTTCAGAGAGATGTCCGTTTCTCTTCCAGTGTTTCCAAGAGTTACAGAGACCAAAATCACTTGAAAGATACTTTGTTTTGAAATCACAATACCTGCCCCTCTTGCCTCAGAGAATCAAAATTTCTACATTGCTTTCAGAAACCTGAAAAAAATACTTAGTGTTTGTTGATAATATGTAGCCTCTGTAATGCCCAGATGACACTATTGAGAAGCTGCATTCTACCACAGTGCTCAGTTCATCTGGGCTCTCTGCTGGCGTTAACTGATTTGCAAGGTTCCATGAGCTTTGTGTCTTACTTTGTGTTTTACTTTTTGTTGTTATTAAGCTACACTGCAGGACTTCCACTTATCCCAATGGCTCTTCTATAGCATGTATATAACTCTTCATTAAAATATTCTGCACAAAAATCATCTATAGGACAATTTATTTCAGATCAGAGAGAACTGCAATGTAAAAATCCTGATTCTGCAACCTTGGTAAAGCTTGCCATTGATTCTTGCTTCATGTGTCTTAACATGTCTGGCACTGAACTACTTGGACTGTCTTGGTGATGACTGCACTGTAAAATGTAAGGAAACTCTAAAATTAAATCAATGCATATAATCATCCATTGCCATAGCTGGGTATATGTTATGTGTCTCTATGAGAGTTCAGGTTGCAGCTGAGTTCACACTCTGATTTTCCTCTCAGTAAAGCATTAAATTTGTCTCTAACCTCTGTACTGCTGGTTATCTTTGTAAAGTCTGCAAGAACTTCATAATGTGTCTGTCACATTTAGCTGAAATTGGCCAACGTGTTCACAATTGTACTGTGACAAGATAAACAGACAGACACCATTAAACAATATTAACCTTATTTTCATTGGAAAGGAGGCTAGAAAGAACTGTAGAAAAACAGGATTGGTACACTTCACTTTTCCTTCTCAAAATGGCCAAATTTTTATTGTATGTATGAGAAACTTTCTTTTTAAAACTAACCCAGGTCATCAGATTCTGAAGAATTTTAAAGCATGTCCTATTTTAAAACTGGGTTTTAAAATGCAACCTGGGTTAAAGTGAGAAGTGGATTTCCAGCTAATCTCCTCTGACTAAATTGTCCAATAAAAGGTGGCCCAGAAATTTATTTTGTAATTTATGTCATGCATGACTAAATTTGTGGGTTTGGATCCTGAGTCCTTTGTCCTTGCTGTGAAGGTAACCACAGCACTTCTTGTGACTGTATGACTTCCTGTGGATGGTTTGTATTGACTGACTCACTCTAGCTCACTCTATTTTTTTTTTCTCTTTTGAGACACATTCACAAAGCACAATACAGCACAAAATGCTCATTTTCTCCAAACGAAACAGAAAAACCAATAGGTGTTCCAGCATAGTTTGTCTTGTAGTCTGATACACAAATATGCATGGACTTCTGAAACACGTTACTTTTCAGTATGAGGAGTGAACTGGACTTGTGTGTGATGGAAAAGAGTCATTGAATGCCAGGGGCTTTTTCTTTCACGCAGTCTTTTTACGGCTTGAGACATAATGGCCCTTTCCTGCTTCAGTCTTAGATTAAAATTTTGGCTTTTGCTAGTTAATACAAAGCTATACATTTATGCATGTTACATTTTTGTTGTAAGATGAGGATTTATGAATTTTAAAAGTCAAGTGTCTCCCTTGGCAATTCCCTTTTCATTCTGCCCTGCATAGTTAACTCAACTGGCATTTGAAATAGATTATTTTCAAAGTTTGCTTTGCATCCAGGAGAATTTCCTGATTTTATTATCTTATTTCTGTTTTCAATTCTGCTATTCTTTTTTGCTTGGTTTTATTACATTTTCAGATGCTAAGGCACTCTGGCAATTTTTGTTTAAGAAATCATTCTTTTAAAACCATGCACAAGCAAGATATCAAAATGAAGGATTTTAAAAATGTTGTTTGAAATAGATGTCTTTGACCATGTACTCCAAAATTGCAAGAATTAGTAATAAAATTGGGTGTGTCTAATCCTGGTTAGGATATCCTCGGGGGAGTGAAGCAGAGAAGACCAAACTGCATTCTGGTGGCTGCTGCTGGCAGTAGACCAGATGGTTAGGGCTCAACTTTCATTTCCAACCTTTTCCTTAGCATTCTGCCTTCTTTGGCACAAGCACAGATTCCACTGAGATCATGTAAACTGTGTCAGAAGTGAACCCTCTAAACTGCATCTCACTGGCAAATGTGATATTTACACTGAATTACCAGGGTAAATCTCATCTTGAGGAGATTAGTGGGAAGCCCAAGGTCCTACTTTTTAATGAAAAAGTTTGACATTCTGGAAACAATAGAACATGATTTTTTTCCTTGCCATCACCATTCCTGAACATGCTAAGCTCTACAAGGTACTGTAATTCATGTTGATTTGTATATTTATGAATTCATTTCAGATTCAGTGGTCAGTATTTTAATGAGGTGAATAACGAAATGTGTTTTCTTCTTGCAGTGCCACCTTTTCACACAATGTGTACATGAATGAAGTTGATTTTATTTGCAGTTTAGCCCATCTGACACAGTTGCCTTCAAAGATGTAGTATTCTCCTTATGATCACCTGCAACAGTAACGACAACCATCCTTGATTTGAGCTCTGAGAGAGAAGTTATGTCTGTAACTCAGCTTGCTTGTATAATTCTCAGACCTTTGTCTCCTCTGTGATTTTTAGACCTGCTCTTCTTGTCCTTGCGTCTCATAGGTTCTTGAAAGACCATTTTCTTTGGCAGTCCCTTTCTTTCCTGTGTACCTAAGAATATTAACTTCTTTCTTCTTAATTATGCTAGCAAAGTCTCTTGTGATACAGTCTCTTCCCAAGAGATTATATTTGATATCTCTTATCACGTAATTTCTAGGTAATACCAATGTAATATATTGTAATTATATTCCATTTCAGTTTCTTCTAGTCTCCTGGAAAGGAGACTCCTTCAAAACTCATTTTTTACAGATATATGTAGATGCTGGTTTAATGCATAATTATCTCCTTTGAAAGTGAGTCTTTGGAGAAAAATATGAGCGATGGAAATCATAAGGTGAGAAAACAGGCTTCATTTCAGTCATTACCCCTACCCTGCATTCTAGAGTATAAATGCCAAAGTGGTGTCAGCAAGAACAAAGAGTCTCTTGGAGATTCCAACCAGTACAGCACAAACTCATCACACTGAAGGATGAAACCCAGTGACTTTTAGCACTTTACTTTCCCCCCACCCTTTTGGAGAAGGAAGATAAGAACAGAACTTTTGCTTCTACTCTCAGAGCTGTTGCCAGCTTTACTTTACTTGTAGTGCTAATGGTTTCCCTCTCTTCCAGAATCAATGGCACCTGTTTGACTTATGGCAGCTGGTCTCATTCTGACAAGAAATAAATTACCTGAGGAAATTACTAGCTATGTCTTTGCTTTTTCCAAGGCCAGGATATCCCCCCCCGCCCCCCACCATGAGTGTTTAAAGTTGTAAGGCAAGGGAATTTGTGATCCTGACTGGATTTTTAAAATCTCAGAATAGTAAGACAATTCATAACAGTCTTGTTAACAACAAAACACTGCTTTTTTTTGTTGGAAAATGAATTCCATCCAGGAAGTTTTTTGGATAAAAATAAAATTTTCTTTCACATTTTACAGAAACCTGTGCACATAAATAAAATTTTATTATTTTTTGCAGGTCACGTCTGTCAGAAAATTTATGCTAGTTATTGTAAAATCCCAGCTTTAATTTTCAACATACTATTTTTGTATATAGTAGTTTTGTGGTTAATAGCCCTTAATGGATTCTTTTTTGCTTTGAATTAATATGAGTATTTTTTTAATACAGACAAACCCTTGGTGTTCGCAACAGCCCAAAACAATGAGTTTCATCACTTAATTACATGCTTTATGGTATAGTACCTTCTTTTGTACGTTTAGCTCATCTTTTATTTGATACTCTATAGTTCTCACATTACAAGCACGAGCAAGCAGTTATTGCCTATTCAGTTCTTCCTGTCACTGCTTATTTACAGATCTGTTATCTCTTTCTTCAGGCTTCTGTTTTCCACATGCTGACTCCCAGTCTAGTTACCTGCTCTTTATACGGAAACCATTTTTTACCCATGACAGACTTCTCTGTGCCTTCCAGAGTCGTGTTATATGTATTTTCATTATTAAGAAGGACTGCACACATTAATCGCAGTAAGAGGGCACCATGGATTTGTTCATTGGTGTTTTATCTGACTGTTTCCCTGCTAATATCTAACATGCATTTTAACTTGTGGATCAATACTGAGCACTGAGTTCATGTTTATCTCTGTGCAAAATTCCTAAGACAGTTTTGAACTTCAGGGTTTGGGATTGGTTTAACCAGCTGCTTGAGATGTGTAGATGTGTTTTGAACTGTGGGTGAAGCACCAAGGGCTCTAAGATGCTTTTGATGAAATATTGATGAAATTTTCTGAGTTGTATCTGCTGTTTCTCTAGGCTTGGGAAGGAGAACAGGGACTGAACCAATGTTGCTATTCTGAGAAATTAAAGACAGGTCCTGAATTACTGGTTAAACCAGCACTTCCACTTTAGCCAAAAGCCTTCCTTGTTAGAGGGAATATAGTGAGCTAGTAAGTGAAAAATCCATGTTATTGATAGACTAGTATTCTATAAGATGCAAGAGTTTTGATAAATATTATTGAACAATACCATTTTCTTTTTTTCGGTTAGCTTGTCGGAAAACTGAGTCTCATTATGACAATTTGAAGTAGATTTGTTGACATTGTAACATGTTATAATCAAAGCTAAACATGCTATCTCCCATTAGCTAAATCCTGCTTTTGCCTGAACTGCTTTCTGGGTTTCACCAGCTCCTGACAGCTCAGTTTCAGCTAGTGTGTGAAAGGTAGAGTTCAATGGCAGAGGTTATGTTGGGTGACAAATTATTATGTTCCTTATCTGTTATCTCACAATTTGTTAATTTATTAAACATTTCTACTAAGAGCTAGCCGGTGTTTCCCATTTCATGACCTCTCTGCAAACTTTTTTACTTACTACTGTAAATTTTAACATAGCTGCTGTCCTTGCTTTACCTCTGTTAATGAGGACATCTTTTAAATACACACTTTGTCTCCTTCTGTCATCTTTTTCTTCCAGACTCCTTAGAGAAACATAAATTAATGATTTGTTTTCTTCCACCCTCTGATTCTGTTTTCCTCTTGGCCTTTTGCAGTTCTCTGCCATCATCACATGAGTCTCCGTTCCCTATTCTGAAGGGAGCAACATAATTTAGTTTTTCTAAATCAAGAAAATGTAAAGAAGTTGAACACAGGTCCCTGCTCTTAACAGGGAGGAATTGTATGAACAAAGATGAATAGCAGCAGCAATAGAAGGATTTGGTTGCTTCAGTAGTCAGGAAGCAAATCTCAACAGTACAATATGATGAAAGCCCCAGATCTCACCCTGCCATGCACCGACCAGACTGTTGCAGATAAGACACAAGAAAGTGCTTTGTACACTTGGAGCACAGTGGCAGGTGTTTGTTAGGTGCCACATACCATGGAAAATGTGGGCAGAATGTAGTGAGTGGCAGCGACTGGCATTTTGCAGTAAGTGCCATAAAAAAGGGATGAATAATTTGAGTTCACTGAGCCTAAAGATAAAGGTGATAGCCAGGTATAGCAGCAGGCATGGTAACAGTCTTCTTGGTGGTGTCTTAAAGAAGAAAAAAAAAATTTGCATGATTTGCAGCAAAGAAGACGAAAATCAGACATAAAAGGGAGGTGGCAAGTGTTGTCATCAGGGGAGGTTGCAGACTTTTCTGGCGACTCATAAGAACATATTACACAAATGTCTCTCAGGGATAGTATAGGTATAATGATCCTACTTCCACCAAAAGCATAAACTGGATAAGCTTTTTCCTTTTTCTTTTACAATTGTTGCTCTCCCTGTCCTTCATTAAGCTGCCTTATTCTCTGCTTCTGACTGTCCTGCCTTTCCGGCCAAATTAGCCAGTCATTAATGCTAACCCAGTTCTTTCTTGCAGGATGCTGTAACCATAGCCTCTGAAAACACTGGTATGAATTTGGGAAGCAAATTATGTGTACACCTTGAAAGCTTCTCTGCTGGGAACAGTGCAAATGTTATAAGCTGATAAGGACAGCTCTGTGAAGTGAGTAATGTTGTTGTTTAAGAAGCTGTGGTGTCTCCAGAAAATTGTCCTTCCCTGAACTCTCAAAATGAAGTGCTGCAGATATCCCCCTTTACATCTGTATACAGCACAGCAGTGCAGCATGGTTGTCTTTTCCTTTCCCTGATCTGAAGCTGCTCCTGAGCTGAAATAAGTCAGCTCTGATTTTAGAGGTTCAGGACTACAAGTAAACCTAGGCAACAACAGAGAAGACCTCACTGTGTTCCTGCAGCATGGCCCAGCATGCAGCAACTTTTTCCTTAGTGCAGTATATTGTGGGTCTGTGGATGGTACTAAACACCTCAGAAAAATGCCTAGTTTTATTAATCCTTCTGAATTGAGACTCTCTGCTCTAGGTTCAAGTGTACCAGTGTGCCTTGTGCCTCCAACTGACATGGTGTTTGCCCTGGACTTTCACTCACAAGTTACACCTCAAATATTTGAAATAATGAGAGAAATGATAACTGTAGTAGTCAATGTCATCAAAATCAGAGACACTAACTTCCTTGCAGGAGCTAGTCATTGTTGTCTCCTAGGCTCTGGCTGTCCACAGGCCGGTCTGCTTCTAGAGTCCTGCAGCAGGAATAAAAATTTTTATGACCTCAGAGGTCATAAAAATCTGAATTATCAGAGATCATCAAGTGGACAAAATATTGGCAATGCACTGAGGCCATTGCCAGAAACTATTTCCAGTAAATGATGCAAGGTTCTAACAGAAGAAAGAACTGCATATTTCAGCCAGATACCACCAAAAATATTGTATTAAACACTGCAGTCCTGAAGCGCAGCAAATTGGACATTTTTGCTTTTAATGATATTCCCAGCAATGAGAAAGCATTTGAGGTAGTACATTTGCTTACTTTGCTTGGTTTGGTTTGTTTGGGGTGTTCTTTTGTGGTTTGCTTGTTTGTTTGTTTTTCTGGGCAGTGTTGTTTTTTGGTAGTTTTTTAAAGTCAATTAAAAAACCTACACAGGCTAAGAAAGAGGTAGAAGAAGACAGCTTGACGGTTTAACAAAGCAATGTGGAAGAGGGAAGGGAGAGGTTACAAACAGAACTGCATGTTTCTGTTCAGAATTTGGTTTATGGCATTACAAGGATCAAAACTCTTGAATCTGGAAATTGGTAGTTAAGAAAACTTAAGGTGCCTAATGAATCTGATAAAAAATAGCCTGAATCTGCCTGCCTCGTTATAGTTAGTTGAGACCATCACTTGATAGCAAAGTTTTTATTTGTACCAAAAAAAAAAAATCATGGTTTTCTCAGTACATCCTTTCATACTTGCTTTCCTCTCTCGTTCCCTTTCCACACCTGCTCAATTATGGAGTATGTTAGTGGGTTACCAAGAGTGTTTATAAGTTTTTTTGCAAGCTATACCTTTAACAACTTCCTGCCAATTCTTACAGGGTTGTGTAAACCCCTGTTTCCTCTGACTACCTCTCATAATTTGGATTACTCCCTTGAATTGCTGGCTGTGCTGAGTCCTGCAGGGATTCATGGCTTCTCACTGGATGAGTGTATTTCTGACTTTTCCTACATTTGTTTCTCTTTCAACCTTGAGCTCTTCCCCCCGGGAGTAATTCCATATTACTGCTTTTTATTCCATTTGCTATCCCTGTATCCATGCTATCAGTGTAAGCTCCTGTGAAAGGCTGTCTTAACATGTGATGAGAATGCTGTATTTTAAGATATAATTTATAAACTTTGGGGACCATAGGGGATGTGACTAGGTAAACATGGAGCTGACCTAAAGATGAAATGGGTGCATAGTGTTGTGGGATTTGGATCAGAATTTGTTAGGTAAAAAATTGTATACAATAAACCCTCAAATATATGACTTATGGAGGTTACCAAATAAGGTTGAAACTGAGCAGAATACTGTATTAGAATATGTATTTCCACATAGTATTTCTCTGCAAAGACATGCAAAAATAGTTTTCTCTGAAAAAACTGAACTGTTCCAAGCTCCTCTCAGCTGTGGTAGCTCTAGGACATAATCTCAAGCTGCGCCAGGGGAGGCTCATGTTGGACGTTGGGAGGAATTTTTTCACGGAAGGGGCGATTAAACATTGGAAGGGACTGCCCAGAGAGGTGGTGGAGTCACCATCCCTGGAGGTGTTTAAGGAAAGACTGGACATGGCACTTACTGCTGTGGTCTGGTTGACAATGTGGTCAACCAGATATCTCAGAGGTCTTTTAGAACCTAATTGATTCTGTGATTCTAATAGCTCTCTTACCGAAATTCAGTTACGTCAGGTATTCAAATCAACAATGTCTACATTCACCTAAAATATCTTTAAAAACCCTCCTTTATATTTTATCTAGATACTATTTACAGACTGCCATCTCTTAAACAAAATGCTTCTGAACTGTTCATAAAAACTAAAAGTAATCAAAAGTCTATAAAGGCATATTATAACATCACAGAAAGAGGAACTACTGAAACTGTAACTGCTGTGCTGCTTGGCAATACTGACATTTCTCAAGGCTGGTCCAAAAGCCCATTTCCCTACAAGTGGTCCCACTGAAGCCCAACGAGATGTCTTGTAAGAATGGACATAATTATTTTTTCTTCCATAAAATTACTATATACAGGCAAAAGACGCACTCAGACATACAATTTACTGATAATGATGTTTCATTGCTTACCCTGGTTTATGACCTTTTAACGATCACTAGAAATTATTTTAACATTGTAGAGATAAGATTATATTGCGAATTCTTTTTTAATACTATACCCACCATTCAAGAGTTCTGTTTTTTGGTGTCAGTGGATTACAGTACCTGAAAATGAAACCTGATGTGTTTCTTTCATCAAACTATTTTGTCAATGGGCAAAACCATTAACCGACCAATACAGCCAAAGAGATGATTCCTTTCACCAGGTGTAGAAGGACCTGTTTAGAACTACACAGCAAATGGATACAGCAGTAGAACAAGCTTGACTTACCCCCCCTTTCCTTGCTAATCTGCAATACAAGTGGATTGAGAAAACATACCTTATTCCTGAATTCATACAAGATAAAAGGACAGTTATCAGCTCCTCTACACAAGCAAATAAAAAACTTCGTTCAGCTTAACAGAGAGCAGAAATAATAAGGTCTGCAAAGAAATGTCACACTGTTCTTGAGTTTACTTCCTCTTTTGAACATGTTATACTTGGGGCAATGTCTACCTGCTACACTAAATTGTCCAAGTAATGCACACTCTGATGAAAAGCAGATAGTTTTTTCCAGTGAATTCTGAGACTCTTCTTAAACAAGTCATTATTTCATGTGTTGTCTCTTCAAAGAACCCGGTTCACAAGTTAAGAACATTCCTTGCTTCCATCAGACACTCTGTAGAGAAGTAGTCTTCCATTTTTTTCCAGCTACACAAAAGAAACTTGTCAAATTAATGATGTTTGCTGTCAGTGACCTTCTGAGTCCATCCATGGAGAGGAGGTGAATCACCTGTTTCAGGGGGAAAAGCAGAATCTGGAACAGCAGCTAAGGAATAAGTTAGTAAAACTTACAAGAGGGAGAGTGAAAAGGATCTGGAAATCTGAAAAACTGGATCAGACAGTGTAATAGTGGTAAGAAAGTTTACTGCCCCTGTCTGACCTCCAGAATTGCCTCTCATATGAACATTGCACAATGAGGAAATAGTTCCTCCTGAAAGCTTGTGCTTTGGCTATTTTTGATAGACAGAGAACACTAGCCTGGTAGGGCTACTTTAGGTTCCCAGGACAGCAGAGCTTAGCATTAGACTCAAGATTAAAGCAAGGTGGATGCAAGGCACAGCTGAGGATCAAGGACATAATTGTCAAAGGACAGCTGAGGATCTGACACAAGGTTAAGCCGATCTCAAATGACAATTAACAGCCCAACGGCTCTGAGAGCTGAGACTATGGAATCACTGCAGAGGAACCACAGATGTAAAGAAATGCAAGTACCAAGGAGGGAAGCTCAAGTGGACTTTATTATAGCTATTAGAATGTACAGGGACATTAGTGCACTGGTTCTTATTTCATTTCTCAGATTCAACATAGGAGCAGTCAGACACTGAAGTACTTGTACTTTGTGCACATTTAGAATGTGTAATGTGGGACACCTTTAAATAATTTTCAGAAAGATTCTTGAAGAACAATGTAGTCAAAACCAGGCTAAGTAATTTATTCATATATTGCTTGGTATCTCAAGGAAATGCTGTGGATACCAAAAAACTTTAATATAAGAAGTGATAAAGAAGTGATGACAGGGTGGTAGAATACAGGTAACCAAATTTATCATCACTTTTATAGTCTTTAAAGTCCATTCCATTCCATTAACTGGAAACAGTCCTTGAAAACTTCATTATAACACTATTTCTTTATTACAAATATTTACATATCATATATTAATACAACTTTTATTTCCACACTTTAACAATTCCATCCCTTGACGCAGTTACTATAAACCCTTGTGTGGTCTGGAAAGTTGCAATATCTGTGATAATATCATGATGTCCAACTGGGAGAGACTCTGGACCCTTCCGAGGGGTCTCATCAGTGGGCCCCAGCTTTTGTTTGTTCTGAATTTCCTGTATAAAAAAAAAAGTGAGAAATAGTATTTACAGAAAAGTGAGCATTTGCAAAGACAAATTGTCACATGTTAGGTTGTTAGTGTAAGAAAACTAAAAAACCTCTTCAAATAAACAAGCAATCAAACAAACAATGCCCAAACATAAAACCTCACACCCTTTGATAGTTTTATCAGGATTACTCCTTGGTTCATTTCTTTTCATCACACACAACCTAATCTTAATCTGAACTGACATTACAGCTCTTTGATTAGGGAATGTTTTTTTCTTAGATTCATTTCAATTATGCTAAGATTTGATATTCCCATAGGGGGAAAAAAAGCTACAGCAACACACACATCTTGCCTCTCCAGAGTTTTTATAAAAACTGGTTCAATAGCATGAATGCAATTGTGTAAGAACTTTAGATGAAACACTAAAATATCGTCGTGCATAGGGTAGACCCACAACTGACTTTTTTAGTCACTTTTAAAGTAGCATTCATTCCACTGAACTGAAACAAAACATTGTGCTATTCAACAACTAGCAATACTGCCAGTTCTAAAAGTCTCTTCCAAGGATGTAATAAAAACTTCAGCATTCAGCTACTGTATTATTTTGGTGCCAGTACATCTCACATTGCCTCGCTAAGGCAATGGCTACACAAAAGCCATTCCAAACACTGATCAAAACCAAAAGTGCTAAAACTCTAGATTTTAATATTCCAGAAGAATCACATGGCTTCTCTGTGTAAGTAGTTTTTGGTGAGCCTAATTCTGTCAAAAACAAACGACATTTTTCTTTTAAAATAAGTTCTTCCCAACTGCCTGAAAATGCAATGCTGACACCATCCATAAAAGGTAGGAGAGTTATAATCAAAACCATCATGTAATTAATATAATCCATGGGGCCATCCAAAAGGCAAGCAGAGTAGGTGTCTATCAAACAAAGCAAAATACCTGAACCACCTCCGTGCCCTCAATTATCTTCCTGTAGTAGGAAACAGAGGGGCAATTAGAACTTCCAGCAACAACATATGATCTCTCAGGGTAGGCTAGATCCCAAAACCTAAACAGAAAGAAACAAAATCAAGGTGAGATATTCAATTTTGTCAGTTTAAAACAGCTGTTTAAAAGCAGCCTTGCTCTTATGATGAAAATGAGAGGGCACAAACACTATATGCTTTCAGGAAATGAGTGATGCAGAGAAATCTACACCTATATCAAGCTCACATGAGTTATTGTTTTCTTGTCATGCAGCCCATCAAGAACTTTACAGAAGGATACACACTGTGTTTCAGAGAAGCACCAAGTTTTACAGTACTTCCGCCAAAAACAATTCCCTTAGGTCGCTGATGCTTACCAATGAACACATCTTCAGCATTATTGTTTTGACTTCTTGGAGATTACTTAGGCAATGCTTGGCAAAATTTAGTACACCAGCAGGGGCAAAGGGGAGGGTGACAAACAAGAAAGTTGTTAGTTTTGTTACCTTATTTTCATGTCTGAGCCTGCTGTCAGTAATATGGGATTACCAGATGCCGGACTACAGTATATTCCATGGATGCTGTGAGGAGAAGGCTAGTAGGGAAAAGGGATATATAAAAATATATTATCACCAATAGCTGTTGCCATGCTTCAGAAAGGGAATGCATTCTTTGCCACATTCATCCACCCAATTTCCAGAACTTTCTGGCAAATACCAAGTCACTTTAAGGGGCCACATATTAATATATTATAGAGCAATGCAACAGATTGAACTCTCCATAATGGTTTTTATCGAATCGTGGAAGTTACATTCTCAGTGATGGCAAATGAGAGAGAATATTTCTAAAAGAATCAGGAAGATAAATCATACTGAATAGCACGTGAATGCTTAAATTTTTGGGTATGAGGGCGTTAAGGGACAGATATACAACAGAAAACCAGCTTAGATCACAGAGCTCTCTGTGTGCAAAGCACACGACCAAAATGAACTCAACACCTGCAATCTTTGTAGTATGTACAGATTTAAGTTTAGGTAGATTCCAGATATGCATTTACAACATCTATAGAAGCAGCTGTGGTTATTTTTGTGTATGTATTTGTGATTTAGAATGATATTCCAGATTGCTCCTTCCCCAATTAACTCCTTGAAGAGCCACTACTTAACTAGCAGTTAAATGTAGAAGTGGCAATTATATTACAGAAAAAAAGTGCAAAAGAGCAGGTGATTACAGAAGCATGTGCAATCCCAGAAAAAGCAAGTAAAAGTAAGTACACCATGAATTTTGGCTTTGCCATAACCTTTACAGGCTTGACTGGCTCACTGGTTTTCTAAGATCTGGACTGGATATACCAAGTGAGTGTTACAAGTACATTCCACAGAGAGTGGAGATATCGGTGAAGATTCAGGTAACACTGCTGTTTTACAAAGGGGATTTAATTTTGACAAGCAAACCAATTATGGTGACAAAAATAAATCCCAGGGCAAGTTCCTTGTGCCAAAGTGGCAAAGCCATAGAGGCAGGTAACTGTACTGATGTACAGCATGTAGTCTAAGCCTGTTCTAGCCTTGGCTACTCAACAGAAACTGGAAAAGAAAGAGACCAGACCTGCAGTTCTGAAAGAGGTGGTGCACTGCTGGCCCACAAAGTGAAGCGTCGATCGCCAGTTTCCATATCCCACATGGAGACTTCATTGTTGCCTTGAACAGCTTCAGGAAAGATATTGCCAATGCAAAAAATATAAAACAGGTTGGTTGGCTCTTGCTACTTGTTCTACTGACATCACAGAGGGTATGGCATAGAGACACTCTCCACTTGCTCCCTGTAGCATTTGTGTTAATCTCGCTTTAGCACTTTGGTTTTACTGCTTGGAAGTAGCTTCACTATAGTTAATAACAGCGTCTAATTTAAACAATTTTAAATGAAACTTGTTTTAATGCCTACCCCTTTTAAAAATGTATAAAACCCTCACTTTCCTCCCTAGATGACTTTGAAAAGGCTGGACAGTTCTTTCAGCATGGTCATCAGGGACTTCAGAGGACACTCCTGTGCAGGTAAGACAGCTATCCAAAGGTATAGACTTCACTAGCTACAGTGATGTTCCACGCTCATGTTTGGTGTGGACATGCAAAGAATTCTGTTAAAGGGATTGTTTATATGCCTGGCAGCAACCTAGCAGGCAAGACTAATGCTCCAGAAGGATGAACATTGTCAGTCTTTTAGTCTTTAGCAGGGAGGAAATGAACTAAAAAGCACAAGGAAGCTTGCTTTATTTGCATGTATTTTCAAGAAATTTGTTTTATCTCCCAGGATGGTTAATAACTAAGTGAAGCTTAAGAAGGAAGTAAAATATGAAACTCAAATTACTCTCATTTTACAGCAACTTAATCAATTTTGTTATTGTAGGATTAGTTTAAGTTACTTGTCCGTTTCAGAACATGTTCCTGACACAAACACATAGAAGTATATGACAGTGCTACAAGCAGTGAGGATGAAGCAGCTGTGAGCATACCAGATGAGGAATCTTGGGATATTTTTGAAAGCTCTAACCCATGACATAGCTGGATTAGATTCAAGTGGGAATTGGAATGGGACACCCTTCAGTCTCTGCTCCACAGAAGGCAGTGGGAGAACTCCTATCAACTTCAATGTATGTAATGGAGTTTTACCTTTCCTAAGATTTTGTCCTTATAAAGTCACATATTATTTTGTCCTTATAAAGTCACATATTATTTTGTCCTTATAATGTGGTAGAGTACACAGGGATGGCCCCTCATGAGAGTTGCAATGCTCCAAAGATGAGAACTGTAAAGGCTGTCTCTCAATTTCAGAACACTTTAATGCTACTTTTTTTCTTTTTAAGTCCCCCCAGGGCTTGAAACAGAAGCTGAAACAAAAGCTGCTTTAATCACAGCCTCTGGGGGTTGTGAGGTACGTTAAGAGACCTTTTACCTGCGATTACCCAAGACTGATACACAGGATGCATGAGCAGGCGTCTGATTCGGGCCTTGGAAGGATGAGAGTGGCTGGAGATGGGTAACTGAAACCTCATGTCCCAGCATGCCATGGTACCATTGCTTGTTCCTGGTGAGAAAAAGTTCTCCATAGTCAGAGGGATAAATACTTGAGTTTTTGCCCATATCCTTGTGCTCTGTTCCTAGGGAGATGGACTTCACTCTCAAGTACTTAGCAGACAGAATACTTCGCAAAAATAGATTAGAAGGTATTTATTTCCTTTTATTTGAGAAAAGCATATGCTAGTAAAATCAGATCAAGCAAAAGTTTCAGCTATAGTTACTATAAAATGAAAACTAGAAAGAAGGGGTTGGGGCAGGGAAGAGAGAGAAATTAGCAAGAAATGCAGGCTTACCAATACACAGCCAGCACTGATGTATGTCCACAGCAAATGAAGTTATGAGGCCTAACTTCAAATCATGTTTCAGTGTCCAAGCGTTGCTGCTAGATCGCAAATCCCATCCCACCAGAGATCCATTGACTGTACCATAAGCCAGTACTGACTGGGCTCCTGAATTGAAGTGATGCATATCTACCACACAGCCATCATCCTTCAGATCTAAGGACCTGGGTTGAAAGAAAAAACTAATTTAGAAACAGGTATGACTCCTCCCAAGTTTAAGACTCTTTCCAATAGCTTATGCTGAGCAGCTTTTTCCTCTTCTTGTCACTGCTCAAGGCATCTGCCAGAAACAACTTTCTGATTTTAGTACAATGGATTCTTATGCTCTTTCAGATCTCTCCACTGCAAGCCTAGTAAAAGGCTGTCAGCAGCTCTTTGCAAACCTAAACATAGCTCTTTGCTCTGGGTCTCTCACTCCTGCACCTGGGTTGGGGCAATCCCAAGCACAAACACAGGCTGGCTTGGGAATACACTGAGAGCAGCCCTGAGCAGAAAGACTTGAGGGTGTTGGCTGATGAGAAGCTCAAAGTGACCCAGCAATGTGCGCTCACAGCCAAAAAAGCCAACCACAACAAAAGAATCAAAAGAAACATGGGCAGAAGGTTAAAGGGTGTTATTCTCCCCCTCTGCTCCACTCGTTAGACCCCACCTGGAATACTGTGGCCAGCTCTGCAGCCCCATCATGAAGGATGTGGACCTGCTGAAGTGAGTCCAGAAGAGGACCATGAAGATGATCAGAGGGCTGGAGCACCTCTCCTATGAAGACAGGCTGAGAGAGTTGAAGTAGTTCAGCCTGGAGAAGGGAAGGCTTTGGGGAGACCTTATAGCAACTTCCAGTACCTGAAGAGGGTATAAGAGAACTGGGGAGGAACTTTATACAAGGGCATGTAGTGATAAGACACAAGGTGATGGCTTCAAACGGAAAGAGGACAGGTTTAGTTAAGTTGTTAGGAAGAAATTCTTTCCTGTAAGGGCAATAAGGCACTGGACCAGACTGCCCAGAGAAGCTGTGGATGCCCCATTCCTAGCAGTGTTCAAGGCCAGGCTGGATGGGGCCCTGAGCAATCTGATCTAGTGGGAGGCATCCCTGCCCATGGCAGGGGAGTTGAAACTAGCTGATCTTTAAGGTCCCTTCTAGCCCAAACCATGCTATGATTCTGTGATTCATGCTCCAAGTTTCAGATATTCATCTACCCAGAGTTTACAGGCAGGAACATCCCTCTTCATTTTATACAGCCAGCACTGTCCTCAATCACTTACTGCGTGTGCAAAATTGACACCTTCTTCCGGCACAAATGCATTGTATACCAAAAGGGAAAATCTGGTTTATAGTTTGCATCTCCACTGGATTTATCTTATTTCATTTCTGAACATAATCTCTAATAAGAGAGGATATTTGAGACAGATACCTTACTTTTACTTCGCAAGTAAAGAGATCTTCGAGATGGTTGCTAGATTTGCTGAGGCCTGGACATGTCCCCCACCCAAGCTGGAAGATTAAGCTGTTGAATCTGTGCCAAATATTCAAAAACTGCTCATATGGAGGTAATAAAGAGCTAAACCAGCCCCAAAGACTCCCCAAAATAGTACCCCATTACTCATATCTCTGCTACCTTATCACATTAAATGCCTGGGAGAAAAAAATTGCAGGTCCGAGGCCAAATCACATGTTGTACATCTGTAAACATTTCTCTAATGACCTGTAAAAGAACTTTCTAAATTACTTTCTAAGTATTAAGATTGTAACAAAGGAGGTAAGAAACTAATGGACCCAGTGCATAAATAAAGGACATGAGAACTATTCAGATTGAATGTTTCAAGCTTGTAATGACTTCAGCGACACAGGAAGCACCAATAACCTAGAGCTAAGAATGCTCCTGTTCTTTATGAAGCAAGATAAAATCAGGGATTACAGCCTTCTAGTACAGCCTGGGATCGGCCAGCAGGAAGCCTAGAGCAAATTAAAGGATCTAACTGAGGAATATACTAACAGCTTGAGCTCTGAGTGTGGCGAGATTTAACTGCTCTAAGTACATACCTGCTTTGTATTGGATGAATTTTAGGAGATTTAGGGAGCTTTGAAGCTTCAATACCAAGAAGCTGGATGGCACCATTATCCGAAGCTATAGCCAGGTAATGTGAGCCTTGGCAGAATGTAAGTGTCTTTACATGTCCTCCAATCCGAGAGTATGTCAGAATTGATCTAAACAGTAAAGAGAGAGAGAGGGGGAGAGAAAAAAGAAGATATTTTTGGTGGCACTTAAAAAAAATATAATTACTTCTTTCAATATAATTACCTACTTAAAACCAATGACTCTTGAAAGAGCTCTGAAAGTAACAGTTTCTAAGTGTTCCAAAATCAGAAAGCAACAAAGCCAGTGTTGGCTTTAAACAGCAACACAAGAATATATTTATATATGTACAGAAATTAAATCAAAAAGCCTGTAATTACTATGACTGCAAAGCAGTCCCTTTGCATTTGCTAGGGATTTTTTCTTTACTAACTAATTGAAGCAGCAATCTAATATTTTATAGCTGCAAGCCAAGAGGAACACCAGTATATCTCCTTATTGATATTTTCAGCATGCCCACAAGTGATTCATATTTTGCTCTCTGCTCTACTTTATTTTTCCTTCTAAAACAGCAGCCCCTAAATCCCATGAGTTTTAAAGCTACCTGGTTGTAGTGGTTTTTCCTTCCATTTTCTGGCTGTTCCAGACTTTCACTGTGCCATCATTTGAGCAAGTGGCAAAAATGGAGTGTTCATCAGAGACCCGAATGCGGTTCACCGCAGACTTGTGTTCATGAAGGTGAGCTACCAACAATCCTTTGGGACGCCATCCTACAGGGAAAAATAAAACCATAAAGTCTGGTGTTGGCTTCGCAACCTAATTAGGAACATGAACCAAGATCCATCCACCAACAGCTATATCAGGATATAGTCATTACAGCTGCAAAACACAGATGGCACCGAAAACACAGAGCTAAGGCATTTTAAATATTAAATGCAAAAGCCAACTTGCTCACTTCTAAATTGCACAATAAGTCATGCATGTATTTTGCCAAATAGGTGTTCTGCATAGTAGGCACATTTCCTAAACTAATGATTTCCTCTTTTCCTTATCTCTTGCATTTCTTCCATGAGATAATGATGTTTTTACTCAAATTATATCTATATATATCTATATACATATATATCTATAGATGTATAATTTTTTATCTATAACCTCAGTGGACTGTGATGTACCTGGAGGTGGGGGCTTGCTCTCCCACTCAGCATTCTCCATCATCTGTTTGGCAAGTCTCTCTGCATTACACTGCTCTCGCTTCTGCTGGATCAGCTGCTGAAGTTCGGTTTTGCACGTGGTGATGCGTAACTGGTGTGCGGATGGGGACGCTGTACTGCTCAGGGCCTGCATGGTTGGTTTCCTGGGTTGAACAACTGTTCCATCAGATGCCTGCAAGAGATCAGCATTTATAAATATATGCCTTACATTCTACACACAGATAAAACCCGCTCCTAAGATTTCTGGGTCACACACACTGAATAAAAATGGAAAAATCTTTTATATTGAATCAATTAACAATGAATTAGCATTAAAAAAAAAATCATACCTGTGTGAAAAAATTAAAAATAGTGAAATTTATAGAAAAGATTAACCATTCACTTATTCTACCATTTGCCTCATATGTTCTGTATACTGTTTGGAGAAACTGTAATCTGCTGAGGACAACTCTTAATGTGACTATTACAGAAGCAGTTATTGCTCTCAAGACTGACAGAACTACAGGTTAGCTGTCGAATGATTATTTGTTTATATTGGTCTTTATAAACAGAAGTGTCATTGTTTCCCTCTTAGTTCAGAGTGGACACTCATTTAAAACCAGCAGAAGTAATCTCCAACTAGAACCCAAATAGAATATAGTGTTCAGGGTTGAGAGATGCCTCCACAGGCTGCAGGGCTTCCAGCCCATCCTTCTGTAGTCAGTGCAAAGTATTACAGGTACAGCTGTGATGCCATACACCAGTTCCAAGTTAAAATCATGACACCTCTTCTATTCCTCACAACACATATCAGCACGTGCAATTTGAGGAAAAGCCTTCCCTGCCAGAAAAGCTTACCTAATAATTGTCTAATCCACAAAGCCCCATCTTTTTGTGCAAAGCATCTATTTGTTAGTGAAGTTCTTCTGTTCAAGAGACTAAACTTACTTCAATCCTTTCTCAGTTCCTATTTTAAAAATAAGAACTTGAAAGTCAGTGACTCTGCCAGAGAAGATGCCTGGCAGTAGCATGACCAATGTTAAATAACCTCCAAACAAGAACACCATATCTCTATAGTCCCACTTGACTCTAAAGTAGTTCAATCATTTCAGTTTAGGATGAGAACATAGTATTTTTCAGGTATACCTGTGGAGAGGATGACAAAGTGGCACAAATGCCAGCTGAGGACTCTGAACGAAGTGGTTTCCCAGCCTGGATGGCTTCAGGATCAGTAGTCTGTCCATGTCCTTTGGATATCGGCTGGGAGATGTTTGTTGGTTCCAGGGACCCAAACATGCTTTTCCATTCTTCATTTACATTTGAATCTTGCTTTACGTGTTTTCTAGCTATAAGCAGTTCGGAGGGACGGAGGAGGTGGAAGGAGAAGAAAAAAAAAACAACCCAACCAACATTATCATAACAACATTCACTCAGGCTACCCATTACTGTGAGACTGCATGGAAGTCCAAGGTTTACATGCCAGATTGTTATTTATATACAGAGAAAACCCTACTGCTAGGTTGTTGAGGTAAGTTGACAGGGAGGGAAACAAAACAAAGCACTTGCCACTTGTGTTCACACCTTCTTAATCCTACAGTTGACTCATGCAATACATCATTTCACTATAGGGAAAGTTCACATCTAGAAGGCTGCAGGGTTAGACTGCATCATATGATAAATTTTTCTTATAGAATCATAGAAGGGTTTGGGTGGGAAGGAACCTTCCAAGGTCATCTAGTCCAACCACCCTGCAATGAGCAGAGACATTGGGGATAAATTTTTAAAAGCACAGTATGCAAATCATTGCTAGTGCCAAATACAATCAGTTTTCCATCACAATTGCATCATCACTTGTAGATTCAAGAATGTTATCTCTGTAAATAGGATTCCTTTAGAGTCACTTAGAACTGTAAAATATAGAAAGAAAAATAAAAACATGGGACAAATTAAATTTGGACAAAGTCATTGAAGAAAATTAAAGGCATGCAGACTTTGAAGGTGACAGTTTTGGGTGAAACAAATCAGTTCAAATACAGACTTCATACACACTACCTTTAAAATCCTGTTGACTCCTGATTCAAGAATGCAAAAAAAATGAAAAATCCTGTACTTCTGTACTTTCCTTTAAAATGATACGCAAAACATTTGCAGATAAGGATCCTAATTCTGGAAATAAGATGGCAATAGCTATATGGTTTGCAGGTACTTCTGTATTTTTTATCTAAAACCACAGAACCTATCAGTGATGTAACAGAGGAGGGACTTACAAGCTTCAGAGAGCAAAGAGGAAGCTCAAACTGTCTGGAAAAGAAGAATTTTGAGGATACAGAGAACTAGAATAGTTAACAGCAAGTGGATTTCAGAGTTGAACAAGGAAATGTAAGAGGTTTTTGGAGTTGAAAGAGGAGTGTAAAAAAGTTCAATGGAGTGGATGAGAAGCTGAAGAACCCTAAGGCCAAAGGCCTGTACTTGATGAGTGAGCAACAGCTGGCAACTCCTCAGTGGCAGCCTGAGGACTTTTCAGTTTTCTCCAGGCTACCTCAAGAAAATATCCAGAATTTTCACAGTTAAAGAGCTCAGCGCTTCTTGAGAAGACACAGAGAGAGCAGAAATGTAGCCTTCAACATTTACACTGTAGCCATGAGTCACTAGAGTTTGTCACAACCAGCTGAACAACTGGCACACATAACTACTGCAAATGCCGTCAAAATAATTTAAAATATTCTCAGGGGGAAAAAAATCTCCATCTTCAATGATCCTGAGAACATTTCACCACCTCCTATTACAAACATTAGCAATAATTTTCTTATTGCAAATCCAGTGGGGATGGTGATACTCATGTATATTGAATTACTGAGAACACCCTGAAAGAAAGGCCAAACTTCATCTGTAGAGACCATGAAATATACTAACCACGTTTGTCATCAGAATCCTGCTTTGTTTTAACAAGATCCACTTGTCTCCCAGTTATTCCCAGAGCTGACAAGTCAATCACCCCTTTCTGACTGCTGTCATGCAGGTGGCTCTGATCCACTATATTGGCTTTAGCTTTATTTGATTTTAACATAAAGTCTTTCAGTGCTAACAGTTTATCTTCTTCCTCCTCAGTCATCCCCTACAGAATAAAAGAAAAGGTAATATTATTTATTTTTGAGCAATAACATGCATCAAGGCATGAAGATTTAAGAAGCAGTAAAATTAATGACTGGCTCAGAAGTGGTAGGAGAGAACACATCCCCAGAATTCAAAGCATCAGCACATTGCTCTTGTATACAAGACATAAGGTAAGCTGCAGTAGTGTAAGAATATCTTTTGTCCTAAGGAATGGGGCTAGGAATAGCAAAAGGGCAGAACAGCACTTAATGTTGGATCACTATCTGGTGCAATCTGCTTAAGTGCCACCTAGACCACGCTTATAGCCCCACAAGCCATAGGGAAAAAACCCATACTCAGCTACGGTCCTTTCTCTACCCAGTTCTCATTACTCTGTGTGAATGATTCCTTATGTTCCCCTCTTCACATATAAGCCTCGAGACTTTCCAGCTCCATTTGCTTTTGGCACTGCACGTCTAGCTCTTCAACAAATGCATGCTCCTCTGTCCAACACAATGCACAGCAGTGTTCTGTAATGCTGCCACATCACAGGTGTCAGAAATTTGAGACATACAATCATTTTTTCAAGACTTAGGTTGTATTGTTCTATATCTGGCAGATCTTTTAAAAATCTTTAACTTCTGAACTTCTTGTCACACAAGCATATACTGAAATCAATGGAGTTAATGGTTTGCAGGATCAGAACCTCAGGCTGGGAGTCCCTCACAACAGCAACTGCAAGGTCAGGGTCTGTGGAGGTGTACAGAGCCCAAGCATCTCAAGCCTGACTTTCAAAGTACAAATGAAAACCAATTACTTGTGAAAGAAGCTTCTTCAACAGCTGTGCAATGGCAGGGTCCTCCGGGGACGGGCAGTCACGGAGAGCTCCCGTTCTCTTCTTTTGACGCATGTGAAGGTGTCGGAAGAGGCTTGTGATATCCTTTGATCTTAGGACATAATCAAATATGGAACGGCTGACAGGCTCTTTAAGTACACTTAGCAGGACTATTTCTTTATCTACCTGCAATTCAAAAAGAGAGACCAGTCAACATGATGATATGCATATAAACATGAGGAAATCTAGCACCAAACACTGTCATCTCATGTCTACAGTGTTTGCCATTTTTTTCTCCTTTCCTGAAAGTCAGCAACTGGACAACTGCAAATGTTAATGTATAAAACAATCTCTTCCTCTGAATGCATGTACTAAAAACCAGTTTCCAGTTCAGACTTGGGGACATGCTTTCAAGCTTTCAAATAAGAAGAAAATCACATAGGAGTTCAAAATCATTGCACATCAATATACCAACAATCCAGATTCAACTAGCCTCCTTTCTTGAAAATTAGATGTGTGTTGGTCATATGAGACTTTCTGCATTCTCTTTCCCTCATTCCTATAACAGGCTTCTCATAGCTTACTGTCTGCATGAAAACCAACTTCACAATTATTCCAGAGTGAGAACTTTATTACAATCCAACTTAATGTTGCCCCCTACTTGCTTACTATATTTAATGATGCATAGCAAAGAAAAGATTTATACACTAAAATGAAACAGGAAGTGAAAAAGACAAATTTATCAATCAATGCCTAAAACACAGCACAAGGTGACTAAGGACATGTAAACAAGTAAAAATGTTATTTTAGTGAAGTTACCACCTGCAAGGTTTAGAAGAAAATAAACACAGGATGCATTTCTCAGTGTAGTAATCCAACTATTTCTTATATTTCTTAAATTCCCAAGAGATGCAGTCTACAGGGTCTGAAGTTATATGCAAAGATGCCTATGTGATCATATTACTAGCATCATGCAGGTCATTCCTAGGAATGTGCAGTTATGAAATCACTTAATTCAAGCTGAATACTCTGTCTTTACCCTTGGCAAAACACTGAATCACAGGAGTGGTGCTCCTGAAATAGTAGGCATGGTAACTGCTACCTAACAGACTGTTCATGTTTGCAGAGGTCAGGCCCACAGTCAAATGAAGTAGTGGGGCAGGGCTGGAACACTCAGCCTTACAGATGAAAGCATAGAACATAAACCCACTTGTTTCACAGCCAACATTTCACACCTCCTAGACTCTATAAACTAGCACAGTGCTACAACAGTTTGATTGTAAACAAGGCAGAAAAGGTTTGAACCAAAAACGTACTTGTTGATTTCAGGCTTTGTAAAATGTTCTGCATTTTGCAACAAATTTGAGACAACAGTTCTTGAAACGTGGAAAGCAATGGCCATTCTGTAACCTGCCAGCAGAGATCAAAAACCTCTATCACCTCTAACCTTAACTGAAAAAAAAGTAATATAATATTCTTATAGCCAGGACCATGGCCAGGATAGACTTAAGAATCACAACTAGTCAAGATTTATTCACATTAATGTTATTTGAAATATTACCTGTATTATTGGTTGTGTGATAAAAGGATGGAGGTATGGCATTAGCTTGCAGTAGACATCAGCAATATTCAAATACTGTGCTACCACAGTGATAAATCCAACTGCACCATAACATATCCAAAGATTAGGATGACACAGGAATGGTGCTGAAAGAAAAACAGGTTGTTAAAAAATATATCATTCATACAGAAGAGAGATCATTCTGCATATGGCAGCCTGCGATGTCATTTCCTTCCAATAGAACTACTCCCAAACTGAACCTTCTCTCCTGCAGAGCACCAATGTTAAAACACTTATACTAAGGAAATTATTTCATGGATTTCACTGTGCTCACGCTGCTCAGCTTCCTTCCTGTTCCCAAAATGCATATTTTCCCTATTTGTTCATTTCAATCCCTAATTGTCAACTACAGATTTGCAATGGAGACTAATCAAAAAATAAATCTCAACATTAATCTAGACAATTACAGAGAATTCTAATACCAGTGATTTGGGTTTTTTTTTTTAGTTTTTAAGTAAATATTTTATTCCTTCCTTCTTCTCCTCTCTTCCTTGAAGAGTCACTACTTATTTTATAAGATCATCAGACTCAGAAATCCTTCTCAATTATGTGGATTTTAAGAAGTTGTAATCAAGGGACTGTATCTAGTCATGAGATATAATAACAGATCATCTGCCTCAAATTCTGAGTGCATTTGAAAAGCCATAGCATTAAGAAGAAGCAGACTACATCTCAAAAGATCAGGTGGTATTTTCTTTTCCATAAATAGCTGGTAAATTTTGGGCACATCTACATTAAAGTGATAAGCCTGATGAGGAAAGAGAGACTAACTCTACATTCAAGGTTGTATTCAGGTAATAGGTTTTTATGGTGTTAAAAATTGGATGAGAAAGCATCACGATTTGTCTGAATTCCCTCATCATCAAAGGCTGATGGGTTCGAGTTTGCAAGTTATGTGCCTGATGGACTACCAGAAGTAACCAGGATTTTTTCTTTATAGCAGATTGGGATGTAGAACAAGGAAAGATCTTAAAGCAGAAAATTTTTGGACTAAGTGTTGTTTGCTGCTGTCCTACATACAACCAGAGGAGATGCTTCCAATTTGTTTGAGCAAAATTATTATTTTAGAGGTTTGAGCACTAACATGGTCCAATTAGTAATAGTTCCTTAACAGAATTTTGTGTAGAGTCTAAAACAGTACTATAGGTTTGCAGTCTGGACAGCTAAGCTGATGGTGAAGCTTTATGTAGTACTAAGATTTTTTTCTTAACTAGAAAAACAAGGTATTCTCCAGTATTCCAACTCACCGATATCACAAGCAAACTCATAAATATGGGGCTTTTGCAAGAGCCCCAGTTGGCACATACAAGTAAGAGCATTGAGGGCTTTATAAATGACAAATTCTTCAGCATCACTGAGACCTTGCTGAAGCAGAGGTTTGAGTATCGATGAGCTTTGCCAGCCAACATAAGCAGCAACACCTGAAACAAAAAGAGAACACCTAAAAATCTGAAGTAGATTGATAAACACCAGAAAATTCTATGTCTTCCCATCAGAATTGAGATTAAACATAAAATAACTGTATCACTTCTAATCTAATAAGGTAATAATCAATATACTTGTTCACATATTAATCTGGATTTTGCAACCAGTTGCTAAAAGGAAGACAGGAAGAAGGGAGAAACAGCACAGGTAAGAGAAATGCCCTCAGTGCCACTGTTACAGAAGGACATCTGCCAACAGCTACAGGTAGCAGTGCCTGCACATACTTCAATATGAGTTAGAGAGCTCAGTTTATAATTTCAGAATTTTATCTGAGTTCTTCTGTGGAGGTTTTGAACAGATATTGAGAGAGGAGTTAAAAATATAGGTTATCTTGACTTTTTGCCTCACATCTCTCTGTCTTTTGCAAGAAGCCAGGACAGTCTGACCTGTGCTTTGGCTACTCCATTGCTCCTTCTAAACAATTTCTGACAAGTTATCAGCATCACCTCTTGGGAGGGTTTGCCAGCACAGCATTTTGTGGCTTCCAGTCCTAATGGAACGTGTACATACCATAAAGGCCCTGCTGAAAGTTTGATCATGATTGTTTTTCTTGCCATGCACCTGAAGTACCATTTCTGCCCCCAGGTACTGCAATGGGAAAGTTTTCTTGACTCACAATTCCTGAGCCCTGACTCTCAGCAACAGTCATGTGGAGTAATTTCCAGCATATATGATGCATCAGATATACTTAACAGCTGATATCATCACTGCTAAGACTTTTAAATTGCTATTAGGTTTTCTGAAGTGACAGGAATCTTTAAGCAAGGTTTTAAGGTACTAAAAATAGTTTTGCAGTTATAACTTTAGCCTATACCAACATACAGTTTTCATCATATTAACAGACCTACTGAAGTTAATGGGAATATGCACCAGGTGAAGTGATACATCTAGTAGAAAGCTTGCAGAAATCTTAGTATATGCTTGTCATAATTTATGGTGAGCTTTTTTAAGTCAGTAGCTTTAGCAAAGACTCTAACAAAAAAGAGCATTTAGAGTTTATTTTTAAGTTAATCTACCCTAAACTTAAATGCCTCTGTCTCACTGGCACCAAACATTTGGACTCAAAGAAATACACATTAGTATTTACATTGTTTCATCTACACTCCTTAAAGAAACATTTACAGTTAATAATTCAGCAAAGTCTTTTCCTATAAATTCTAGAAATATATAGAAGAAAGGACTTTTATACTACTTAATTTTTGCATATCCTGGAAACTGTTAATTTACACACATTATTTTCTTCCTACTCTGTTTGGCTGAAACTAAATACTTACCAACAATGCTGTCAAAGAAAGCTCCTCGAAGATGCCAGTCATTCTTATCATTTAAGAAAGTAATCATATGAGAGAGAAGAACATCATTGGCTTTCTGACGTCCAAAAAAGACACATAGACGTGTTATTCCATTTTCCATCAGTGTTTGTTTCACAATATTCTCCGGGTCACTTAGCAAAGTGACAACTTTCTGCTGGACCATTTCATGCAAGGCTTGCAACTCTGCAAGGGACAACAGTATGAACTTTTGCTTGGTAAGAAGCAATATGTGCACATGTACTACCTGCTGCTGAAGGAGTTACAGTGACAGGTCATCCTGAAGAACACCTGACTCAGTAAGACAGGCAACGCAACAGAACCTCAACAATTTTAACAAGGGCTTACCGAAGATTTCAGGCTAAACCTGAGGTGGTGACATGACCAAAGAGCAGAGAAATGTGCAACAATCTCACCCAGATCAGTATATTCTAAACTTGTAACTTCAACGAAGATGATCTAGCTCATTCTGTATACAGATGAAATGCAGATGCGAAGAAGCACCAGAATGAGTCAGCTTCAATGTTACAACAGTAAACAAAATGCTCCAAGGCAATTCTGGTTTGATATGTTTGTTTGACTATCAGTTTCAAAATTCGTGAACTGACAACAGATAAAAAGTATGTTTTTAGGTAGGTAGATAGATTCACTTCATTAAGCATACAGGAGGAAAGTAACAACCCCTGCAAATGTAATACTTCTAATTTCATTAAATATCTGCAGTTACCGTAATGATACTGATGAAAAATTTGAAGATGACCTTGCCTATGGCTTCTACTCCATGAAGCAACTAAAAAAATATTTCTATTAAGTGGAAATAACAGAATTGTTAATGCACTGGCTATTATTGAAAGCCGTATAAGACAGGTTCTCAAACAAGTAAACAAAAATTTCAGCTACTGCTGCCCCAGCTTTGCAGGGGTGATTACTGTTTGCCTGCAGTCAGAAGGTCAGCTAATTTGCTTTCTATCATGACTCTGTCTGTCAGTCACATGAAAAAACTGCCTTCTGGGTTCAAATTTCTCATGCTTGGTTTCTAAAAGGGTAAAAAGAATAGAACTACTCAAGCTTCTTTCTTCCTTTCATCTCCAAGCTATTTCAAGGGATAGGTTGTATTCTTAGAAATACAGCCCACATGATGAGGCTTCCTCTCTCACTCCTCAGCAATTCTGAGCAACTCATGCCTTATGTGAAGGAACTTGAAGAGGATTTATGTTTGTTTTTAGTACATTTGTTGTTGCTTTATCTTAAAGTATCATCCTGCAGCTAGTTAAGAGATAATTGCCTTTTTCCAAAATGGAGTATGTGCAGGATGTTTACCAGCTATGATTAGTCACAGACTGATCTACTTAGCCCAGAAGAGAAATGACAGTTTTTAACCACAAACTCTTCCAGCTCAGAAGACTTGCCCAGCATTCTTCTGGGAATCTATGCATCACTAAAAGGCACTGGAGATGACATGCAGGTCATTTATTACCATCTGTCCTTCCAAAGGAAAAGAAAAAGAAAATCCATCCTTAGGATTTTAATTCATTCTCTGGGCGAGTTATAATACAAAGTTTTATTACTGCCAAATGGCATCCACACATTTAGATTTTTCAGGCAAAGAGACAGACAAGAATTGCCAGGCACAGGAACAGACAAGGAAGAACAACTGAAAGATACAGTACTATGACTATGCCATAATTTGACATGTTTTCTAAAGCCAGCGCTGCCTGCCACTTCAATGGAAGCAGCATTTGGAGCACATCTGTGTTTTTGCAGCTGACTTGTTTATGAGACCATGAGTGAAGCTGGATATGCAACCAGGCCACCAGCATCACCTACAAGTCAAATGCCTTGAGGACTTTTGGAGATGAAAAGTATGTTCACTTATATACTTCTTTGTCTTTCACAACATCCAGAACAGAGGTGTCTGTCTCTGCATGAAACTGTAACACACAGTGGTTGAGGCAAAGCATTCTTCCCATTTAACAGGAAGGCTAAGCTCTGAGAGATGAGATGGATCAGTGCTAACTAGGAGTTTTGCCCCGTGATTTGCTATCATAGGCAGGAAAGGTAAGTAGAAGTGACATTACCTGTGTCATAGTTATCACTAGGGTGAGATGTTTCATCCATTTCTTCACCATTTGGTTCATTTTCCATATTCAGATTTTTCAGCTGTACTAATTCCAGAAATCTCAGAGCTGTTTCTGCCAACAACGCTATGTTTTCTGCAAGGGAAAACTTCTTGGTTAAGAATTGTTCTACTTTGCCTGTTTACATCAGTCTGATAATCTCCCTGATGAGAGGTTATAGCCACTGACAGTACCAGTCATGATGGACAAATGGGACTGAAATTAGACAACATGCTCTGGTCAATCCACCTCTGTTGACCCCCAGCAAAGCTACCAAGTACATCAAATCACACAGTACTTTTGTCACGTAAACAAGTGGAAAAATTCTAACAATATTAAGTGTAACAAATATTAATTTAATTCTTCTAGAACTAGCCCTAAATGCCACCTAATCTCAGCCTAGTGACTAAATAACTTGATAGAATTTAAAGGCCAAATAGCCTGAATTAACTAAGGTTCCCGTCTGGTACACTGCAACAAAATAACAGCAAACAACCACACCAGGATATGTATCCTAGGGAATAACATTATCCTGGAATCCACTTTTGGAATATTTGACACCATATCTATCCACACAATTTGGCACCGTTCTGCACCGTTCGGAAGATGCTGAAGCAACTCAGGCTGCACTATATGGGTCAGGCCACTGCTGGCACAGGAATGATAATGCCGAGACAGAAGTCCCACTTAAGCAGCCGTTCTGAGTGTCATCCAAGAAAACAGCAGCATGACAATGGAGCCTGTCCACAGTCCAGATCAAATCCTCTAAGTCAGTAAGCCTGACCACTTCCAAAAACAGCACTATAGTAACAGAAGTTAACTCAGATAGACTACCTTTCAAAGTATCAATGTATTTTTTTCATTTGAAATTTAAACTGACCAAGGTGACCTAAAGCAATTGGTTTTATTCATTAAACGTAAGATAACTTCAGTATTAGTTTTATCAGTTTACTTAGTAAATGAAATAAAAACATGACCTGAGACATTTTCAAGGGAAATCTACGTTTATAATTAAAAAAAACCAAACCAAACCCAAAACAACACACCTGAAAATACACTGGTAATAGCAAATAAGGGTCCATGGTAAATAGCAAATACTGGCATGACTATAAAACTTCGTCCTGAACCACGCAGAACTCATATCTGAATAACATATGAAGAAAACATCTGCTATGGTATAATCAAGTCTATTACATAGCAAATAATGTAATTTCAGCCCCTGAATATCAAATTTCATTTTGTGGGAAAACAACTCTGAAGCACAGTAACACACTGATACTTTTAAGTTAGTTTTGAATTTATTCAGTTTAACTAGGTCACTCCAGGTAAACACTCTGAGCTAATGAAATTTCAATTAAGATAAATTAATAAAAGCAGCAAAGGATGGGCATGTCAAAAAGCCCTGTTCACGGTATTAGCCATTTAAAGACCACTTGTAGTTTTCTTCCTTACACTCTTGCCCATCCAGGGAAATAAGCCAGGACTGCTTCCCTGAGCATAAGGCTTTAAACTCTGACCCCTTACCTTAGCTGTGAGCAGACCTGCTGTGTGCTACATCCAGAATGTACACATTCTGCAAGTTACTTTTACATGCACAATTACAGAGGACAACAGATATTAACTTTCTTAAAACTTAATTCATCTAGCAGAGAGCAAATGCATTTTGTCAACAATTTAAAATGCAATAATTTACTTTGGGTACAGATCTACACTGGAAACCCACCTATTCGTATAAGTCAACTAATTATTAAGTGGCTACTACCACCTGCACCAGTTACCTTAAGTGAATGCATGTATCTTTACCTGCAGTCCTTTCTGAAACTTGTGGGGAGATTTACTGACATCGAAACAGCGAGCTAGATGATGGTTTTGAACAGAGGGGAAAACAGTGAAGGAAATACAGAAAAGCCCAAGATTCTGAGTTTTGACTGGATGTTCTCTTACCAGCGTATGCAAGTCTGACAATGGTGGCTTCATCCTGGGCCAAGTGTGCAATGCCTGGTAGAATGTATTCTGGGTAAATGTTAATATCATTGCGTGGCACCTCTTTGACAAGAGCAAGAACTTTAGTTAGTGTCCTCACAGATTCTGCCCTCACCCTGGGCACAGAGTCATTGCTGAAATGTAACAGATAAGGAGTAATACGATCCAGAAGAATCTCTACACTTAATCTTGGTGCTAAATGAAGAATCAGTTCCAAAGCAGCCAGTTTTGAATCACAGTATTTGAGAGTCTGTAAACAGGATGTTATCACAGACACTAGAATAACCAGCCCATTCTCTTTTGTCTCTCCCTCGGCTTTCTCTGTGCGGTCGTGCCCACAGAGATTGTGAATGATGTTGTCCAAATCTTTACGTATGACCAATATACGCTCATCTGCCGACACGAATGTTTCCTTGGCAAACTGGGCCATGTAAGGCTGAAGGAAAGTGTAAAATATTTCAGGAAATGCATTGTTACGTTGCTGTTTCAAATAATCTTCAGCTGCTAAACGTTTATCTGGCTCCCGATGGATCATCTGAGTGACCTTGAGACAGGCAGAAGTGGGAGGGAGCAGGAGAGAAAGATTAAAGGTTTAGACATTTGTAATACAAAATAACCCCAAAGCCCAAACCCAAACAATATGCAATCTGCCACCAAAGTAGGTGAAACAAACTGCAAACAGACCACACAGATGGTTCTAGTGCAGTAGTCCATCCTTACCAGCTCTCTGATACTGCGGTCTTCAATTTTGTTTAGGACTTGATCAGGGGAAAAGAGGCCATTTCTGTAAGCCAAAAGCTGAGATAAATCAAACAAGGGTACACCTTCTGTGAAGAGCTCTGCTATTACACAGCCTGGGGAACAAAAGAAAAAAAAAGTCAAAGATGTAAGAAGATTATAAACAGATGCTTTAACTTTACTTTCTGCATGTGGACAAGAACAAACCCTAAATGACTCTTTGATGAATTTAAATTAAGGCAAATGAGTTGCCAAACTAATTTGCAGAAAAGAGATAACATCTCACATTCCAAAACCTGGCTTTTACACTTGATCTTTGAAATATGTCCCAAGTAATTTATTACAAACATGTCAACAACAGAGGAATTTGCAATTAGGAAACATGAGGCAGTAACTTCAGCCACCTGCCAGGTGGAAAATACATTACCAGAAAAGGAACCCACATCACCGTCATGTGGAAGAAGAGTGCTGGTAAGTCAGCATGGATTGGGCAGTAGGTCAAAACTAAGCAGCCCTTTTACAGAAGGTAAAGAAATAACCTCTGCTTCCACAGCAGATGCTGGGAGACAGCACACATTCACTCACACGACTGCCAAACACAGACTCTCCTGTGTCATGTACGTGACAAAAATCCACTTCAAAGAACCCAGTCCTGCAGTTTGCTCCCAATGGTCTGCTTTATCAGTGGAGTGTCCTGGAAGTTTGGCCAAAAGAGCAGCTTATAAAATGAAATAACCATTTACTTTAAATCCATATTTTCAATCACTTTAAGGCGAAAAAAAAAAAGGTCAAACTTTTGGCTGTCGAACTGCTCAAGACAAGCTCAAGACTCAAAATAGGCTCCCACAGTCAAACTCCAACAAATATTTGTGAGCAAGACTATGACAGGAGCTTCCTCCAACTTCCTACTTGTGGGGAAAATGAAATGAGAAGAGGCTTCTAAAGCCAATATTGCCAAATGACCCTGAAAGCTGTCTCAGCGCCCAGGCAACTGGACCACCGACTGGTTCCTCCTCTCAGGTCCCATGAGGCACATGCTTCTCAGCCATGAGAAGATGCTGGTCTGTGCCTTGCAGAACCACCTCTTTCCCAGAGCAGAGCTGTGCCATAAAAGAATAGTTTGTGATTTCCCTCCTTGGATAATGGTGATGCACTTAAGTTTTGTAGCTTACTATGTCGTGTCTGTACATTTTATGTGAATGAAAAAGGTTTGGGGTTGGGTCTTATGCTTAAAATACGCAAGTTTTTTGACATGTTGTTCTCTAAGCCCACTGTAGAAAACCAAACCAAACTAAAACATCACAAAAAACTCCCAAACCAGACAAACAAAACAACAAATCAATTTTTCTGCATTGGATTATACAGTCAGAAACAACATATTGGTCTCTCCTGATAGCTCCAAGTACCTGCAGAAAAGATATCCATTGCACGTTTTAAGTCTCCTCTTGTTCGCTGATTGCTATTTGCCAAGTCTACCAAAGGAGTCGAAGGGTCCCGCATGTTTTCCAGCTCTGTAGCAAACATACTGCCATCGACAAAGCGCTCGGGAGCGATGTAACACGTTCTCCTCCGTGATGTGTCAAAGAAATAATTGAAGTCAGCAGGATTGTCTTCAGGAAGGTAAGTTGGTTTAAAACTGGCAAAGTCAGTTAGAAGAACCCAGTTCCAGCTGGTGACCATGATGTTCTCTGTTTTAATGTCCCCGTGGCGGACTCCAGACTTGTGCGCTTGATCCACCGCAGTGAGGATCTGGAAAGCAATCCACCTTTTCTCAATGTTGTTCAGGAATGGCCTGGTACTAATTCGGTCATAAAGGTTGTCCCGTACATACTGTCTGAAAAGCATGGCGGCCTTCTCGGACAGGGTGGCTTTCTGGAAGGGAAGGCAGTTCTGTGCCGAATGTAACCTTATCTTCAGCTCCTCCAGCTCCTGCTTATAGCTCGTCAGGGGTAAGGTCGGATCCTGGATGGCAAACACCTTCACGACTACCAGCCCCTCCCGGTGCTTGGCTCGGGCCACCTTGAAGAAGCGGGTGCTCCCCAGGCTCTTGTCATACTCGAAGTCGTGGATGTCCGAGAAGTAGCTGTCCACCGAGAGGATCTGCGAAGGGGCGATGCCAGCCAGCTGGTTCCCCATGGCGGCAGCTCCTCCGGCCGCAGGCACCGCGCCGGGGCTCTCCCGCGTCAGCCTGGGGGACAAACGCAGCGTGGGTTTCACAGCGCCCGCTGCCCCGGGCCCGCCTCGCCGCCCCGGGCCCGCGGCCCCCGCTCCCCCGTCCCGGGCGGGCCCAGCCGCCGCCGCTCCCTCCGCCCCCAGGCCCCGCCGCCGGGGCAGCGCCAGGCCGGGCCCGGGGCAGCGGGGCCCCCCCGCAGCACTCACCGGCCCAGGCAGCGCCAGGCCCCCTGGCCCTGGAGGCAGCGGGATGGAGCGGGGCGGGACTCGGGGCGGCGGAACCGGCACGGCGGGGCGGGCGGGGAAGGGGCGGTGCCGTGAGCTCACATCCTGCGAGCGGGGTGCGGGCTGTCCCTGGCGGGGCTGCCGCAGTGCCTGCTCGGGCGACACCGTCCCCGCTGCTCCCGCGATGTGGCATCGTGATCTCCCGATGAACTGGTTTTTTTCACGCTGCTTACGTTCTCTGGAAGGGTTTCTTCTTGATGTGTGCTTGTAATGCGCATAACAGAGATGAGTTCAGGCAGTTTTGAAGTTCTTCTCGTCTTTTTGTTTTGCCGTGCCAAGTGAGAGCTGTGAGCCTGGTGCTGAGCCAGCACAAACTGTGTGGGTCGGAAGGTGCCCGGAGGAGATGAGGTGTGCTGGTAGAACGGGCCTCGGAGGCATCAGACAAGACCTTCTCTCGGCAAACGGGAAAACAGCTGCCATGCATCCTTCTCCTGATGCTTAGTACTGGGCACTTTTTTAGGTGACTTAGTACTGGGGAGGCTTTTTTAGGGGACTTCACTACTAAGTCTGTCCTGAAGGGTTTTGGTATATCTGAAATATGAGAAAAAGACTTTTCATTTCAAAGACAGAATGAAACAAACCCCTTATCCTTATTGTTTGATATCCTTATTGCGCTTGAGAGCAAGGAGAAGCCCAGGGCAGAGTTTGCTCATCATTCCCTTTGCCTTTTCCCTTTGCCATGTTCTTTCTTTGCTACCGGAAATATATTACTAAAGATGTGGTATTTGTGTCCTGTACACCTGTGCCTGTATGCTCAAAACTTACCTTAATACATGATTTCCACCAACCATGCATGAGGTCACTTAATCGCGTAGTCTCCAAACTGGTTTGGGTTGTGCTAGTGAGGGCTTCTTGCCAGAAGGACTCTCCCACCAGCAGTGGACATCCTGGGAGAGTCAGCCTTTCCCAGGGCAGAAATCTTAGCCCAGAGCTAGGGTTACAGTGAGGACTGGGACCAGGGTGAAGAGGGTAAGAAGTGGGGAACCTATAGGCATTAGATTAGTGCCTAGACACAGTTCCTTCTAGAGTCATAACTATTGTGCCATTTTTCCCTTTGGAATCCCATGATCTGGACATAACTGTTCGACTCACAAGACCTTTACCTATATGGCAGGCAAGTGCCTGCATCAAGTGTTGCCCAGGGGGATCTGGAAGAGAAGGAAAATAGAGTCCAGAGTCCGTTTTCTGCTTTGCTTGAAGCTTAGCATATTGGCTTCGCGCTGTAACGCTCTAAAGAGCACTGTTTAGCTCTTGTCAGTGGGTACAGAAGGGATTGCGGAGCTGTGACTCGTGCTCCTTTTTTGACTTGAAACAGCCAGTGAGCTAATGGTACCCTGTTCTGATCACTCCCAATCGCCTAAAACATCATTACCTCCTCTTAGGACGTAACATGGATGGAGAAAGCTGTGTGGGGAGAAAAGTGAGTGGCTGCTGAAAGTCTGCATCTAAGCTGGATGTTGATTGTCTTGTAAGTTAATAAGAGGGTAATCAGAAAGTTTCCATTGGCTTGTCTGCAAAACAATTATGTAGACAATTATATTGCTCTCTAATAGAAAAAGTAAATGGATTTAAAGCAGAAAGTTTTTCTCAGTTGAATCATATGCAAGGAGTATAAGTTCGGAAGAAAGCATCTGAGGCTGTTCAGTAAGCATAATTCCCATGAAAATTACTTTAATTATGCTCTGGCTGTGTGTTCAGTGAAGAACAGAATGTGTATTCATGCTGTGACTTACTTCCTGCTCAAAGCACTGAACTATGACTGTAGCTACAACAGCCCCCAGTTAAGGCTTAGAAACTGTAAGGGTTCTGTCAGAAGGCCAGCCCACCCCAGTGATGTGCCTCATGCTTTTTGAACAGAAAACACATTACCTCAGCCAATGTAAGAGGCTACACCTCCCTAAGTGGAGTGCAGGAGTGCTTTTGCTTCCACTCGTGACTGAGCAGTCATCTCAGTTGTGAAGGGATGCCACAGACTGCGTGGTCAAGCTGCAGACTTGGTTGGAGAGGAGCATCTGTCAGCCCCTGCAGCTTAGCTGTGCTCTCCTCCCTTTGATCATAGGAGATAAGCTCCATTTTCAAGAGGGTAGAGCTTTTCCATACCCAGGGCTCTTTGTAACAGCCGCAGGCAGACTTTGCTCCAGGCTGAGCCATTAGTTACTGTCTCCTGGCTAAGATGTATTATTGTGTGTGCACACTGTCATGCTGGGCTGGAGTCACGATTCAAGCCAGTTTTTTAGCCACCTGTCTTAGGGGGATGGCCTCCCCAGTACTGCCACGAGTACAGCATGAGTGGGCACAGAGGCTGAGACAAATACAGGGGCACATTTTGGTACCCTGTAACTGGAGTTAAATCTAGTTAAGCTAAGCTGGCTGCAACAAATGGTGAAGGTGCATTTGTGGCTTCGGAACAATAAAATGGAAGAAAAGAGTGACTCGTGTATATGCTCTCCTTCCATTCCTCCTCATACTACACTGTCCAGGTGATCCTCCAAATCAAAAATAAATAGAATGCAAAACTTAATCATTTCACTATGGCATCTTTGGTCAGCATCTATTCAGATGGATACAAGAAGTAAAAAGAGACACTTAGTGGTGGTTGTTGACTGTGCTGAAGTTAACAGAAATTATGTAAGCTCCCGAATGCATTGTTATCTTTTTCCTTGTCTCCCAGATCTGTTTCCCTTCTAAAGCAAACATGCTTGGGTATCTATGCAAATGGTTTTGCCTTTCATGATTTCTTGAAAATGTCAGAACTCTGCTGCTTCTGCAGAGCTGAGCTTAAACTCTCAAATTCATACGTTTTCCTGAAAATGGCTTGGGAGGTTTTAATTTATTCTGATTCTCTATGCCAGGATTTTGGATAATTTATTACTTTAAAAATGTTTTATTAATATATCAGTTGACTTTCTAAGAATGGTGCTTTTTCATTGCTAATTTGCAAAGGGATTAAAGATCTGTCCTTATCACCCCTGATTAGTATGTGTTAGCATTTTAAAACCTTCTGCAACAACATTCTGTGCTATCATGTCTTCTGACAGTCTGTCCTGCTGATTTAGCAGGATTTCACTGCATGCAATATGGCAGTGATCCCAGGGACTTAAATGGGTGAGAGAAGTGGTTTATAGAATACTTTCTTTAAAAGTACCTAGAGCAGGAGGATTGCCTGAAGTTTAGTCTCCAAACTGATGTACTGACAGATTTGTTCCCTAGTCAAGTGCTAATTGTTTTGGAATGAGAATCACTTGCTCCTGGATTCTTCTACCAAAGCAGAATGTACAAAATTAATTTCACAAAACTTGGCAAGAGACCATATGGAAGGGGAAAATGGTATTTATTTTAAACAAAGTTGATTTCAGTCACTAACACACTGTGTTGTAGATGTCACTCCCATGCACACCCACACCACGTATTCAGAAGCATCCAAATGCGTGTGATACTTTCATACACACTTTTCTGTTTCATTCAGACCAAGTTTAGTGTTTCTGCCATGCAGTGAGTTAAATTGCACTAGCATGCATTCCCACCATTAGGTTATATGAGTGCAATTTTCTTCTGTGTCTGCAGCTCCTTTTAACTTTGGGAATTAAAATGAGAAAGCTGGAAATCATGCAGGCAAGCTCTATTACATGCCTTAAAAACATAAACCCAAAACATACCTGCAAGCTGTGGATAGTGCTTATAAGCACCCCCTTACAGTGAGAGTGGAGCAGTAAAAATGCTTTGCTTTTTGTTTTACAGAGCTATGGAAATCCACAGGGAGAAATCTCAGCCTGTTCTGAGCTTCAGATGAAAGCTGAGTAACTCTTTAATCTCAAGGACTAAACTGTGTAAATTTCCCTTTTCCCACATTTGATTCCTCTGCCAGAAACTCAGAAATGGCTCTTCTGTATTAGCCACAAGTCAGCAAATGGTTACCTTTCCTTGGCATAAGTCAGTTCTAATGCCAAACAACTTATGCATTTTATTTTATTATATTATTTTTATTTTATTTATTTTGACTATTTTATTTTATTTTATACTATGACTATTTAGTCTTCCTGTGAAATCCAGGGTACAAATCCCAAATGGTGCTCTGAGGCAGCGCCTCCTTGGGTACCTATTTAACGTGTTCTTCAATACAGACACCAGCCCTCTGCTAGAGGAGCCGATCTCTGCCAGACCTGCTCTCAGTTCTGGCCCCAGAGCGGGTGGACCATGGGGTGTCAGTGCTGCCCCACAGCCCTGCGGGACTCTGGGTGGGGGAGCGGGGGGCTCATAGTGCCCCAGGGCTCAGGGGCTCCCAGCCAGATGTGACCTCTCTGACATGTCATCTCTCTGAAATGTCAAGTGTTTCCAAGCAAGCAGGACTCTGCTGGAAGCTGAGAGGTTTTGTGTTTTTCATCTGTTTATTTTGTATGCTGGTAAGAGTTTGTGAGGGTCTAACAGAGTGGCCAGCACGTTTTGGAAACCTGTTTTTACATAGGCAGGTTTTATGGTGAGCAGAAGCCCTCCCAAAACAATTGTAGCTCGCCGTTTCCAGGGCTTTAGCTTCCCATGCCTCACTTGTTCCTATCTCAGCTGGATATAATTTTACCAAGAGACAGAGGCGACTGTTCAAGCACCTGCTGACAAAAGGCTGAGTATTATGTTGCAAACTCTCATTTGCTGGAATTGTAGAGGCAAAAGATAGCACAGAACTGGGGTTGAACATAAAATTTCCCAGAAAAAAATCAGCAAACAGGTGCTGGTTGCTGTGAAATCTGGATCAAATTAAAAGTCATTCCTCTCTTGCAAGGGAGATGATGATATATATGAGTGTGAGCTCTTTGAGAACAGGTACACTTTGAAGAAAGTCTAATGAGAAAACTCAGTTTACCTGGCACACAACTGACAGGAGAATTGGAATGGCAACATCTGGGGAGGTGATGCAGAGATGGGAACATCTAGTTGGCCAGTCCTGTTAGTTATGAGTATGTCAAGGAAGAGGACAGTGGAATAGTTATGGCCAGTTCTATAACAGCCTTATTACCCTCCAGACCCTTGTGTGAGAGCAACCATGGTGATACTGGGTTTATCCCTGTGAGAAAGGACTGGGAATAGAATCACTGCTCTTCTTGAAGTCCTCATGTGGGCATACAGCATTAAAAACAGTTGCAGCTTGTTCTTTCAGTGACAACTTTCTGGCAGAGACAGAAGCAGTAATGCTTATGCTGTGATATCAAACAGTGCCCATTTTTCTCCTCCCTTCCCCATTGAAACACTAATATATCAGGGAAATCCACTCCTAGAGTCTTCTGTGGTGTTGCAGTCCGATTGTTTAGCTCTAAATTCTGATCTGAATACAGCTAACATAGTCAAGAATTTTGGATTTTCAAATTTGAGAGGAAAATGATTGATTCGGACCCATCTTTAGTGAATGATCTATTAGCAGATGCCAGGGATAGTTAGACAGATCAGAACGTAATTATGTACCTCAGTGCAATATTAAGTTGTTAGTCATTCTTGCTTAATGGTGAAATGCATGACAGTTTCTGGTTTTGATTGGCGTCTGCATTACCTGCTCTCAGTAAACAGACTGTTGGCCTCTTTTTTTTTTTAATAGAAATTTGCATGCCATCTTCACCTTCCACACAATCTTGTTACCCAGCCTGCTTTAATATGTGATGCAACTAATAAATGAGCAGCTGCCATGGCTACTGTAGCCATAAAAATACAAAGAAAAGCTCTTCAGCTTTTAAGGAGTGGCTGGAGGCAGGTAATTAACCACAGCTTCACTTCTTGCACGCAAAGCGTGTGGAGAGCAATGCGCTGGGCTTCCCTGTGGGTTTTACTTTTATGAGCACGAACTTCAAGGATTGCAGTGTCACTGCCATTTCTGGGTGCAGCAAGAGGGTAAGAAAAAGCAGGGCTGGGAGCTACAACAGTCAACAGATTCCTCTCTAGCAAATCCAGCTATAATTAAGCTGCCAATAATGAAGGGGTCGTAAAAATATAATAGCAGATTAATCTTTGAATTCCTACTTCTGCTTCCTTTCCCCCATTTTCAGGCTTTACTCCTTCATGCTGTTCTTTCCACTGCTTCAAGTAAAGCACCTTTAATGCATCCAGGAGTAGGAGGATGTTCACCAAAAGATCTTGGCTCTTTTCATATCAATGCATTGTCATTTATGCATCTTAATATGCTGGTCCTCTATTTTTAAAGAATCCCTGATATTATAGAGCTGTTTAAAAATCACTTTTTTAGCATGCAAGGTAAATCAGATTCTCCTATGTAACAGATTATTATTTGTCTGTCAGCCCACAGTAAGAAGTCTGATTTCTGCCGACTGACTTCACTGTGAAGTTCTTAGTTGCCTATAATGAGGGTAAAATTGGGTCCAAGAGTGTTAAATTATATCTTCTCCAGCACAGAAGAGCACACCCAGACTTTCATCCATATCATTCCGTTTGCAAACAACAGTGAAATTCTTTTTGGGTTTCACTGAGCCATGACAACCTGATAGTCTTTTAGAGCTACAGATTGGATTTCAGGACAGAAATTGCTACTACCAGCTAGTTTGAATTCTTGTAGAGAGAGGCAAAAAATCATCCAGAAACGTGCTGCAAACCTACACATCTTCTTTAGTCTCTTTGTCTCAATAGCAAAAAAGTCTTAACAGGAAAGCTACTGGTATTGGTTTATTGGTTTTATCTTTGTCTCTCTATCATGTCTCATTCAGAACTTATTCACTTGTCTCTGAAATTCAAACCATTAGTAGTTGCTCTTTAAAGGTTAAAAATAATTTTAAGTTGCTATAAAATTAATCTGAAGCTGAAGTTGCATTTTCACTCTTACTGTTCAACCTAGTGTATTTTAAAGTGTTTGGGGCTTTGGGCCAAGCATTGGTATAAATCAAAATAAATACTTGTCTGACTTACTTGGGTATGTTCCTTCAGCAATCTGTTTCTAGCTCACAGTTTGGCTTTCTTTGCAGCTGGGATACCTGGATCTTTTCCTGCCAGCTCTCTTTTTAGTGTTTTGGGTTTTTTTGTTGATGGTTTTATTTTTACGTCTTCTGTCTGAAGCAAAAAGTTATCTAGGTTCAGCAGTCTAACATTGTGATTTCTCAGCACTCCAGTCAAGAGTTTTCAAGTTTCTTTGACTTTTGCCACTGCAATCAATATGTTTGAAAAAAATACTGCTTATTACCTAACTATATAATTAAAATTTTTCTGAGACAAAAAATTGTGGTGATAACTGCTGGCATTGATTCACACTGCTCTTTGTGCCCAGCCTGCCTGTCTGTTGACTTCAGTCAGGCTGCTGATGTAAGGTTTGCAAGCCTCTGCAAGAAAATACGCACAGTTCCTTCTTATGGAAACCCTTGTTTTTAAAATCTCCATAGGTTTCAGTCCATCTCATCTCCATTCTCTCCCCAACCCCTCTTGATTTCCTAACTGTGTTTTCTGTGGCCTCACTCCTGAGGCATATTTGAGCCTTGCATAATGCCTAACTGGAGAGGAGGGAAATAGCAATGACAGCTGGCTGTCTCAGGTGGCTGGGGAACTGAGTGTTGGGCAATCAGTTTTTTTCCTTGGTCCCACCATCCCCTCCTACACCAGCACTGACCATGGGAGCCAGCTCAGTAACTGGTTAGGAACTGCAGCTGACTTGGGGTGGCTCGATTCCTCTAGAGAGGTTCAATTTTAGATGTTCTCTGGGCTTCTGCAGCCTTTAAAAGAACGAGTGGGATGTTTTGTTGTCTTTCTGTTGTTAATTGATTTAAGTGTCTTTTAAACTAGGGGATAGCAAGTGAAGTGACATAATCATCTCAGCAGGTTTTGAAAATACTTTGAAGAGCAGCAGAGTGCATCCTACAGGGAAAATATGTCCCGTTTTGGGATGTTTGTGTTTGCAGCCCTGTGTCATTTGGAGAATCTCTCACCATGCACGCTGCAGACCACTAGAAAAACAAGTGCAAAATGAGGAGCTAAACAGCTGGATTTTCTCCTGTAGAAGCGTCCACTGGCTAATACAGTCATTTTGTAAAACAATGTATTGCAACTTGTTCCAGTCAAATCTGAGTAGTGAAAGGGTATTCAGAGTGAGCTGGGGGGTAGGCATTGCATCTACATGGCTCAGTTCTGGCAAACTCGCTCCAGCTCTGAGACTGAAATGAGACTTCAAACTCCTCTTGGGCCATACTTCTGCTGCAAAGCCATCTGATGGCAAAAATACAGTAGGAAAGAGTTATGGTAGATTGGAGTTATGGCAGATTATTAAGAAACATGCCTGTGTAAGGAAATGCATCTTCTTAGCAACACGGAGCCAGGCACAATCCTTTTTCTTGTGCTTTTTGACTACAATAACAGGTTCTGCCTCATACAAGAGCAGTGTTGACCACCTCAAAACATTTGCAGAGGAGCAAAGCACAGCCAAGACCCACTCTCCAGCATATGCTGCAAGTCAGCTGGCACAACAGCACTGTATGAGGAAAACATCTTTCCTTCAGTAAAAAACCCACTGCATTAGGAGCAGCAGGATGAATTCTGCTGTGCTTCCACTTAAACTAATTTTATATTAGGGTGTAAACAAGATTATTTTAAAGTGAGATTTTTTCATTCCCAGCCTGCAAAAGATTCTGTTTTCCAGCTGCTGGAAAATGTAGTGAGCTGATCCTGTTATGAACTCTCTCATGTAAGAATTGCCTCATTATCATTAAATGTTGGCAGCTCTTAGATTTGAGTTCTGCTTCATAAATTCCAAAAAGCAGCTCAATGTATTCAGAAGCTATTTCCCTGTTTTAAAAGAAACTGGAGTCTGTTCCAGGACCCAAGCCAGATCTCTTACAGTTTAAATGAAGATAGATTGCCACAAGATTATTTCAAAAGATGAAGAAAATTTTTTGCAGAGCAATTTCTCTCTCTCTCTTTTTTTTTTTTAAGGAACAAGAATTTGTACTTTTTCTGTTTTGAAGAACAGCGAATAAGTCCATCAGAATTGCACTATTGTCTGTGCCCACTAGTAAAGTAGTAATATTGTAATATTTTTTCCCTTGACAGAAGGCAATAAAGGGCCAGAATCCATTCTCCTTGATTCTACATACCAAGTCCATAGGATTCAGTTCACTCCAAAATAAAGTGAAGCTGCTTAGGAGGAACTAATGAGGAAGTCTGGTGGATTTCTCTCATCAATTTTTAATTTGAATATAATCCAGGTTAATGTTGAACACTTTAGGTCAGCTCTGTGTTGTTTGACTTCTATGAAACAATGAAAATCTCTTCTAAATCATAATGGGTTGTTACTGCAATTTTTCATTTTTGTTGGCAGACTGAAGTACTGAATAGGAAAAAAAGACAATTTTCTTTTCTTACCTAGAAAGATTTAGGCAGAGCAACACAACAGATTCTTAGTTATTCATGTTTCATATGCCCATAAGAAATAGAAGGGAATTTGCTATAGGCTGCAAAAATATTCCACAAAAATAAATTTACCAAGGAGAACATCAGTTCCAAACTGTGTACCCTCCAAATATCTGGGAATTCTGCCTGGGCAAAACAGTAATGTTGGATCTTAGTAGACAGTGTTACATACATGATGGATTTAAGTAATAAATATTTCCAAAAGGAGATGGAGAAGGGAAAAAACTGTAATGCGGTTGGGCATTTCTCGTTTTGCATTAAAAACTGTCTGCTTTCAGCATGTCCAGGCAGATTTAAACAGATGAAAGGGTCAACTAAACAATGATTGTATATGTACATAAATTAAGACCTGAGAGCTTCCAGTAATTTATTTTAGCTATTAAAATGCTGCTGTAATTTTAACTTTGAGAAAGGAAGTGCCTTAGAAGGATCAGAAGACAGGATCTCATGGCAAACAACCAAAACTGGATGAGTTCAAAGATGCAAGAGGATATGTATTCAGTCTGTTGAAGGGGGAGCATGCAGCTGGGGCCTAATAAAAAGAAATTATTGAATTTATTTGATCTCCTAGGGTTCTTTCCCTCATAATCTATGCAAGACAGCATTTTTTGATGTTATGACTTTTTTTTCATAACATCTTTCAAAGCAAGGCCTAGTGTCAAGAACTCCTTCTTATCCAGCGTTAGCCCTGACATTGCATCTCTTCTGTACTGCTTCTAGACTGGACCTGGACTATGGGTTTCCCATCCATATAGGGCAGAAATATATGGAGAGGGAAAGTAGCAGGTCTGACATGACAGTGCTGGAGAAACTTCTAATTGAATTAATGCTTCCACCAGGAAACCGTTGACTCTCTACGGGGACTTGTTTTATTATGCTAACCCAAAATCAAACTTTTCTCGGCATGTCCTGACTGGAAGTAGAGTACATAAAACAGGCTGAAATTCCAACTGCGGGTATATAAAAAGATTAACCCTAGTGCTCTATTCAGCCATTGCTTTGTGTTCCTTTCAGTTGAGAGGAAAAGGGGGTTTTCTTCCAGTTTTTCTTCAGAAAACTTGTTAACAATTATCATTTCTTATTGCAAGAAGGGCTGAAAAATTTGGCATCTGAACATCATCACCTTATGGCATGTTGTACCTGAGCAAAAACTTACCCTCACTATTCAGAAAACCAGAATCCATGAAAGGATGGTTTGAAGCATAGCACTTTGAAGTGCTATTTAAGCTGTCAGTTCTCTTTCCATACATGGTTTTAGATCAGGGATTTCAATTAAGCACTCACATTAATCACTCTCAAACTAATCAGTGAATTGATTCCAAATCTGGCAACCAGTCAGTGTTGATACAAGATTTTCTGCACGTATACTCACAAATTTTGTTTGCACAGTATTTTACTGCAAATATAGAAAGGCAAATGAAGTTGTCAATTATAAATGAAATTGAATCAGGATAAACTGAAGTGCAAAACTGGTGTATATATGCTCAGCAGCCTGTCAGTATAGACAAAACTACCTGTGAGTTAATGTCTTATTTGATTGATCTTCTTGTAAATAATAAATCACCTTTTCTTTCTGCAAGCAACATGAACCATGTTTATAGTTTGAGATTCTTTACATTATTCACAGGTTGACAGAGAGTTCAGAAACTCAGGTGAAGAAAATATTCAGTATATCCTATATTGTTTATATTAAGATTCCATGCTGATCTTTTGTACATAAGCCTTCCTATTTTACTAGCAGATTTCCATAATTTTGTATTAGTCAGGAAACTCGTGGTCTTCTACTTCTTTGGGGCATTTCCATACTGTAAGTATTGGAAAATATGATTTGAATAACAATACTCATAAAATGGTTTGGATTGGAGGAACGTTTAAAGATCCAACCCTCTGCCATGGACAGAGACTCCTTCCACCAAAACAGACTGCTCAGAGCCACATCCAACCTGGCCTTGAGTATTTCCAATGGTGGGGCACTCACAACTGTTCTCCGCAACCTGTTCCAGGGCCTCACCACGCTCATCATTAGAAGTGCCTTCCTTATATCCAATCTAAATCTTCCTTCTTTCAGTTTAAAACCATTGCCCCGTGTCCTAGTACTACAGGAAGGCTGGAATCTTTTTTATTTAAGTAATGCATACAGTTTGCTAGGTACTTCAGAAAGTAAGAAATTTCCAGCAGTGCTGTTACACTTTTACAGCTTCTGGAGTTAATGTGCCAAGGAGTAAATTTTTTCTCAGGAGGAGTCTGACTCAACTGGCTCCTAGAGAAACCATGTCAAAAGAAGGGAGGAAAGACAAAAGATGCAAAGAGTACATAGTAATCTCCTAAGAGATAAAATAATCCTATTCCTCCTATGAAGACAGTAACAAACAGAAATCTGTCTTTGTAGCTAAAGGTGGTTACTTTCTAGCCTTGACATGCTTCAAAAAAATTATTTCTATGATGTAGACAACAATAACAGGCTGTTATCTGATGAAGACAGTGGTACCTTAAAAGCCTTACTGAGTGATACAGAGCTGGATCTGTATGTTTACTCCAAAAAATGCCAAATGACAGGATGTCCCTGCATAGGAAGGAAATTCCATGTCTCATTGGAAAAGTTTAGTGGCCAAAAAGAGGAAACCAAAAAACCTACCATGAAAGAAGAAAATAAGTTTGAAATTCAAGAAACACAAAACAAAGTCTTGATGATGTACCCCTTTCTCCCAGTCCTTTTTGTTATCTGAAATATACCTTCACAAGTTAGAAACTTTGTATTTTTTTTTCCTGCATAAAACCTTACTAATGTGTTCTATTTATTTGTTGCCTGGGCTGGCCGAGAGTATGCAGGATAGATCATACAGCACAGATCCCTGCTTTGAGAATGGAGCAGTGGGGAATACAGAGGATTGCTGAGGCAGGGGAGAAAACTCAGCAGGAAAGGGTTTGTGTCCATGTCTTTTTCTTGGTGCTATAGTGAGCATGGGGAGGGTGGGCACGGAAGTGGGGGACAATGACAGAGGCAGGTTTTTATTGCATGATGTTCACTTCATCTTTGGCCGTAACAGTAGGAACCCTCTCTCCCCACCCTTTCCAGTACAAGATCCAGGGTCCTGAGTGCCCTGGGGCAGGTGCAGGTGTTTCAAGAAAGTTGAAGATCATCCTGGTTTTGCACACCCTAAAAATCTCCACAGGAACAGCCAAGTTTGGTTTTAGGTCTTGAAATTACGTGTGGGCTGCTGAAAGTAAAGCTACTCATTAACTATTCATTAATTCCTTTCTAGAAGTAATTTAATCTTCTACTTTTTTTTTTCTCCTCTCAAATAGACATCTCTTCCTCTGGTTTTTGTGGCAGATAACCTGCAGGGCTAAATGGAAATTGGGTTTGTGCCCTTATTTCTAGAGCGTTTTGGATTGGTGGTGTATCACTGGGAAAAACAGCCATCCTAGCTGCTAGGGAATTTTAATAATTATTTAACCACTTTTCTCTTATTTATTGTGAACTTCTTTCCTTAGTTTCATATTTTATTTTTCTTAATCTAAACATCCAATTTATAAATATATAATTATTTACCGTAAACAAAACATATATTTCTTCCAGTAGTGATTTATAACAGTTGTATAAAATTTAAAAGGAAGAAAAGCAGCCTAGTATGCTAAGGAACATGTAATATCTGCAACCTATCTTCTTAATTGCTCTACTCCATACTATTCAGCACATAGGCTTTGTTTCTGTCACTCAAAGACCTGCAGGAACATCACACCTGCACATCTGATTACCTAAAGCAAAACAAATCTGAACATTAATTCAGTACAATCCTCTGAACTGGTAGACTGACAACTCAATTAAGCAGCTATTCTGATAAGGAGAGACAAAATTGCTTCTCAAAAGACTTGCCATGGCATAAAGTAGCCACTGAAGTAAAACTACTGCAAAAAAGAGATTGTTGACAGCGTTTCACATGTCTTTGGTATTTATTTCCTTATTATGACTAGAATCTCTGTTTGTGAGGGAAGTTTGACATTTCACACTGATTTCTGAGCTTGTAATACTTAACTCCCTGTGTAACTGGATGAATATATCCCTGTTAAGCAGTTTCACTGTCATTAAGTATAATTGTGCTAAATTAGCATCCATGGAGATGTCCTCGTTAAATTTTTTTTTCTATACCGGCCATTATATACAAATAACATAATCCTGACAGAAAAAAAAAAACAGAAACCTGAGCAATAGCTAAGAGAAGAAATTTGTAGTTGCTTTTCAGAATAGCAGGCAGGGAAGTGGCTTCACACCAGCATCTCCTGGGACAGGGAAGATTACTTTTCTCAGCTAAGTCAGCAAAGTAGTCATGGGCTCTGGGCATTGCCATCTGATACAGGTTTTTCTCTAAAAGAGATGCGTGACCATTGCAGACTGGGTTTGGCAGAGTCCTGATTTTCAGAATGCTCAGCTTTATGCATGGAAATTATCTGTAATACTGTTGTTTCTCTGGCTTCCTCTGAGCACCATTCACAAGAACAATTTGCCATAAAAATTCTTCAAACGATCCTTTTAAGAATTAATGTTGGGAGAAGGCTTTTTCCTTTTTGAGCTCTTATGCTTAACATCTAATTAGCCCATGGTGTCAAGACTAACATGATAACTCTGTAGGCCAGACATTTCTCATGAGGAGTAAGGAATAATTTAAAACCATCATTAGGAACTGCAAGGTCTGGAAAGTGGAAATTCACTTTATCTATAACTTTAGATAATTGTACTGCAGTATTCCTTCCAATTTCTGGAGTTACTAGGTAAAATAACAAGCTGACATCTGTACTGTATCATATACTTGATTACCTATATGCAAAAAGTGGCAAAGAACAATTTCAAGTGATTTGATGCTTGATGGAATTTCCAATATAATTAATCAGCATCTCAGGATATTAAACTGTTTGCTTAAGAAGGATTTTTGGTTAATTGAGGTTCACTAAATAAGGTTACATAGAATGAAGAGCAAACTAGTTTGGCACTGAAGCCTTGCACTGAAGGGTATTTCAGAGGATTATTTGAAAAAATGTTTTTCATATCTAATAATTAACCTCTTAATTATCCTTAATTACTAGCCATTTGATTATCTTTCTTCTCATGTCCAGTAGGCTAAACTGACAGAAAATTATCTTATTTTATATAAAAGGAAGGGTTAGAATTTGTCCTTACTTACGTACAAAGAAACTTTGAGTAAAAAAAAATCTTTGATTCCATTAATATTAAAGTCTTATTAATTCATATTCATGTACACAAATCAAACAAACATATATTTTGAAACTACCCTGATATAATCTATCTTTCACAATATGCTTCAGTCAAAGCACCAGGACTGTGTTAGACAGGAAGGAAAAATGAATTCCAGAAAGAAGAATCTTTCTGATCATGCCTCTTCCTAGTCATTCAAACCCAGACACCTCCAACCAAGAACTTCCCAGCTAATTTTAACAATTAAGGAAAAAGAGTGATGGACTTTCTCAGGTAATCAGGCCAGATGAGCTGAATTCTCTGGAGAGTAAGGTTTTATAGCACAATATTGCCTGCCAGACAAGACCATTTATACTACTTTTACTGCATGGTTAGAGGAAAAATACGACCATGTAATAATTGCTTTTTCACCAGCGGCACCTACCTCCTGCATACCACACCTTCATCTACACTTCTTGGTAACTCTTGTGCAACAGCACAAAGATCCCAATATTGGCCTGATGTACCAGATGGGACACCTTGGCTAATGCTTAAGAATAGAAGGCAGGTTTTGTAACATTTTGCTTCACGTTTTCATGTGCTAGTAACAGAAGCTCATCCTGAGGTATAGCATCACTCTTTCTCCCATGCCAAGGCTTTTCTGAACAGGTTTCGCCGGCTTTGCAGCTGCAACAGTCATTTCTCTGTGATATCTATAGACAGGGACTAAAATAACACTGTCAAATCACCCTTCAGATCTTGTGAGTAAGGAAGGATATGCAAATGTGAAGGGCTAGTATAATATTTTATAATGCCATAGTATCATGTAATGCTAGTTCCTGGCATTTGTTTTAACATCCTAGTACCACAACATTTCTATAGACTTTCACATCAGTTTTGAGTAAGGTCATCAAAATTTTCTTAGGAGCTAATGATTTTCAACATTTCCTTCTCACATTTAGTATCTAATTATTCCTTGTTTAATTCTCTTTGAAAATTAATGCTCTTTTCCAGCAAATGAATGAAAGAACTTGTGTTATACATCGTTTTTATATTCTTATTTTCATTTTCTTAAGAAATTGCAGGATGAAATTGCAGGGGCCACATGTTGACCAACAGATTACTGTCAACTCAACTGACCACTAGATTGGCCCATGTGTCCCTCAAGGAAGTTGTGTAATTTCCATCCCTGAAAATCTTTGGCTACAGAGCAAACAAGAGCTGTGAGGAATAATATACACAAAATTCAGGACAGAGCAACAGTCGATGCTGATGTTTCTCAGACTTTACAAATTGAAGAACAAGCCAAAAAGCAAAGAAAGATTTATCTTACTTGGTTTTGTCATAATTGTTTTCTTGTGTAAATAAACAACATGTGGGTTGAAATGGGTTATTGATGCTTTCATTTTTATACTGTTATTTTTATTTGTTTGCTAATATTTGGTGGTATATTTTGCTAACATTATGGGATTTTAATTTGTTCAGTAAATGTGCCGTCTAAGATCTGATGAGCCAGTGGTGAAAAACTGTTGAGAAGTATTCAACTAGATAAATTCTACAGATCTTTTCTGTCCATTTGCTTTACAACTCTTTGATATGTTGTCATTTGCAAGTAGTTGTTCTTTGGCACCCGACTTGCACCATTCACTTCAGAGTATGCATTCACTTCAGAATGAGGATGCAAAATCTTCCCCTGCATTCCCCTGGTCTGTTTACACACTGTTAAGCTACCAGGGCAAACAGAAATGTTTACTGATGCTGTCTGCATCTCAAATTCCCATTTTTTCATTATTTCAATGACCTTTCATGTAGCAGCTGTGTGTAATGTTTGTAAAAACATTCCCAAATTTTGAGGCAAGGGATTTGTCTATAAATTCTCATTTGTTTCTAACGGTTTTATTTCTGATGAAAGGTCCTGATTGACAAACTAAGTGTAATCTCTTCAAAAAACAGCCTAGATAGATGCTGCCTTACAACTAATATTTTATGAGATGTTTGTGAACTCCAAGTCAATATGAATGTCAGCCTAGGAAATATATTTAATCTTTCTGCACAGCTGTTTTTATCAAGCTTCTTCTCAACCATTAACAAACAGCTGATAAAGCACTCAGGGGAACTTCTCATGACACAAACTGAAATTGGTTTGTCCAACCTGTCCCTTCTCTTGCCTAGTTAATGCTTTAAAGGTTAATGCTTTAAATTGGTCAGAGAGTTTGAGAAGACAGACAAATTAAGGAGCAGTTACACAAGTGATAAGAGGTGTGAGCTTAGCCCACCATCTCATATGAAATAAGAACACAACTCATTTCACTGGAAACAAGACCCCTCTTTTAATGATGGGATGAATTTTGTGATTTGCTAATTTATATCAATAGATCAGCCGCTCCAGATGGAAATTCTGACTCACAACCAGTGGAGTTGCAGGAGAAGCGAGGGCAAAGCACTTCCCACCTATCTGCAAGTTCCAAAGCGAGGCTGTAACTTGGTAAATGTTATTCCTGACTAATGCTTTAAAAAGACTGGGCTGAAAACCTTATCTCAGTACAATCAATAAGGGCATTTCCATTATTTTCAGTACAATTAGAATTTCATGCTGAAGAGGGAGGAATGTAATTTCAAAGTGACTTCCTTGATGTTAGAGACCACATGCCCGTGATTTACCTAGAAAGTTATTTTTCTAGTGCCCGGGAGTTTCTGTTTTTCATTTCAGTCAAAATTACTCTATTGACAATATTTATTCATGATACATTGCTTTGTAAGATACTCTTTGTTTGCTGTGTTTACCTGACAGGGGTGACTCAGTAGGACAGTTGTGCCTTTGGGTAAATAATATTTAGGGTAAAATGTTTGAATTGATCATTGTTCTTTCTGGCCATTTTTGGACTTAAAAGGTACTGAGGAGGGCTTCAGTTCTGGAAATACATATGTGAGTGAAAAAAAGATACCTTTTGTATCCCTGTTTTGTGACCTGGGAAATGATATCACAAAAGTGAAGTGTTTTACTGTGAATTTATGGCCATGTTCATAAATGGCATCCTATAGTGTCCTAGTGTAAGCCCTCAGAAGTCTGATGTGACTTTACTGGAGGTATTCTGTGTTTATAAAGAATCGTAAAATCATTTAAGTTGGAAAAGACCTTTAAGATCATGGAGTCCAACCTTTGCAGACGTGCACAGGAGTCAGGCAGGCATGGTGATGGAGTGGCATGGAGCAAGTGTGAGCACTTGGGAACTAGGGGAATAAATGTTCCCACAGCAGGGACCAGAACTGCTCCTGTCCTGCAGGGTGAGAAAATAGTTGCACAGGCTTCTCAAAGGAGAAATGAGCTGACCTGAGGATCATGCCCCTAAAATTTACTGACAGCTTTTCCTCTGCAGTGTTAAGACCCAAGCCAGATGGAAAAAGATTCTCATCAGAGCAAATTCACTGGAAAGTGTCCTCTGATACCTCCAGTTCAAACTTTTGTGTTATTTTATCATTCAGTATAATAGTTACAGCATCACAGAATAATTCTGTGTTGGAAGGGACCCACAAGGATCTTTCAAGTCCAACTCTTAAGTGAGTGGCCCATGCAGGGATTGAACCCAGAACCCTGGCATCATTAGCACCAGGCTCTGACCAATTGAGCTAGTCTCAGGGCCATATAAAGGTTCTTTAATATAAGCTGTAGGTAGTAAAGCCTTTCATTTACAGTCAAGATGTAACATATGCAGTGCTCCTGTAGAATGCCTGTTTTGCCTTCTAGTGTCCCTTCAGCTTTTGGTAGAGAGAATCACAGTTGAATCTAAGAATGGAAGTAAGGCTTGGTTTTCATGCTTTTCTCAGAAAATGCATGTGGTAAACACTCCTTAGGTTACCTGTATGTCTACTTCTATGCTACTTTTATGTTACCTGTATGTACATGATTGTCACTGGACAAAATACATGAGGTAATTTTGCAGCTTAGCTACACTTAATAGCTAAAAATTTAGAATCTAAGGCAGTGGGAAGAAAATGTTTTTATATATGGCTATTCTATCATCACTATGCAATGAATCACTGATAACAAAATCCACTTCACAGAACACCAGTGTTCATTTCATCACAGTGGCCGTGATGAGACTGACTGGGTACTGGGATTTAAAGAACCTCTTATCCTTGAGTGAAATTTGGCCTGTATTTCCAGCTGCCTGAGATTCATGTCTTGTGAGTAGACAGCTCCTTGCAAATGCATCAGATAAATTATGCACTAATACTCTACCTTAGACAAAAAAAAAAAAAAGGATATAAATACTGCTTTTCTTTTCCCCAAAAGTGCTTGTTTCTATCCGCACAATCTTCTCCTATCTCACACAGTACATTTATTTCCACTAATGGGCACTCTGCACACTCATTTCATCAAGGGTATGAAATAACCCAGTAATGTTGAATCAAATTCTGCTATAGTAAAAATAAATGTGGACATCTCCTATATGCAGCCTTCCCAGGTGGTTAATTGACAGTTTAGACAAACGTTGTTTTCTTGCACTGTTAATAATTTTTTGCGATTTGTGTCATAATACGTTTATTTACAGAATCTAACATTGCATTGACAGCAGGGAGTACAGTGTGTTTTGTAAAGTCAGCTTGAAGATCGTTATTTAGAGCAGAGTCAAAGGCTTACGAAGAAGACAGGCACTTAGCTCCCATGAGGTGATAAGGAAAATTGCATTGAGACAACAGAGCAGGATGTTAGCTTCCTATGCTCTGGGATAGAGAGATATGAGAAGCAAAATGCAACAGTAGTAAATCACGGGGTAATGGCATCATGTTATTTCATGGAACACCATGGAAAAATAAATGGAAGGACACCATTAACCCCACTAGAAACTCTATCTTGAAATGATCTCCTGAGATCATGAAATGTAACTCTTCATTCTCCCACTCAAAACTCACAGAAGCTCAGAAGGATTCAATAAGTTGATTGTTCCGTATGAAGGAAGCCCTTGAGATCAGTCTTGCAAGGAAAATCCTAAAATGGAGGCATGAGGAAAATGGAGACTTCCTTTTTCATCAGTGTTTTAAAGCCAGCAGAGCACCTGGCATCAGCTTTCTGCAGCAGATGGGGAAGTGGTTATCTTCTCTTACAGGATAAGTCACTGTTGGAGAGCAACAACAGCCTGAAGTTGCTTGTAGCAACTTTGGATAGACTGGTAATGTGCTGTATGTGGTGCCTTAAGATGGGCCCTACGGCATATATACCCAGCTAGATTTGCCAACAAACTCTCATGAGTCTTTTTTGAAAGCTGCTCATTCAACAGAATGCATATAATGCCAAGAAAAAATGTTCAGGGATGGACCAAGCTTTCCTGCACTTCAAAAGGCAATGTGACTAAGGTATAACAGAGCAGTGTCCTAATCCCCAGTGTGCACATTCCCATTGCAGAGGCACAGGGAAAAGTCCTTGCATTTGATGCCAGTAGCAGATGATATAATTTTACTGATGTCCTGATCTGCTCTTCAACGTTACTTCTCAAATTTTCCTCATAATCCATAGAGTTAACAAGCATTTCCCAGTTATATGCTGCACTGAATATCCCAAATACAGTAACTGTATGGTAATTTTCTTTTCTAACTGACAAATTGTGTACTGTTTCTCTACCATGAGAACTTGACTGAGTCTGGCAACAGCATTTGTGCATATTTGGTGTATCATATCGATCATAACGGGGAAAAAGCCAGGAGAAGGCGTTCTCCATAGAAACAAGGTTACAGTGGGAACGTCGAGTCTTCTCTTGGTGATAAATGGCACTTGACACTGTGATTGCTCTGCTCTTGTAGTCTCTGGAGGTGTCTCTATGCAATAAATTTTTACTAACATGCCCTTTACTTTCCTTTTTAATCTGCTCAACATTTTGGCTGCCAGATTTTACAAAAGCAAAACACATTGTATCATTTCTTCCCAAGAGTCCTTTTCCTAGTATCTCTAAGCCTGAAATTTTATATTTGCATGTGAACACAGTAAAATCGAATAATTCAAAGCAACTGATACTTCTACAGCTACACCAGATCAAGGTCTGTTCTCAGTTACCCATAGGAATTCAGCAGTAATGTAGCTACACATAGTTTTTTGCTTTTTAGGATTCATAAAGGAATTCAACAGATAGAGGAAAGATAAGAAGGGGAGCTCATTGCTACAGGATGCTGTGGGCGCCAGCAGTTTATATCGGCTCTTAAAGGAATTAGAGAAATTTATGCACAAAAAATTAATCTGGGCTGTCACACCTAAAGACACCTCTTCCGGTGCAGGAAATCCTTGACTTGGAGAATTCTGGAAGCTGACGAAAGTACCTCAGGGAAGCAACGTTGTGTGCCTGCTCTGCTCTTAGTTCTGTGTTCATCTGCTAAAAGCCATGGCAGGAAGCAGGTCTCAATGGAGACGTACTCTGATGGGGTATGGCTCCTCTCATGAATCCCTTAAGGCAAATAGTGAAACCTGCAAAGAGAACCCTCAGAACTGTAGCTTGTGATACAAGAACAAAACAATACTCCTTTTGTTTGGCAGAAGTGGGTGAGGACAGTCTCTCACCTCATGTCAGGGCCTTGAGGGCACCCCCCATCCCTCCTAGGGGTTTGACTGCCTGGGCTCAGGGCCAGTCCGGTGCCCTGTGACACAGACGGTGGTCTTAGGGACAGAGCTGGAAGGACTCAGTGAGGTCCTTCCTCACCTCCATTCACACAGAATCTGGTTTTAACCTCAGACTCTGGCTCTCTGGCTCCCAACCAGTCTACATGGCAGATGCATCACAGCCATGCCCATGCATGGCTGTGGACTCTGCTGATGCACGCACTGCCCCTGACCCATGAATTAGCTTCCCAGCCTGACCCCAGACCTGCCTCATCACCCATGGGCTTGCTTTGCCTGGCTGCCCCCCTCCAGCCTGTCCTGCTCCCTCCATGAGGGTGGTGGGAGGGGCCCTGGCCGGTGGGGCCATGCCCTCACAGCTCGCAGATCACCCATGGCTCAAAGCTACCCGCTTCTCTGCCTTATAGCTCACTCCTTTGCTGTGACACACCAATGTCTGTAGCCCTCTCTGAGGTGTGAGATGCCATGACCAGGTCGTTGACCCAATCTGTGATCCACTGATCCCTGAACATGAAGTAGGTGATGAGTGGTTGGTGTTTTGTTCGCTTCTGGGTTTTGTGCATCTTTAGCTGTTGGGCATGGGCACAACCTCAAGCTGTCATACACTCTGCTACCCATCATATTCATCATGTGAATCTAGCACACGTGGTCCCACACACTGGGAGAAAAAGTAATAGGTGTGACAATAATATGGTTGATCACGCAGCACCATGTATCTTATAATTCAGTGACATCTTCACAGAGATTCTCTTACAAGAATTTATAAGGTTGAAGGTTACCATGCTAAAAACAGAGGTGTTAAAGGTACTTGTGGATGTGGCTGCTCAATGAACTTCAGCAGTAATTGCAAAGTGACTGAGACGTGTTTTGCCTGGGCTTTGTAGAAGTTTACCGGGGGTTCTTTTGACTTCAGACAGGCAATGATAATGGAACGGCCTGGGCTGAAACGTGGCTTATGGCTCACTTGTGGTTGCAAGTCAGGATAATAAAGGTAATAAAGATCACTACAGCTACCAACATTTTGTGTATCAACATAGTGTTCAGAGAAGTTAATAACACTACATACTCTGCAGTTGGAATCTGTTCATCTAATTTGCCTCATGAGACAAAAAATTGGTTGCAGGTTTTCTCTTCCTGCCTTCCTTCCTTGAGAATTCAGTGGCAAAGGAAGCCAGTGCCAAACTACCCTGGTGAATTATTATTTCTCTGCACAAAACACATAATTCAGGCTTCATCACCCTTTCCTGTTAACAAGTTTCAATGCTGTTGGAGAATGATAATTTCTGTGTAACCTTCCACCTCTGCTAGAATTGAACCATGTTCAGACCAGGATGAGAAAGGACATCAGGTAAGTAATTTCAACAAACTGATTCTTTTGGTAAAGCACCAACTTATATTAACAAAACTTTTAAATAAAATTTAATATTGAATCCGTTCTGTGGTTTGCTTCACTGTAATTTTTATTTTAATAAAAAATCCATTTATTCATCTCTTCAATATGTCACACTTCTGTTTCACCCTCATTATAACTGTGCTCAAAAATTCGGGGGATTTTTCCTGTCTATTCATATTTCTGCTGGGCCTAGCCTCAGGACCTCGTTCTGTTTCTCTCTGCCTGATCAATTTATGTTTCATCCCTTTCCTTTTTCTAAAGAGTAAGTTGGGGATTTTCTTTGTAAGTAAGTCATCATATGTGGATTCATTTGCATTTTTACTAATTCTATTTCTATTTCTTTTTTGCGTCTATATCCTGCCCTTGTGTTTTAGGTCAAAGGCATGACAAATGAATTAACAATTCTTTCCCTGTCTGCCAGGATAACTGCTTCTAAAAGTCTGGTTTCTAATTCCTAAAAGCTGATGAGGGACCTATGCCCTGAAGCATACAGTTTGATATCCCAGCCTGTACCCTTTCTAATGAATGTTCCCATTATACATGCACTTGTCCAATCTTCTTTTGAATCTGAGTAACATTTGACCTCGGAGATGACCTGCAGGAAAAAAAAAAGCCACATTTTAATCAATTATTATTAAAAGGAAAATATATTTAAAAAAAAAAATACTTCCTTCCCATGTTTCAGATATGCTGTGGCTTCGTTCTTCCCCTGTGCAGAATAAAAGCAAATAAGAGCTCAGCCCTACTTTGCTGTACCTCGTTCTTCCATACTGTCTCTTATTTCCCTCTGTGTCTATCTCCTGCTAGCTCTAAATAGTTTGCATCTTTTTAGTCCTTTCTCATATAAAAGCTTTTGTAGGACTATCCATGACCATTGTCTGTCTCATGTCTTTGCATTCCTGCAGCTGGTTTTTGTGAGATGATGATATATCTGGCTATGGGTGCTCTCAGTTAGACACATCCTTAGTTTCTTAAATGGAAAATAATACTGCCTCCTGTCATTCTCTAGGCACATTTTTTTGATCATCCGTGCATAATGTGAGCAATAGCTTCTGCTTGATGTCTTTAAAGTGGCTGTATATCCTTTGCACTAGAGATCCAGGCTATCCAAAACTGACAGATAATTCAATCCTAAAATAATTTTTGGAGTGTGTACAAGGCAGAAAGAACAGATTGACATGCAGCTACTAGGAAGAATGTCCTTTGATATATAAACAGATAAAGTCTAAATCAGTGATAATTTTCCAGAATCTATTTTCTGAATATATTGTTACTTTCAAATGCCATTCTTCAAGTCAGACATTTGCCAATTTACAACACGAAATTCAGAGCCTTTTGGGCAAGCTTTTATTTTAAACTATCATGCTGATTCTTACTTTTAGTTGTATGTAGGTTTCCAACACATTCTTATTTTAATCTGATCAATAGATAAATGAACTGCCCTGAGAGATAGATATTTTAAAAATGGAATCTTTTATAAAGTAAGGCATGGGGTTTTTTTGGTAGATGCTAAGCAGCTGAACTATTAATTGCACCTGGAGTTTCAGTGGTTCTTGTTCACTTGGTTCTTACTCTCCATCAGCTTTCAAATGACATATATGCGTTCAATTAGATCCTTTATACCCTGTCATTGGTAAACTCACATTCTCCACTGTAGGATAAGTCACATTTCATACACTCACACTATCTCCTCTCCTTGCTTGCTTACTTCACCACCCTCAAATCTGTGATATTCACAAAGACAAAAGGGAAAAATCTAGAATTACATAGCAGTACTCTCCTTAAATCGTAGGCTAGGCTAGGTCTCTTTAAGTGAGAGGAAGGGGACCCAAGGTGAGCCCTTATAAAGGCAGTATTGCAATCACTTTCCTTTCTTATGTGGTGTGCAGTAGTCACATAAAGGGAAATGTTCCCAGAGGAACATTTGGGAGGGCCTTTGAAAAGGAAAAGAATTATAGACCACGAGAAGATGGGAAAAAAGGTTAGTTGTTTTTGATTCTCAGCTGTCGAATTATCTTAAGAATGGTAGCTACATTTAGAAAGGAAGAGTCATAAGAAGATGTAGAAGAGTACGTTGCACAACAAGTTTGAATTGCTAGAAAGGTGCTACTTTCACTTTAGTGAAGAGTCTCCTTAATTTCGGGGAAATGTTGTATGCTTAATCTGGCAGAATGCATGTTGAATTTCCATGTTATCTTTCCCTAGTCTTATGAGAGGAATATTTTGGAAAGCTAATGCTAAGTGTTTAAAGGTGAATTGCTGGAATCAGACTCAGTTTGAGAAAGACTTTCCTCTTGTTTAGATGTGGAGAAGAGGAAGATATCTTAACAGTAAGCAGCACTTCTGGCTCTCATTATAGCTCTTCTGATAAGATTTAGGGAAAAAATAAATTTCTACAGTGTTTTATGGGGCTCCTAGTAAGAATGTGTCTTGTATCCCTAAGTACATCTGCAGATCTAGTCCTTGATGTCCCGTATGCAATTTCTATAAAGCTTGTTCTTGAATAAGAGAGGACTTTCTCAATAATGTGACCTTGTGTGTCTCTGATTGTGCCTTAAATAAGTGTGCCTGTTTAGGAGCTGGACTGTACTGCAAGTGTTCTCCACCTTAGGCAAACCTCCTGTGAAAGTGCTTTTGCTTAGAGCTCTTCTGAGTAAGAGATGGAAAGCATTCAGATGAGTCCTCCTCAGAGCTGGAAGATCTCTGTGTCTGAAAAGAGGAAAAGTAGTGAGAAAAGGCCCCCTTCATTGCAATACTTCCACTCTTCAAGCATTTTCTGCTGGCTAGGAACATAGTGGGATTTTGTACAGGCTGCCTGATTTCCTGTATTTGAAGGCAAACTTGAGGAGAGCTACTGCACAACAACTTCATAGGAAGATTAATTATGCTAGACAGGTGAGACGGTGGGGATGTAATGAGTTGAATCTTGGATGAAAGAGTTAGGGGTGAGAAAAAGCTCAGCTGGCTGCCAGGTTCACAAGAAGTGAATTTCAGCCTGGCCTTTCTAGCCCTACTGCTCCACTAAGCACCCTAAAACTAACCCACAGTCCATCAGTACAGTGAAGAAGATGTTTTCATGCTCCTTTGAGACGTATGTGAATACTTAGTTGAACCTTTTTATCCAGGCAAAGTTAATAGGATGCAGTGTGTTATGTGTTTAGTAGACAAATAAAACACAGTGGATTTCTGTTATCGAAATCTATCATGGCTTCTTTTTGCTATGTGTGGTAAGCTCCTTCAGGAAGAATTCAGTAGGAAAAAAGCCTTTCTCTGCTTCATAATCCTGTCATATGAATACAGAATTGCCTGGGCTACAATGTCAGGATAATTAACAGTGAAGCACCAGTGGTGAGGGAGCTATCAAATGGGATATCTCTGAATCAGTATTGGGTCTGGTATTAATTAATGAAAGCACTAATTAAGGTTTCTATTAAACAATCTGGAAGATAAAATGAAGCACGCATTGATCAAGTTTGTAGAGGCCAGGCTGAAGCTACAGAATGATTGATCAACAGATTTTAGAGCAAGAGGCAAATTTTAAATAGGGTGAGATTTTAATTTAGATAGATTTAAACAATGCACTAGAGGGTGACACTTTATAAAATGGAAGGCTGCTGATTAGAGCTCATTAACACAAAGAACTTAGGAGAGTGGGTAACAAATGGGACCCAAATCCCAATACCATGAAGCTTTAGAAAGACAAATCGCTTTCCTGGCTATAGAGAGAGTAAAAGGGAGGTCATTTGTAGGATAGTGGCCATAAGAATAGCTATTCTGTGTTTCTAGTGTGGCAGTACAAGTGTAAAGCTTCAACCTGTTATCCTTGTGAAATAAACTCTTTCATTGCGACCTCAAGGTTGGATAGTAAAGGAATAAAGTTTCTGAAAGTGATGTCAAGCTGATAGATATGTGTACACAGTCTAAGAGGCATGTGGGCACAGTGTGCTCCACTGACAGCCCACCTCTCAGCCATGTGGCACCTGATCGGACACCCTGCATATGATCCACTGACGCTGACTTCTGATGTATTCCTTAACTTGCCACAGTGCAATGGGAGGAAGCTGCTTTGGCCATGGAAAATGTAGCAGGACATAAGCTACATAAGCAGGCATAAGTAGGAGTCTCAGCCTCTGTCTACCATCTTATCAACCTGTTCCTTCCAGCTACAAAGCTGAATAAACATTATCTTCTGACTGGGGCGGGGGGAAAGCTGGTGAACATGAGTAATGTGTCCAAGGAAAGAAATTATGAGAAATTTTGCTTTTTGAGCCTTATTTTATGGCTGGGGTCTCTTTCTTCTAAGAATGACTTCTAAATTGAAGCCCTGGCAAGGCAGAGGTACCATTACAGGCAGTTGCTTCTCATGACTTTGTGTTCCTGGAAATAAGATGTCATTAGGAGGAAAAGGGGGTAGCAATCTACTTCATGCATGTGTGGGAGAGATAGTAAAAAAATCTCAAAATACTTTGACATCTAGGAGGGGTTATGGACCAGATATCTGGTCCAACAGATCCACGTAAGGTATTTGCAACAAAACTTGTAGTATATGTGATTATTTTATGCCTGTGTAAATGCTTCTACACAAGAGTCCTGTATTATCTTTGAGAAGCATTATGAAAACTCAAGTAAATTTTCTTGTGGTAAAACTAATATTATATTTTGGCACTGTACTGACAATGAATCTATACATTTGCGAATCAATTTACTGGAGATCTTTTTTTTAACAATATCTTTTTTTTTAAAATGCACTTATTTTTACTCAAAATCAATAATACCATTTGCATATCCTTATGTTTTTTATAGTAATAGCTCGTAATTTCACAGAGTTGTAGAATAGCTGAGGTTGGAAGGGACTCCTTGGAAATCTTCTAGTACAATACCCATACTCAAAGCAAAGTCAGAAAGAGCAGACTGCCAGGACTGATTGCAATGTTTTGAATATATCTGAAGATGAAGATTCCACAACCTTTTGAGTAGCAATTTTCAGTGCTTCATCAATAAAACAGTGGTTTAATAAACAAATAATTATATTAAACGTACCTTTCTGAATTTCAGTTTTTGCCCATCTCTTCCTGTCCTTTCACAGGGCACTGCTGAGAATTCTGGCTCCTCCTTCTTCATTTCAGCCCCTCAGGCTGTTTATATATTAAGAAGATCCCCCTGAACCTTCTCTGCCCCAAACTAAACAGTCCCAACACTCAGTTTCTCCTGTCATAATAGGTATTCCAGTCCCTTATCTTTGGGACTCTTTTCTGAAATTGCTCCAGTATACACATGTCTGTATGGCACTAGGGAGCTTGTAGCTGGACATGGAACTAAAACTGAATCATTAAAATCTTACAAAATCTAAATCAGTGATGCATGTTGAAGATAGAGTTTGCATTACTCAAAATAAAAAAAAAAGGAACTGGATCAAATTTTAACTAGAATCGAACTAATAAATCCTCACAGAAAATTATATTAATTGAAAAGAACAGAAAATTATATTCGTTGAAAATCTTAGGCTAACAGCTCTGTTGGAGTTGTTATTTATCAAAGCAATAAGGTGTGGGGAGAGGGGGGAAGAAGCAAATTCTTATTCTGACAGTACACAGACTCAAAACACAATACTTGCTTTATACATACAGGATATGATTCAAGGACCCAAATGCCATGGCTTCCTTGGGATAAAGAAGTCTTGGTTCAAGGAACTTTGCAATGAAAGGTTTTAGAAGACAAAGGTCTCTGGCTGAGATGCCAAGATAGGAGAAGACAAACGAACAGCTCATAATGAGCAAGAATTAAATGTTGCTACCTGTCCTGCTGCTAGCAGTGAGTAGTAGGGCGAAGTCTGTTTGTTGATTAGCTTCTTGTTATATGTGTTTTCAGGAAGGGGACATTGTGGTATATGCATCTATATAGCTATACACATATACCTATATAGATGCATATGTATCTCTATTTTTTCCACTTGATGAAAAGAGAATTATTTACCTCTTTTACAACAGGATCTGGATGCTGTTTGTGGATTTTGGCTGCTAGTGATGTATTTCATTACTGTCACTAAAGATGTTTATAATACAAGGCAGAGGTTGTCTAAGTGCTGTGTGGGAGATGCTTGATTCACCTTGCATGATACCATAAGCATTAGTTGAACAAATAGGTTAGTGCTATTCTTGTTAATACTGGATAGTTGCCTCAGAGCTGAGGATTTTAATCTCTGTTGTTTGCTGTTTTCTGAGCACATAATGGATCGCTATTTTAGTAAAAATTTGGTTCATTTGTAGGTAAAGCAAAAATGTTTAAATTTCTTTCATTTTCTTTCAAATATATCATGGCATGAGAAGTGAGGGGATTTCTTTAACAAAAACACAGGGCACAACAAGAAGAAACTGTTCTTTCAGGTGTGAGAACGCATGTTTGGAAATTTTGTCACATTATTTTACACCAGAGAAAGGAGCACTTTTCACTAAAACCCTTAAACTAAAACATTCTGACAGCTGATATGGTATATCGAAGGCTTGTCTTCGCTTGTCTTGGCTTGTTACTGCCTTTCTTATAGGGGGGTGGAGGAAAGGAGAACATTAGTGATATGTATTACTGACTTACTCTTGATAGTGCAAGTTTTTCCTAGTTAAGGAATCTTTATCTCTGTTGCAACAGAGAATTTTAGGAGCTAATCAAGACAATGTAGAATTCTGATATTGGCCAAGGCCAAGTTACAGAGCAACCAGATGATGGTCCTTGTACACTTTTGAGGCTCCAGCTGCCTGGGTTACTGCAGATGTCTCTGTCTGGGCTCAGTAAGTACCCATATGTAGCACAGAAGAGGTGGGTGTAGAAGTGCCTGCTGAAGTACTGATGTTAGGCCTGAAACAAGCCTACATGGACAAGTGGTCCATGCCTCTGGAAGAGCTTCGTCATGCACTTCAGAACTTTTCAAAGGAGCATCTTCAGCCTGGTATGGCATAAACCACAACATCCTAATTTTAGGTAAACATCTGAGGTTATACAAAACAAATATGTCCTAGTATTTGTCCATTTTAAAGGAATCATTACAGCAATGTTTTCCCCTGCTTGACTCTTTTGTGCCTGTGGCTTGTGTCATCGGTTTTACTATTCTTGTCCTCCTGCTTATGGTGATCCTGGCTTTGCAGAGCAATTAAAATTCTCATGCTATGATGTGTCACTGATCTTCTTAACATTCCCCTGGCTTCACAGTAACAAGTGTACTTGGCAATTTCCAGTACTGACAACTCCAGTTTTCTTCCTCTGCTGCTCAGGTGGTCAGACTCACAAATGCCAACAAATTTTATAAAGCACAAAAGCAACGTCTCTGACTCAGCAGGGCTTTGTACCAAAGTGAGGGCAGGAGAGGTATTGTGCCAAGAGCCCAAAATTGGCTGGCGTCTCTCAATGGGAAGTGAAACAGCAAGATCACCTTGCAAGTAGGGCTGGTGCCACCCAAACAGATGGGCTGAAGTATAAGCAGCCAAACAGTCATTTAGGAACACAAAAAGGATTTGTTGAAGGCACATTTCCAAGCTTGAAATGTCAGAATGGTTGCCTGTGTCAAGCCTCCAAACCTGAAGGGAAGGATATGTGCAAGTAATGTGGGATGAGCTAGTGCTGAAAACAAACATGCAAATCTGTTTTGGATCCTTTCCTGAATCCACTGAAAGATTTTTTTCATAGCTGTGAGACCTAGAAAGGATGAGTGGGAGGAGAGTCCTGCAAATCAGTATTATTTCCCTACCATGTGCATCACTTTCCACAAACTGTGCTGACAAGGTAAAGAAATTATTTCTTTTGTCTCCCACAAATGTTGATGTGCAGGAAGCACATAACATTGCTCTGGCTGGTTAGTCTTTAGCAGCTGTATTTAATAGATTCAGCCAAGGTCTAAATCATAGAATCATGGAATGGCGTGGGTCGGAAGGAACCTTAAAATAATTTATTATACATAGGAACATACCCTATTAAAGAATTAAAAGACTTAGAGTTAATCTCCAGTGGCTGTGGAGTTTTATTAAGGACTGAATTGCTTCACTGTAATAAGAACCCAGCTCTGGTACTTTTCTACTTAAAAGATCGACAACAAAAGAGAGGGGGGAGACACCAATCCAAACTTCTATAACTGTGAAACTCAAGAATTTAGGATAATAATTGATGGAAATGTGCTTCGCTGCTTTTCCATCCACTACAAAAGCCAGACAAATACTTACTACTTGTCTGCTGATCAAAGGTGCAAAGCAGAGAAGGGCTCACAAAGACAAATGTAATGACTTAAAAGGAAATGAGTTTGCAGGTAAAATTCAAAGCCCCAGTTGCAAGCTAAGGTTTATCTGAGGTTGCATTGTTATGCCTTGTAACTGGTGCCTTGCAGTTCCAGTTTAGAAAGTGGAGAATGAAAGAAAGCATTAATCTGGCTGAAATCCATATAACAGGATTGTATGTGAAACAAAAGTGAAATCAGACAGTGCAGTTAGTGAAATACAGCTTGAGGAGGAGGGGGGAATATGCTAGAAACAGCAGTTTTCTAGCCTCTTACTGCAGCTGAACAAGCTTTAAGAAGCATTAGGAGGGGTAAAAAAACACAGGACCTACTTACTGTTATTTGATTTTTGCAGCAAAATGTTCTTACCAGAAGAGCTGTTAGAGCACACTGCCAGGGAAATGATTTGCATTTGGTAGAACTGCCCCTCAATTCTTTCAGCTCACACTGCCCTTGTGGCACTTTAACACTAGTCATTTGTTGTAGGCTCTGCATTTGATGTTTTCATTTTCACCAGTTCCTCTGCAGAAAAGGATTGTGCAACAGTCGAGGACTACCAGTCTTTGGGAAGAGGCAGAAAACATGCATTCATATCTCAAATTCCAAATACGGAAGCAGTAAGAGAAATTGCCTAAATTATGGATAATCTGCTGCATAAATCTGTCTTCTCCTATTTTATAAAGCTTCCTATCCATGCGATTTGGAAACTTGTATCGACAGTGAAAGACAAGAGAATTCAAGAAAAGGTAAAAGCAAATTAAAAAACCCCTTCAATTGTAACCCTGTGGGCTATATCTTAAAGGGAGAGGATCAGAAGTTTAGCTGCACTGTTTTCTAGATGTCAGTATCTGTGAGTAATGGCTATGTTTAAGATTTTACGAGAGCACTGTGAATTTGTAAAAATTTGCTCTGAGAACAAATAATTTTTGATTCCGAGGAAATTACTGGACACTTAAAGCAATTGGGGTGTGAGACTGTGGAGCTTTAAACAGTCATTACCTGTCTGTTGAAGATGGCAAAAATCCATATTTCACTGCTGTCATGAGCTGTTTTCAGTGTAATTCAAGTTCATCTTGAATCACTAATGTTCATACTACCTGGCTAAAAAAATTGTTAAGCTTCCTTTTATTTTTGATAGTCTTGAATCTGCTTGTTATGCTAAGGGGGGGATATTTGAGAAAATTAGTTCATTAATATGTATATAAAATAAACCAGACTTTCCCTTTTTTAACTTTTCTCTTAGTCATAAACCTTATGCTGTGCTGTTCTCTGCTGTTCTGTAAGGGTTTTATCTTTGCTAATAATTGCTCATTTTTCTGAGATCAGGTGTATGGACTGGTCAGTATTCAGGTCCTTTGTCATGTGTGAATAAGAGGTTGCAGTCTTGGCAGTAGAGCTTGTACCCTAGTTTTTTAAATGTTTCGGTAGATCATGATTTCTTGACTTAAATGCAAAATGAATATCCTTAGAACTGAATTGTAATCTGAAGCTGTTGCTGTTTCACAAGGAAATGGAAGCTGTTTAGCATGGGACAGGGGAGAAGTGGTTAGTCTGGAACGAGGCTATATCATCCAGTATGTGCTCAATATTAAGCTATGAGGTGAGCATTCAGAAGTCTATAACAAGAGCTGAAATTCTGCTTTTCTTTGAAACAGTTAAACTTCTTTGTTCTTTTTTTTGTGCTAAATGATACTGAACAGTGTACTTCTCCAAATGAGAGGTCATCGGGCAAAGAAAGACACATTCCTTTGCCATGATATATTTCGGAAAAAAAAGTTCCAGGGCTGTAACTGGCGGGAGGTGGGAGTCAAATCTGCTTTTCCTGTTTTGGTACAGTAATGTTCATTATTTTCTTTCTTGCTCTTAATGTTTTTACAATGGCTAACAGCTCAAGCACTACATACTTAAAGAAACATCTTACTCATTCTCCCTTGTTTTGTCAGATGATGGCAGGGCTGATTTTCACCACATAGTAACACTTGTTGGTTTGATTCTACAAACACTGGGAGGGTGGGACGTGCAGTTTTGCTTGGGAGGTTGCCCTTCATGGTGTTGAGAATAAGCTCTTTATTTCTGAGGATAACATTCTTTTATTTAGGAGGGTAAGTCCTTGGGATTGTTTGCTTAATACTCCCTCAATGTCTTTTAATAAATGTTATCAGTAGATAACTGCTTTCTCTTTGAGGGTTTTTGTTGTTGTTTTCTCCATATTCACCCCTTTACTGATCTCAAAAGGCATTAAATTAAAGCTCCAGAGAGCTGATGGGTTCATGCTAACTCTGCTATTGTCATGTTCTGTTCTGATAGCTTTCGTCTGATGTGCACAGTGATTCTTGTCCAGTCACGGAGGCAGAAATTACAAATGAAGGATGCATGCAGAGCTAGTTGGCTAAAACTTTTGAATTGTTCAAGGTTTGTCCTGACATCTTAACTTCAAAGGATGCATAGACCAGTTATAACCTGAACATTCATGGATGGAATTGAATGGTTTAGACAGCAACCTGTAACTTGATGGTAAATTTAATCATTCTGTTTTCATAAGGATGTGAATATCTTCAGTACAGTATACTTCTGACTCTGCTGCTTCTACTGCTGGAAGGAATCCATTTAATCAAAACAAACACTGATGGGGTTATTAGCATATTAGTCTCGAGACACAAAGCTTTATCAATATAAAATGAACTCAATGTGGTGCTGCTATCCATTCTCTTTACATTGATATTGTGCACTGAATATAATGAGGCTTGTTGAAGGACTGCTCTTCATTTTGATGTTCCAGAAAAGTTATGCATCCTAGGAGACTTGTTCTCTGATCAAACATTTAAAATGAAATACAACATTAAAATAAGTGTAATGGCTTCAATCTGAGGTTAGCTTTGCATGCTCACTTTAATGAGTTGCCTTTTCCTCTGGAAACCAGACAACTAAAAAATCCTGTTTACTAGTTGCTTAGAAACTGATCATCATTAAGAGCATTAGACATCAAATATTTCAATAAAACCTAAAGCTGTGAAATAAATGCATATTGTTCAGAAAAAGTAGATTCTGGAAATTACCACAGATTTTTATGAAGTCCAAGAGACAAACAGATTATAAGAAGAACATGTGTATAGATAAGAACATCCAGACTTATACTAAGAAGGATAAACTTACTTGCTTCAGGTATACAGTATGGTTTAGGAAGACTGTTTCAATACTAGCAGTGCATTGAACGTCTCCTTTCTTGGATCACCTTCTGGAATCATTCCTTACTGAACATATCAGGCCAAGGAACATGGACTTCAGGGAGTATCGGTATGATCCAATAATGGAATTATTTATGATCTTTGAGATTTTTCTTTAAAACTTCAATGTTTTAAAGCACACAAATCAGAAATCATTTTAACAGGCTTTATAGAAATGGTATGAAAATGTGTTTTGTGGCTACATGGTAGAGTTTCTTTGAGAATAAGTGACATTTTAACAGCATAGTTGAGTTTAGGAGGTAATTCTGGTTAAATGAGGCTTTTATCCAGAATTCTACAGCTATTTCTTATGGGAATATGTATTTTTGAAGAGTAAATCTTACATAATTCTATACATTGAATTTTTCCATTAAAATTATTATGATTAAGTTCTTGGAAGGTATGAGGTATTGAATGTTAATTCAGCCTGAGTAAGGAAATGAAACATGCTACTTATTTTGTTGTCAAACATAAAAGATCTATTATTTCAATGTGTTTAAGAGGCCTCTCTGTTTAGATAAAATACAATAGAAAACATGTATGCGGCTTATTTAATTGCGTTTATGCTGGCAGGGTTATCTCCTTTCCTTGAAGTTTTTTTTCAAATCATTTGGCAAAGCAAGAAGTAATTTTTTTTGCCTTTGTTGCTACTTAGAGTGTACCTCATTAGCATTGGAGGAAATTACTTTTCAAGAGTATTGCAATGTTACTTCTTTCCAAAACATGGCCAAAAACTTATACTTCCTGTTGAAAATTCCAGTTGGACCCAGATAAAAAATTTTTCCTGAAAGAAACCACAGGGTGCTTTTTTACTTCACAATTAGCTTCCAAAGGGCATGTGACCAATCTTAAAGGAAATTGCTTTGTGCTGAGAAACCATCAGCTCTCCTTCTGAATCCTAGCAGTAAAAGACATTACATACAGCCTTTCCAGCCAATACTTCTTTAGAATTATTTCTTGATTACACACCAGCCATAAGGTGAATGCTAAAATAATTTCTCTAGCTAAGAGTTCATGCATAGAAGCACCAGAGTGATACCATCAGTGAGGTTCTGTACATGAGAATTACATGAGATGGGGTCTGATCCTCTAGGGAAACCACTAAATGAGCTTCGGGAGTCCAGAGCTGAGGCAGATGGAATGATTTGTGCATTGTGCTTGGCATTGAGAGTATATGTGTATTTAGAAATTAACACAGCTGCTTTGGCAGAACCTTTTTCAGCCTCTTTTCTGAAGGAGGAGAGCTGTATCTGTTCCTCTCCCCCAGTAACTGCAGAACTCATGGATAGAAGAGTCTCAAACACGTGAAACACCCACACACTTAATGAAAATAAGGCTGGTTGGTAAGAGGGGAGGCATCCTATTAAAACTCTCTTTAAGAGCAACATTTCATCAAAGATCATGCAGGGGAGAACAATCATAAGTACTTCATATCCTGAAAAAGCTCCTGTCAGTGTTGACGCTTCTCAGATATTAAAAAGAAAAAATTCCAAACCCTACTCTGGAGAACCTATCTAGGACTATCTTGACTTGTCTATCTGGTAGTGGTTGACTCTCTGCTGCAGCGCCATCAGTTAATAAGTCAGTCAACCAGAGGACACAAGACTGTGGAGACTAGACAGGATATTCAAAATGTCATAAGAGAGCTACTGGCATTAAAACATATTTGTCTTTCTCAAGTTCACTATTCTCAATTCAGTCACTGCTTTCTAAATTAATTTGATTAGAGGTGGATAAAAGCATCTATGCTGAGTTGCATTAAGCTGTCTTTCCTTCAAATCACTGTCCTAACTGTGATGGGCAGGATTTGTAGGTCCTTCTGAGGACTACAGGAACAGAGTACACATTCTCTTGTGAGGATTTCTCCTAACAGAGCTTGTCAGATGCTTGCTTATTTAGTGCATTGTTCTTTTGCCTTATCTTTTGTTTTCCTCAAAAGTAGCAACTCTATCCAGTTTAACAAAGTCTTATCTCAAAGTAACCAAGGAATTAACACTGTCTTTGAGGAAGGCAGTGCTCACAAAGAATGGATCTTTAATCAAGGAGAAAAAAGCTCACAGACTTCATGCAAATAGGATATAAGGTGCACATTTCAATCTGTATTTAACATTTGGAATAATTAAACTGTGCTCAGCCCATACTGAGTGGTTAGAGATGCTTATAAAAGACTTTATACAGGTGAAACAGAGGTTACAGTCTTTGTGCACAGTTTACAGACCAAAGTAACATTAGTGTAACTGAATCTGACGTATGTTTGACACACAGTTCCTGAAATTTTCGGACTACAGGCATTTTTAAGTAAATATTCCATATCCTCAAGACTTTAGCAAGAATCAACTCTTCCAAATGGGAATGACTTTAGACATCTAGTTAGCCTGGAGATGAGATATTGGGGATGCAGCTAAAGGGTCTGAACAGGACATTACTTTATCCAAGAAAAGATCTATCAGCTTTTGCTGAAATAGCTGGCACTTGACCTCTGCACTGAGATTAACAGTACCTCCCATCCCACACAAGTTAACCTCTACCTGGAAGTGATGCTCTCTCTCAGTGTGTATAGGAGGGATGGGATCTATGATTGCTGGTGCTGTAACAGTGATAATGCTTGTATTATGGTTGTGGCAGTTCTAATGCTACTATAAGTTTTTTTTTAAAAAAAAGAAGAAAAAGAAAAAAGAATGGGGCAGCCTGACTTTTTTTTGCTTCTCTAAAGATTTCTGTATCTAAAGATACATTTGTTGTAGGTGCCTCAAGTTTCCAGTATAAGTGCAATCTATATAGCTATTAATGAAAAATTCATTATAATGGCTTTATCATGTCAAGTTAAGTTTATTTATTAATAGTGGTATTTTTACTTTTTGGTGTGTAAAAAATCTATGTTAAATTTGAGATGACACTTTAAAAATGCTGCTTGCTTTGAATTACTAAGGTGCTATGATTTTTGTGGTTCAACAGAGGCTGCACTCATTTCTCTAATGAAACATTTCCCCTAATTTCTCTTCTTTGCATTCTGAAGCATAAAAAGCTCTGACTGCTGTGTATCCCTCAGTTGGTGAATGTCCAGAATCTGAAATACTTCGTGATTCTCTGGGGCTGATGGATATTATGTTGTTTAATATTTTATGCTTAAGACCATCGTGTCAAAACGATTACTATGTTTTAACAGTTCCTTGCAGTTCACAAATTCATTTGGAAAACTCTAAATCTTCTAATAGAGATGTATCCTCTTTGTCACATTAGCTTCTTCTAGGGTCATTTGGATCAATATTTGAGAGATTGTATCAGAATAAATACCCATTTTGTCTGATTTGGCTTTATGCTAGACTTTCTCCTGTAGTCATAGAAATTCCTGTCAGGATTGTCTGAAGTTTTCCAAGGACGTGTAGATTCTTTTTTTTTTTTCCCTAAGGAGATTTTCTGCTTGAATTATGATCAGTGGTGTCAAAGCTCAAATGTTTTGTCCTTCAGATAAACATCTTTGTTGAATTAACATCTTATATTTAAACCACAGTTTAGGTCTTCACTGCTTTTTGTCGGACATGACTACACAATTTTTCAACCATATGCTATCTCTATCTATACAGATATATTTTAAGATGAGCAGGTGTTGGTGTTGTCATAAGAAAGCAGCAACTAATACAAACCACTTGAGGGAAGCACCATGCTAAACAATGATCATAATCTGGCACTGAGTTTCTCCCTTTTTTGACAAAAGCAAAAAGGAGCTGTGGTCCCTCACCATCTTGAAGAACTTATCTAGCTGTTTATGGACTGCGGCAGTTCTTGTCTAATGGTTTATACTACTCAAATTCTTACTTTAATATGTTGAAAATACATTAATCTAAATGGTCAATGCTTATTTATTTTCAGAGTATAAGTTTATGGAAGATCTGCTGAGGAATTCTTACACCATTGACATCTAAAATAGAATAGTATTATGATTAAAATATGATTGTATTACATTTCCTGAAATACTGTTCTTCATTTAGGTGTTTTTTTGTGACACAGATATCATCTCAATCAGATATGGTCAGGTTGGATGGAGCTGTGAGCAACCTGGTCTAGTAAAAGGTGTCCCTGCCTATGGCAGGGAGGTTGGAACTAGATGATCTTTAAGGTTCCTTCCAACCAAAACAGTTCTATGATTCGACGATTCTTCACTTAGGCAAGACTTGACTTAGTTTTCACTGACCTTCACTTAGACTGGACTGAATGGTTGCTCCTGACAACTATTCCTTGGGGATGGGGGGGAAGTGGAGCAGGCTGGCTGCCACTTCTCAAATCTAGTGAAATGAAAAACCTTAACAGAATAGGCTGTGCAGTAGAAAGGTAATTCTCTCTTTAATCCTTAAGCTCAACTTCTACAGCATTATTTGAATAACTGGTAGAACAGTGTATGTAAACACAAGTATGTCAAGGATTGAAAGCCAAGAGAAGATTTGAAAACTAAGATACATTTCATTATTGAAGCTTTATTTGTGTATAAATGGAACAAAATACTTTTAACTAAAAAAAACTTCTGTCCTATCCCACTGTTCCTTCTCTTTTTCATATGAGAATAAGTCTGCCAGATACAGACTAGATTTAATATATGGAACCTTCATTTTAGCATTTCTAATGTCATGGAAAGACAAGGAACTTACCAAAATTTAGGTAGCATTTAAAATTCTGAGACAGTAAAAAAACCCAGATGCTTGATTCCTCTTTTCTTAATTGAATTTCTTCAGCTGTGCCCTCTTGAACTAGCTTATTGCACCATCAGATGTACTGAACATGTGCTACAGTTAAGAAGTACTGGGCTCATATGCACTCAGTAACACATATATTTATTTACATTTCTCCCCAGGAAATTAGACAGAAATATAGCAGCTCTATTTTTTACCATATTTTAAAGATAATTAGAGCAGAAACTGCTCAAGAGGCATTAAAAAAGGCTAGGTGAAAATGATTTTGAATGTTAGAAATTCTGGGATTGTCTATCCCAACAATTACAACAATTATTTAGCCTTTCAAATTCTTGTTTCTTTTCAAAGCAATTTCATTCAGCCTTCCTATTGAAGTTTTGAGGTTCATACTTTCCAGATTTTCTATGCAACTGAAAAGATTAGGAACTTTTTTCAGCACAGGAAAACTTCTTTTATATAATGGCACAGTTCCATGAACCAGCATGTAACATCAAACAATATGCTATTAAAACCCAGGAATTACAAATGCTGTAAACACAGCAGCGTTATCGGAATTGGGCCTTTGGTTGTAGCCTTTCTCTGGCATTCGTGCCATGCCGAGCCTCTTTATGGTATTTACTTTGTATCTATGGCAAGTTTGTTAGGCTACTACAGCCTAAACTCAGCCCTCAGAACAACGGGAGGAACCTAAATTAGTAACAGCAACCTTAATAATAGTGGTTGCCTTTCATAGTAACACACGGTATTTTAAGTGAGGGCTAACATAAAGAAAAAATGTTTGCAACCATCTTATATATAGGACCCAGAAGTGCTGACATTGCTGTTAGAAACTTTTAAACCTGAACAAATTTCATGTAGCTGCTCCTTCAGTTACAGTGCTGCAAGAGGCATTGTGTTTGAGCAGGACTAATTTCACGTGGAAGGGCAGGATGTTGAAGTGAATTACTGTCACCAATGACTAGGATGTTTCAAAATCATATAAGTGTACCAAAAATAACCCCAAATTACAGTCCTGTTTAAAGAGAAGTGCTTGTGAAGCTTGTATACCTGCAACAAACCTGAAACTCATCAGAAAACATTTGCTAAAAAGTTCTCATTGGGATCAGAAGCCATTGTGTACAGGGTTGCAAAAATGAAGTCACTTGCTCTTTTCTTCAACGTGGATGTACTTCTTTTAGTGGCCTATGTCTTGTGGGGGGAAATGGTGATTTTCTTCTGTCACAAACTGCAAAAGAAATGCTATTTTAGAGGTTTTTGCAAGTCTAAAAATGGACCTTATTTTTCCTCACTGGTTTCTCTGCTACACTTCTGCATTCTTTATTCTTTGACCCTAGAAGCAGTATCTTGATTAGACTCTGTAGGATGTAATAGCTTAATTGCTGCAATGCTTAATTTATTCAAACCTAGCTCTCTCTCTGTCTTTAGATATTCCAGTAAGGCTATGGTTTAGGATAAAACAGACTTCATAAACAGGAAAAACTGAAACACTAAGGTTATTTTGTTCTAAATCCTTTGTAATCTGTCCTTGGAAGTGAAAAACAGCATCAGACTGTACACACATGTTAAAGATGTGAGGCTGTAAACAACCAAAGATCAACTTTTCAAAAAAGAGAAAGCGATTTGGAGTGAAAATTATGGGAGACATGAAAGACAAATTCTTAAAAGCATCTAGCTTACTGAAATCTGTATCTACTAAAGAAAATACTCTAGGAGTCCTGTTCTGCAACTTCAAGAGAAGCAAAGTCAAGGTTTTAGTTCACAATGCATACACACATAAGTAACTTCTAATTAATCCATGTTGCTCCTACAATGTTACAGGCTTCCAATGTAGTTTTGGTTTGTTTTAGTTTTTTTTTTGCTTCGATGGATGATTTTCTACAGGTGAATGAGTGATGAATCAGGAACATTAACAGCTTGGTATCTTTTTATTTCAGCATATTAAATAAGTCATAGATATGATAGATGTATTATTTGATATAACCTAATGATGGATAAACTAATGATAAACAGATTATGATTAAATAAATTATAGATATGATAAGAATCATAGAAATATAATGTGATCTTATAACAATATCTTAATACATCTTCTGACCTTAAATATATTACATGAAATATGAAAGATATAGGACAGAAATCATGCTTCTCATTAGATATCAAAATATTTTGGTCAGCTTTTAAATAGCATACAGGAACTTTAGGGTTATAATTTACTGTAAGCTGAACTTCAAATAGGAGACAGTATTTTCACAGATTTATCACTACCAGTTTCTGTAGTCTATAAATAGAGTTGTTTCCTCAGAACTCCTCAATAGATCTGGATTAGGTTGGAGGCCCTCAAAGATGGAATGGGTACTGCCTAATACTTTTATTGAATGAGAAACTTTGTTTTTCTTCCTTCTGAATAGGCAGTTAGCATGCTGAATTTGTACTGAATCTCCCCACTAGTTGGATGGTGGGGAGGAGGGCCTATAGTACAAATTTCAACTCTTTAAATTAAATCCTCCTCTGGTACTTCTTGCTTTGTTGAAGATGCATGGGATGCAGCTGATGTTAGTTGCTGAATTACTAGGAGGCAGAGGGGCACCTCAGGGCCCTTTTAACCTTCCCTTTGTGACAGGCTTGTAGAATATACCCTCCCAATTCATATGATATAGCTGTAGGGTTTGTCCTTCCTATATCCACTCCTGTCACTTTCAGCTGGGGCTGTATCCAACCTTTAGTGACGCATGGACTTGAATGTGAGCTATTATTTAATATAAGAGTTAGGCTGTAAGAGTTGCTGCAAAATATTTTAGCACATTTTTCCAAGGTAGACAGGAGCCTTCTGTGAAATGGATGTTTATTTTTTAATTCCCTTGTGCTGAAGTTTGATATTCATCAGCAGAGGTATGGAAACACTTCTGAGCACTTGCTCCCACCCTGAATTTGTCCTCACACAAGCTTGTGTAGATGGATGGGGAACCAGGTCAGAATAACCTTGTAAAATTTGAGTATTTTTGCTAAGCGTACTTTACTAAGTTTCTAAGTGTTACATAACTTGTGTGTGCAGTTTTTACTCTTCCCCTTGCAGCCTTATTGTTGACTTTGACTAAGAATGCATCTGAATACAAATTTAGTCTTTCTATTCACCAGCTGGGCCCATCTTAAGGTTAGGGGTCTTTTATGCCAGAGCACGTAGTTGCAATAGAAGCACGTTACATTAATTACTTTTATTAGTAACCCCTACCAGCTTTAAAAGTGTGACCTCGGACCACTTTTTTAAAGATATAATGGAGGAAAAACTCCTCTGTATATTTGGCTTCCATTTACATACACATTGTAGTTACTCTGAAAATAAAAAGGTATGTGGGCCTTCCTGTAAAACGAAAGTTTGTAATAAATTTCTCCCAACCTGAAAAGCTGCCACACGCTTTCACTGATAAAATTTTTTTGGCTCTGAGTCTGAATAAAATTTCACAGCCCAACATATTATGCTTAAGTTTGTTATCAAACAAATTATCTTATTCTTGCCAGGAGCAGAAATCTTTCAACTACGTAAACATCTGTTTATTAACTGCAAACTCCTTACTGAATATTACCTTCACACTGGTTTACTCTCACCAATGATCTTGAAAAAGAATTTCCAAGAGAGACTTGGCAAGATTACTTGTCTGTAATATATGCAGCATTCCTGAAATTCTTGGCACATAACCCTTGAATCAATTAAAACAAAAGTACTTTGCTGTTGCTGGGTTTTTTTTTTTAACTGTTTATAGTTTCACTGTTGAAATGTCTTTATTCTCTACCACAGACATCTTGCTATAATGTAACAGAAATAGTTTAAAAGTAAATGGGGTGTCTCCTTTGCTGTTTAATGAATTGTAGTAATCCTTCAGCAAGGCATACACCTTTACTGGCGAACAGTTTTCCACTTTCTCCTATATTCAGGCCACAACGTGACTGTAGCTGAAGCTGGCAATGCAGAGAAGTGGAGTCTTTGTCCTATAGTAGACATACTAACAAGGTATTTTGCCCGCTACAGCTAAGACTTCCAATAGTAACTTGCTTCACGGCATATTCCAATTATAGAGCACAATCTCCTTGGCCATGTTTCTTGGCTGTCTATTATAGGCAACGTGAAACTAGATCTTTACTTCACAAAATGTCTCAGGAAATGTGAAGCTTACGGTAGATAGAATAGAGGCACTTGTGAGAGCTTCCACTTTAGTAGTGAAGCTTTTACTGGAGTAGTCAGCTTGGAAAACAGTCACTGAGGGTGAAACAAACAGCTGAATAGCTCTGTATGTCCTAAATAAAGGGAGGAAAAACCTCTCTGGAAACTGTGCAATTAATATTTGTAACTATTTCAAAATAGTGCAGCTGAAGGAAGAGAATGGCAGGTGAGTAGTGAGTATGTGGGAGAGATAGAAGGTATTGAGAAGGAAAGTATAGAAGATGAAATGCAGGTTTGAGATAACAGTTGAGTGTTACAGATGTATGAAACTCGATTTTCTTGAGTGCTCTAAGAGTGTATGTTCACAACAGTTCAAAACTGATTTAAGGTTGGAACTCCCTTAGTCCTGCCACTGCTTCACACTGCCTTCCTACACTAGTTCTGGGAGTTCCGCAGTAATGCCTTTTGTGAGGTAGGCTTTCTTCTCAGCTGGGTTACCACGAGATGACAGTGTCTGGGCCCGTGCAGAACTGATTGCCAGGAAAAGGACAATTGCCAAAGCTTGATTTTGTTAGCTGAAACTGCTGTGGTGCTGCACCCCTTCTCTGAACATAGAATGTTGGTAGGAATGCTACTTAGGGATGGAATGAGAGGGTTAAACTTAAGCGTTTTAAAAATCAGTGAAATATAATTTGATTGCCATAAACCAAAGTTCCTTAATTAGCATAATTGTACAGTGTCAAGACAGGGCTGAGCTAAGGTAATTTGAAAATGTAGCTATGGTTTTCACACCTTAACATGCTCAGAATTATAAAATGAAATGTGTACTTATTTCCTCTGGGAAGGCTGTATAATTTTTCTTCTTTTAAACTTGAACTGATTTTATATATATACACGCACACATATATATATAAGCATTCGAACTTTAAGTGCAATTGCCATGGATTTTCCTCTGGAGAATTCTATTTGGAGATGAGGTGATTGCATGGATGGAAAGGATTTGGGGGGGAAATATACAACACAGGCTTTACAAATGATGGGCCATTTAAATCGTGTAAATGAGAAGCTCCAGTATCATCCCTCCTCTGTCCTGACTCCAATCATACAAGTACTCTGTATAGGACTGTAAAAGCACTGGTGAGTTTTTGACTTGCAGATGAAAGACAACAAATAATGAGATTAAATCAAATAAAAGTCTGTCTTACCAGAAACTAATTTTTTTCTTCTGTAAAAGCTAAATTATGCTCAGCGTTTTGAGGGGAGCTTGAATTATAACTAAAGTAAGCAAACAGTTGAGAAGCCTGTTTTGACAGAAGAATCACGTATTAACCTTTTCTGTCCCAAACTGAAGTGCTGTAGAAAGCTCTGTTGATGTTATGATTCAAAAAAATGTCTCTAGTTATAATGTATAAATAAATTCTCATTAGATTAATAAAATTTGCAGTAGATTTCATGACCATTACTCAACACTGACAGACTTTAAACAAATGCATCTTTAAAAGGATATTCAAAAGAATCTGTAATGTCACTTCAGAGCAACAAGTATTTCAAGGGTTGTTATGGCCTGAAAAGTGACTTCACCACAATTCTGTGTAAAGGATCTTCAATCTGCGAACCATGCAGTTATAGGTATTTTTATCATCTTTAAAATACATTTTACTGCTTCTGGTAGTGCTGTAGCACAAGGGAGTTGTTGAGATGAAGCTGAATTGAGATCCTGAAGACTAAACCAAACTTGAGGTTCAGCTTGCATATAAACATGCTGCAGCTTAAGGCTTATCTGTTTAATGCCATTAGACTGAATTCTCCCTTCTTTAATTCCAACTGATTGATGGTACTACCTGGAATGTAATGTATTTATTACTTTTTCATTTTCCCAAGCTTTCCAGAGGCCCAGAATTAATTCTTTTCTGAAGAAATAGAAAGGCAGCTAAAAGCAGCCTTTTGGGTTGCCTCTCGATTCATACAGAAACTATGTATGCATTTTTACAGCTGCCTATTAAAAAAAAAAACCCAAACAAGTAAACAAAACCCAAACAAACAATTTCTTTAATCAAATTACTAGTTTTCAGTCCTGAAGGCCCAAGAGGTCAGAAAAAGTGCTGAAAGCAGCAGCACCTATTCATGCACCCCATACCTGTTCCACTCTCTTGGCTGTGCCAGAGTAACCACTTCTGATTCAGTTAAAGTCTGTATTCACTGATCTGCTGGGTTATTCTAGACATGAATCAGTTCCCACGTGAACTTAGGTGTGGATCAGTTTGGGGTTGTGGGTCTGAGATAACCTATTGGCTGCCCCTACTGACAGCCACTCACAGAAGGCAAAGTCTGACTTGGCCATCAACAGGAGGCAAATTTTGAGACTTCTGTGGGGAAAAGGATGGGGAGGGAATGGGGGGGGGGGGCTGGGGGTGGTGTGGCAGGAATTCTTTTTGGTTGCTGCAGAACACTGAGGTAGTACTGTGAGGCATTTAAACCTGACAAGAGATGGAGAAAGCCTAGGGTGAAGAGTCTGCTTAAGCAGTCATTGAATGCTCTTGTGTCCTGAATGCAAAGCTATTTCCAGAAGGTTTTCTTGTTTTTATGAAGTATTTTCAGGTCTGTGAACTAGAAAGAGAAAACAGTGATGTAACAACCACTAAAGTGTTCAGTCTTTTCCCCCCCAAAACCCATCAGTATTGCACATCATTCCAAGTACTATTTTTTAAAAAAGAGAATCTAACTGAAGTTTAAGGACTGTTTGGCCATTTCTAATAGAATTTGTGTATGCTTTTCTGATTTGTATATGTGTATTTTCACTGAAATTATTCTGTTGGGACTAGACATGTTTGCTCATTGGATATTCAGAGGAGCATTTTATTGCAAGACTTTTTTTCAAGATTAAAAAATGTAAACCAAATATTATTTTAATTTGTGAGTACAACTGGCTACAACAGGTTACTGTAAGCAAAACATTTTTTAATTTCAGACTTATCTCTTCAATCATATCCTCATAATGTGCTTTGGTTTGCCAAATAATGCCTTTGCCACAAACTTTTATGGGGCTTCCTGAAGATATTAAGGCTGTCCTAATACTCTTGTGGATCAAGCTCATATTAAGGACAAGATTTTCAAAGAAACAATATTTAGTAGCAGATGGAAATAAAGTACTTTGAGCATTGTTTATTAAACAGACACTATTTGCAGATGTAGAGTATGGCAGAAACAGTGATATAATTTTCAAGGACGGATATAGTCCTGGTATAATGCTGAAGAGGTGCTTCCCAGCTGCCTGGCAGTGTCACAGGCATGTAAGACTGGCAGATGTATGCAAATGTGAAAGAGATTAAGCCCCAGAGATGAAGCTTTTTTAGTTGTTGTTACAGAGTAGGACTTGCTTTTGACTTTATTCTCTTCTTTCGAGACACATGAATACAGGATGTATGCAGACTTTGTCACGAATATTTAGGTCTCAATTGTGAACAAGCTCAATAATGTTCAGGAACTCCCAGTTTTCTCCCCAGACGTTTTCACAGTGTAAAGAAGTCCAAACCTGTTGTGAATGTTACCAGTATTAGGACCTACAGGCTTTGTTTTTTCCTTTATGGAAATATTTACATAAGTTTTTCACATTTAGTGGTAACATATGACATTGAAAGCAAGAGCTACCTGTTTTAACCAAGTAACTAAATGTTTTTCTTAATGACTTGTGCGTCAGTTTTGTGTTGAAATTGTGGCATTATAACTAGCATTATGAGTATCTCAGCATGGTTCTTTGCTTGCCTTACACACAAGTTAACAGAAGCACTATTTTGGAGGAGACTCACTCCTGCAATGACAGTGCTACCTGGGACACTTCATGGAGTAATCAGGGAGATATTCAAGTAACATGGCAACTATATGGGACAGGTCAGAACTTATGTGTTAGGTATTCCCAAACAATTAATCTGTCTGCTGTCATCTAAATTTTCTGAATGCAAATATCTGGAGCCTCTACTTTAAGTCAGCATTTCTAACTCTTCTTTACCTCTCAAAATATATTGAAAAATCTATATTGCATTAACACTCAAAGTTACCTTCAAGAGCTTCAAAACAAGCAAGGATCCTCTTTAACTTCCCCCTGTTTAGCTCAGGAATTCAAGAGGCATGCTGTTATGGGTTGTGAGATTTAACTGAAATGTTAAAAATTTAGTTCTGTTAAATGCTGCTTATGAACTGTCAAAGATTGAGTTTGGTTTCTTCTGCTGCTGAAGAAAAACAAACCCAAAGTGACAGGTTGTTAATCATGAGATGTTAATGCAAGTGCATTTTTAGGGCCATGTTGTCATGTTCCTTTAGAAATGGTGTGTAAAACCTACAATTAGCATGCCTTCATTAGATTTTGACCTTGAAAGTTGAAAGGCATTTTGTTCTTACTAGTGCTGTGTATCAGATCTTAAATTAAAATTTATTATATTGGTGAAGGTTGCTTTTATTTGAAAATTTCCCTAGCCTTAGAGCTCAGCACTTGTACTGGAGTTTCAGGTAATATTCCCGTGGTGTCTAGATAAGCATAATTGAATTGGTAAAGCATATTTTCCCCCTCAGAATTCAAATGGTGATTACGGTTGGTCATTTTATGATTGGCAGCTAAAACCTAGTTCGTTTAAATCTTAAACCTGAAGTGTTTAAGATTTTTTATTGAGTTGATTTTTTTTTTTCATTTTGCTAACATTTATAAAAAAAGGATAATTTGGTGATGCAAAACCAACTGGACTACCAGCCTAGTCTAGCTGTACCGTAACTCCAATAGCGGCTACTTAAGGCCTTTAAACTGAGACAGGGGAGATTCAGACTGGACATTAGAAAAAATTTTTTCACTGTTGTGGAGGTCAGGCACTGGAATATGTTGCCCAGGGTGGAGGTGTTTAGGAGGTATCTGGATCTGGTGCTGGGTGTTATGATTTTGTGTTTTAGGGGTTACAGTGGCAGTGCTGGGTGGACAGTTGGGCTGGATGATCTTAAAGGTCTCTTCCAGCCTCGATGATTCTACGATTCTACTCCAGATACGTGACACACATTTTCATGGCAGCAGAGCAGCACTGTGGCGGGCGGGCGCTACGGGATTGTTTTCCCACGCCAGGAGGGCCAGGCTTGGCTCCCAGCGCTGGCGCAGAGCCCAGCGGGCCGAGGGCACGGCCGGACCCCTCAGCACAGCCCGATGCTCCTCACCCCCCGCGCCGGCCGCTCAACGCCGCTCACCGCCCCGCCTCCCTCGCGGTGCCGTGCGGCTCCTGCCCAGGCAGGGAGGCGAGGCGGGCAGCGAGGTGGGCACCGAGGCGGGCAGCGAGGTGGGCACCGAGGCGGGCAGCGAGGTGGGCACCGGGGCAAGAGAGGTGGGCACGGGCGGGGCGGCCGCAGGGGCCGGGGCGTTCAAACGCGCTTATTTTTCAACCGCAGCGCGGCGAGGCCCCGCAGCCTGAGGGGCTTCCCCGGGCTGTGGGCGAAGCCGCTCCGCCATGTGGGGAGCACAGAGCGGCCGCCACCCCTGTGCTGCCGGCGGGCAGCGGGCGACACCGGCGGGGCTGCGGAGCTCGGCCGTGTGTGGGCCCCGCCCGCCCTTCCGCCGCCGCGCCCCGCCCCGTCCGCCGCCTCTGCCCGGCCCCCGCCGCCCGCGGAAGTGAGCGGAGCGGGGATGCGGCCGTGCCGCCCCGGGGCTCCGAGGTGAGAGGCGCGGCCAGGCGGCGCGGCCGGGGCGGTGGCCGTGCAGGAGCTGCCGCTTGCGCCTCTCTCCGTTCCTACACGCCGCCTCCACCGCGCTGCCCGCTGCCGCCTGCTCTACAGGGCGGGCGGGGCCGGGGCGGCCGAGGGGGCTGCGGGGCGGGGGTCGCTTCGGAGAGCCGTCGCTTTCCTTCGCCGCTTCCGTCCTTCCCGCCTGGCGCTGATGGTGCGGGCAGAGAGGGGAAGGGGGGTTACTTGGGGTGAGGGTTTATTTTTAGGTGCGAACGCCCCTCCCCGGGCGGGACGAGGCTGTTGAAGGCGCTGGTGGCGAGGGGGAAGCGGCGGCGCTGCTCCGCCGTGGTGCTGTAGCTGCTGGGCGACTAATCCTGATCTTCATCCTCGGTGGTCTCTGACAGCTCTGCGGGCTCGCTGCGTGTGCCTGTGCTGCTCCGCGCTGGCAGCACGTTGGGCTCGGCTCTGGTGTTCTATTTTTTTAAATTTTATTTTATTTTTTACCATTTTTTTTCCTCTTTTAGCGTTGGTTTCTCTTGCAGATGTTGCTGCAGGTGGGGGCAAAGGGAGCACTGTGATTGCCTGGGATTTTGGGGCATTTCTCTCTTCACCTTTCCGCTCCCGCTCCAGCGCTGCTGTTGCTAAAGACTTTTGTAACTATCGACTCAAGTACAATTTCGATGGAAAATGAAGGTAAAGGTCTCATCAGAGTCACTGACTTCATTGGAGCTAAGAGGATTTTTGCATGCAATTTGGTGACAACTCCTACTGGTGCGTGTGTATGTTTTACCGTTCCAGGGGTTTGCAGGGTTGCCCTTGTGTGCTTATCTTGTGGTAGGAATTTTGGTCTGCATTTTGTAGTTTAAGAATTGCAGGAGCATCGCTTTTCTTTATTTGTGCTGCTGCTTTTTGAACTAGTTATCAGAGAAATTCTCGTTTAACAGATATTAAGATATGCATCTGTTGTGCATTTCAGTGCTCTATGCATTGTTGTGCCCTGTGTGTTTGGAATAGGAACATTTTATTTAGATAGGAGCTTCTGAGCATTAGTTGCTTGATATTTACTTAGATTATATGATTTTCTTAAATTTATGTTTCAGGGTGAAACTGAGAAGCATTGATTGCATTTTATGTTGAGTGTATTTTTGTGTTCTTGAAAATGACTTAAATTTGCTCTCTTGGACAGTATTTAATTAAAAAAGTGGTTCTAAAGTTTTGAATTCTGCCACTTGAAAGATGTGGTATGATGTTGTAAACTATGTACTGAAATAAGTTGCTCTATTATGCTTTCTTCTTCTTGTCTAGTTTGGAAATGACTTAACCTGAGGACTTAGTTTGTGCATGTTGGTCCTCAGTTTTATGCTCTGGGAACCTTGAAAACCTCTTTGGATTGTGATAGTGACTTTGAACTTCACTGAATTTTTTTTTATTTTTTTTTCCTGATTTTTGTTTGTTTCCCTTTCTGTTTGATGCTGGTTGTTGAAATTCCCTGAATTGTATTGTTTTTATTACTATATATGTAAGAAAAGATTCCCCCTCTTCCTTATGTTATCACAATTCTTAGAAGATAGATGGGGTTTTTTTAGGTGGCTCCTGAATTTCCTTTGCTCTAGGTAGTTACATGAGATGTAGGTGCTCCTTTTCCACCCACCCCAGTCTGAAGAGAGAGGGGTGCTTTTTTAATAGCTTGACTTGATTGAAGAACTGAATTGAGTTTGTGGGGTAGACTGAATTATTTTCTATGATTGGATATTGTTCTGTTTGGAAGCATGGTTGCCTTGGATGACTGAAAGGTTGTGGTAATTGTGAAGTCCAACCCATGTTGAAAATTTGTGTAGGTTGTTATCATATGGTATTTCAGAACTTCTTTCCTATTTTAAAATCATGTTAGAATATTTAAAATTCTATTGATCAGGTCTTCCAACTGAATATTTGTAATAAAGAGCATGGAACTTAATAGGTAGAAGGAATTTTGGAGTGTGGGGACCATCTCTGGAAAGTTGGTCTTTGTTTATAGAGAGGCTGGAGAGCTGATAGAAGTGATGTCAACGCCTTTGCATTTCAGTCACTGCTTTGCAAGTAAAAGGGTTTTGAATGGGCAGTGCTGTGGGTGGAGGAAGGCAGGTGGGTGTACCACCAGTGAATAGAATTACACCTGGGAGGGGGGAAAAAAAGTAGCTGTCTGATACCTGTGTACCGAACCCAAAATGGCAGAAAGACTTTTAATGCCTCATAATTCGGTTACCCAATAAATAGTATATCATAGATGTGGTTTATAGTCAAGTTGCATGTGATAGTATGGCCCATTCTGGTTCTTCCAAATGCCGGTAGCACAAACATGGTATTTCTCATGGAATAAATAAATTAGGCATAAACATAATAATTGTATGATAGAAATCACATAAAAAAGCTTTGTCTTGGGGAAAATACTTTACAAGATGATCAGATGCATATTTCAAAGGCAGGAATAAAGGCTATGGTTTATCGAGGGCTTTCAAAACAGGGTAGGCTTCTGGGGGTAGGAGAAAATAATGAATGATAAGAAGAGTGAACTGGTCCTCTGAACACATGAATTAATTCTCCAATCTTTCCACCCCACACCCTCCTCATCTCATAATTATTTGAGTCTCGGGAGGGACACATATTTACAACTGTGTAGTGTCTATTTTGGTGTTCATGGTATTTTTGAGCCCTTCTTTTTCTATCCATTTGGCATTTTGGACACTAGACACTAGCAGCTTTCATGTCGGAACTTTTCAGAACTCTTGAGAGCATCCTTAATATATCTTCTCCTGGCGATAGTTGAATAATCTTTGTAATGTTGTAGAACAAAGATTGCCGTTAGACTATTTTTAAAATTTTTTTTTTCCAAGTTTGTTTGAAAGGTCTCTTGAAGTTTGGGTATTGAGCAAGAAATGACAGACTTTTTTTCCCCTCCTGTATTTGAATGAATATTCAAGATTGGGAAGTGATAAGATGGTTTGGAAAACTGATGTTTTCCTGTGTTAATTTAGTACTCCTAAGCGGTAAATGTATATTTACTCCAAGTTACTGTTTTGTCCTGAGACTTTGTGGTTCCTGTTTCTTATGTTGGGTTGATTGAACTTCCGCAAGAATTCATGTTTCTCATGATGGGCAAGAGAGAATTTTCCATCATAGGAAGACTTCTGCTTAATCATATGATTTAGAAGAATGATGTTTTTATTTCTGTTTGGAAAGATGGAATGTTGTGCCTTCTTTTCCTAAGAGGTGCTTTTTCTTAAACTGTAGGCAGTCAGGAGAACCTGGATAGACAAAACATAACTGAATGTAAACTAAGCATTTTGGATCTCTCCATTGATGCCTCTGGGCCGTTTGAAGTAGTTTTCTGTAGTGTGGTCTGAAATTTTTTCCTTTCTTTTATCAACGTCTTTTAGGTTGTGATTTAGGGTTTTCTAATGAAGATTGTCTTGTAGAAGACTGCCTTTTAGTAGAAAAATGACAAACATAGTTTAGGTTTCGTAGACTTTGAGCTTCTTTGAGGTCAGACTATGATTACAAATATAAGTTGTTAAATATGAGTACTGTTCTGTTCTCAAGGCCTTATGTAGTATTTATTTTTATATAATTAAGTGCCCAACAGAAGAGGTCGGAGTAATGTTTTTTCACCTGTAAACCCAAAAGATTTTCCACAAATCATGTAGAAGGTTGGTACAAAAACTCAGACCAGAATTGCTGCATGTGATAAAAAACATCATGTGATGATTCAGAAATCCTCCTTAATCCTCATTGTTTTGAGTCCTAGTTAATTTTAGCTAATCTTCAAAGATGACTGTTAACTTCAGCCTATAGTCTGTCTACATCCTGTAGTAATTTCAGGATAATTTTGATGATTGGATGAGTAGGGAGATATAAGTGAAGAATGTTTTATTTCTTTGAAAAGTATCCTGAGAGGACAAATTTTTGTTTGTCTTGTGCTTAAAGTGCAGTTGAATTTTCCAGTGAGTTTCATGGGTGGTTTTGGTGGCTTTTTTTAAATGATGAGAATGGGCTTAGTTGCTAAACTGACAGATTGAAGAGCAGTGAATAGATTTTGGGTTTTGGGGGCAGTGAGTTAGCAGCGTAGACTTAGGTCATCATGGATTAGGCAGCCGTACTAACGAAGGGGTGGAGCATGTGTACATGGGACTGACAACAGAGGGGGAAGGGATGCCTGAGGCAGTGGTGACTTAAACAAATTAAATAGTTCCAGAGTGGCATCATCAGTAGTTCATTAAATAATATCGAAAATAATCAGAATAAAATTTGTGATGGAAACTGTTAGAAATTCTGAAATGGATTTGGTGTAATCACAGCAGTTCAAGTTCCTTTTGGCATGTAGATAATTTCTTAACGAGTTAATAGGTGAAACAAGAATTTTGATATTCATTGATTACAGTTTTTTAATATCTGCAGCTTGCAGAAAACCAGAAACAAGTACTTAAAACTTATACTGGCAAAAGTCACATCTCTTCTGTTTAACTTGAAGGTTAGGGTGAGATTTTTTTTTTTCTTTTTTCTTTTTTTTAAAGTGGAGTCTTCACTAAAGACCAGTTCTAGTAGATATCTTAAATATCTTCCTGTATTTTAACAGTGCTTTGATAACTTAAATAACTGCCAAGTTAATAGAGCTCAGTCTTGCATTAGAAACATATATTTCCTTTTTAAATGAACAGTCACTGTCATCCTTTAGTCTGGTTGATGAATTATTAGCCTTTTCTTTCCCCCTTTTCTCCCATGCAGTTAGTTTGGAAATGCTGATCTGTAATAATCTAGTTCAGATGTTGCAGAATGTGTTTAGTTATTTTGCTAGCTTTGTAGGTCCTTTTTGTGGAGAGTCTATGGCATAATCTCTTGGTGAGTCAAGAGAAACGGTTTAAGGAAAATGCAGACAATTCTTAGGGCAGCTAATTTAACAAAAGATAAACAAATATTTTTGCTTACTTTTTTGTGAAGAGTGACAAATATGCTGTGATCTTGGGGTGCTGTTCTGTAGGACTGAATGAAAGTGTTGTCTTACTGCTGAAAGATGGTTCTACTCTGAGACCTGTTCCTGCTTGTAGTGTTGAGTTGACTCTCATGATCGTTGAGTTTGTCTGACGTGGCAGAAGGTTAGCTCAGCCCTTCCTTCCTCCTGCCCCTGTTGGATGGCTTTCTGTTGAATTATGAAGTTGAATGGGTTTATGAAGTGTCCAGTTAATGTTGAAAATGGTGAAGGACAGAGACCTCCTTCTTTTAGCATAAGCAGAGTGTTAGCTTGACTGAGTTTATTGTGTAACCATAGTATCAATTCTTCTGTAGACCATGGTGGAATTTTGCAAGAGTGGAGTAAGTTAATAAATGGATTTTTAGTTGCAAGGCCTTTTGATTTGGTCAAAGGCTTCAGGGGGTACCTAATTGACACTGAGTGATAAATAACATTTGCAGTGTGGTTTGTAGAAGCTGCAAGGAATGCTAAAGTTACAATGCATAGAAGAGAGGGAGAATAAAATACAGTAATCAAGGTATTAAATTTGGGACCAGCATCTGTTTCTAGTAATTTCTTTTGTAAACATTTTACCCTAAACAATTGGAAGGGATAAAATGGCTAATGGGCTAGCAGATGCAACCTGCAGAATCTATTACAGAGGCTTTTAAAATATTTTTAAGTAATAAATTTTCTGCAGCATTTTTTTCCCAAATGAATAATTCACAAAAAACAATGTTTCTGCTTTCTTGATACTAATTGTAAGAACGCTTATTGCCATAAGTAGAGTAATTATGCAGTGAGTTAAGTTTGCATTTAAATTGACACTGACACTAGCTTGGTCCTGAGAACTTTTGTGAACAGTAAGTTCAGTATTCTTTAATTAGAAATTTATTTTGTCATATTATGAGGTAACTGCATAACTGTCAAGGATATAATCAACTATGAGGTCTTGGAGCTTTGTTATTTTAAAAAAATACTGATAAAATATTTCTGTTGGTGTTTTTGCTTAACACAATTGTATGGCAGCTGAATTCTGTACATTCTGGATACATCAGTAGTGTATCACAGGGTGATAAAATTATTTATTAGTGTTTGCTGTTCAAGTGCTGTCCTGGATTCTGAGAAGCTAAGCACTTCCAAGTATTATGAGATACAAGCAGACTGTTGGAGAGGAGCCATGTGATCTTATTTCTAAGCTTAAATGTTCTCTTCTAGAAAGTTAGCAACTCTTGGTCAAGATAGATGACTGATATTTAGACCTGAAGTCTTTTGGCCTTTAACTTCTAAAGGGCTTCATGTGAATCAGGATTTAAGCTAAGGCATGTGCTATTTGGAGTTAAATGAGGTATGGCCATCAGTGCTCTCTTCCTTAATGAATTTCTGAACTGACCCAGTGTTATTATACATAAACTTTGCTTTCACTGAGGCACTACCATTGATTTGATCATTTTAATGTGTCCTTAGGATTTTGTACCTTTTTGTTCTTCTGATTAATAACTAGAGACAATGTATGAATGAAATGTTCAAGCGGACTTTTCTAGTGTTTAAGGAGCTTTTTTGAACAGGAAGAATGAAAACTGAATATTTTGGCCAGCCAACTGCAGATAGATCTGATGTCTTTGTCAACGCTTTCTTGGTAATGCTGGTGCCACCTCAAGGCTTTCAGCAATGAGGCTTTAAACTCATTATAGTACATCTTCCAGAGTATGTAGAAATGCTCCAAATGGTACATCTTTTGTAGCAATTGAGTAAAAAAATTTGAGTGTTTAGTATTCTTAAGTACTCTGCATTATTCTACTGTGTTCTACACTGAATGAGCTAAAGGAAGCTGAAGTGGTGTTGGAGGCTTAGCTGGATTTTTTTTGTTGCCATTACTCCTACAGTCTACAGCACCGCAGTCAGGTTAAGGTATCATTATTTTTGTGAAATGTTTTGTCTAGCTGGAGAGCAGGCAGTTGTCATTCACAAGGTTTGCAAGATTACCACATGCTATATACTATGATTACAGAAAATTGTCCATCTTTACTCTTGTGCTGGTAGCCTCAGTTGAACTAGATGTCCTACTTTCTATTTTTTAAATTGAAGAAGACATGATGAAACTTCCTGAAAGAGTAAAATGTATTTCAGTTTGTGGAGATATGTTTCTCTGAGAGTGTTCTTTTTAGAAGGTATTTTTAGGACTTGAAAATAGTTCTTGGGCTTTATAGTCTATTGTAGAGTTAATAAATTGGGTGTTAAATGGAGCATCTTAGTCTTTATTACACTACCTGAAGTGTAGATGGGGTTGGGGATAGGTTGTTTAAATATTTTACAACTTTTAAGGTTGGGCAAGTGCTGAGATTTATAATGGTCAGTGCCAGTATTAGGTGTCTATTTCTTAATTGATCAGAAATGCTGAAGTGTTGTGTATCAAGGAGGACAGTTCTGCATTATGGCTGCATCTTGGCCATGCTGAAAGTCCTAAGCACTGCTAAAATGGTACTTGAATACAAGGCAGGTTTTTTTCTAGGCTTAAAGGGCAGCCTAGCAGGTTGTTCTCGTAATTTGAGTCTTTATATTCTAGTTAATGGGTGGTGGTGTCTGTGCCAGATTGAATATTGCCTTTTTTCTGTAAAGTCTTGTGAAATAACACATAGTGGCAAGGGGCTGAAACTGTGTGACCTCCCAGGATAGAAATTACTCTCCAAGGAGAAATCATTAATGCAAATTAGTGTTTCTCTTTTTTTTCTGGCTTTTTTAGAGTCCAAACTTTTCTGTATACACTTTCTTTGATGTGGGGACTCCTGGTAAAATGTTTTAGCTCAAGTACTGTTGAACAGGAACAAATTCATTTTGAATATTGAATACAGGGCTGCTGCAGCTGTTTCCCCAGAAGTGAAAAATCATCAAGCTTTTCCAAGGGAGTCCATTCAAATGAAGACAGCATACAGTAACTTCCAAAGCCCTCAAAAAGTAGTTCTTTTCTCGAGTAAACTGTACCTGGTAGAAAACAAAATGCTCATTACAACATTTTGAGGGGCAGGAAGGGATAACTCTTTGCAGTGACAAAATACCCTTTTTGCAAATTGGTCATGAGTGTTTGTGTTGAATGAGTGTTGGCACTTCTTGCTCAAAGAAAACGATATTACTTCCCATAGAGGTATGTGTCAGACCGTTCTCTGACCGTGTTCTTTTGGATAATCCACACGTGGAGGGTGTAATGTTGGATATAAGGGCAATGAAGATGGTGAAGGATCTGGAGCACATGTCCTATGAGGAATGGTTGAGGGAGCTGGGATTGTTTAGCCTGGAGAAGAGAAGGCTCAGGGGTGACCTTATCGTTCTCTACAACCACCTGAAAGGAGGTTGTAGCCAGGTGGGGGTCAGCTTCTTCTCCCAGGCAACCAGCAATAGGGCAAGAGGACATAGTCTTCAGCTGTGTTGGGGAGGTTTAGGTTGGACACTAGGAAGAATTTCTTCACAGAAAAGGGTGATTAGTTATTGGAATGCCCAGGGGGGTGGTGGAGTCACTGGCCCTGGAGGTATTTTAGGAAACACTGGATGTGACACATAGAGCCACAGTCTAGTTGACGTAGTGGTGTTGTCATAGGTTGCACTCGATCTCAGAGGTCTTTTCTAAACTAATTGATTCTGTAATGTCAAATGTGTCTGTTTGAAGATACTTGATGTTTTATGGTCTTTCTACTTTAGAAGAACAACACATTTGTATTATGTTTTCAGTATATTTTTTAAGTTACACTTAGCAAAATCTAGAAATTGAAATAAACAGTTCAGTTGCAGTACCAATGTGATTCCCGTTTCCAGTCTCTATAACATTCGCACCATCAGGATGCTGGGCATCCCCCTTGCTAGAAAGGATCATGTGGGTTAAAATCCCATGTGCTGCTCTCTTTGAAATTTTGTCAGTGGTTCAGTGCATATGTTGACCAAGCAACATAATCCAGACCAGCATGGGGTGTGATGCAAACTCAGACATTAGTATTCTTTTGATGAAGTCAGGGAGACACATTCATATCACCAGTTGATCCACTCAACGGATTTAGTTGTTTATCCAAAGCAAATGCCACCATCCAGTCTCCACTGAGTTGAAGTACATTGTTTGTAACAGCTGTGGTTAGTCACACCTTGCATTATTTCCTGAGCTTTGTGGATGCTTCACCTTTACCCCCTCTGAGCCTTCTGTTACAGGGGTTTATTGGTCAGTCACAGTACTTGAGTATTTATCATGTCTAAATTCACAGGATTTTGAGGCTCATTTGAGAAATTGCTAATTGACAATCAGTCATAAATGGTCTTTGTGATGTAATCATGTATTAGGTACACACAACTGTATCAGTGCAGTCTGTATAGATAAAGCCTTCCTCGATGTACGTTCCAATTTTATGCACATAATTAAAATGTAGATAAATTAGTTCAAAAGCCAAGAATAAGACATTAAACATTGGAATTTACCTAATCATGGGAAGTTTGTAGCTTGTCTGCATTTATGGTTTGTGAACTTGATTGCAGTGATTTTTATTTATTTTAATAAATCCCTATCTGCTACACTCTGCTGCTTCCACCTGCTTCTTCTGTTAGTGTAACTGGTGAATTTCTCTGGAGATTTAATTCCTGTTAAAATCTGATTCAATTTCACAGAGAAAATTGCATCATAGTCACCATGTCAACCATAGTCAACCATGTTGAGTATTACTTGTTTCAGAATGATCTGAGGGCTCTTTTGTGCTCCTCTCTGCTTTAGCTCCACTTTTGGAATCCTCCCGTGAATCCCAGGTTTGCTTCTGGCTGTGCAGTTGGTCTAGGGCTTACTGTAACTATTAAGTGTGCCTAATGCCTTTTTTTTATATGTTGACTTGGCTTTTTGCTGTGTCTTGTTGTCACTTGGCCATTGTTCTCTGACTGGGACCTGTATTGAAGTTCCAGGAGCACCTTGCCTTCTAGACAAACAGGGGAGGGTAAGATGGCATAAACATCTAGTGAAATAGATATTTGTTTAGGTGATTGTTAGCTAGAGATTCTGTGGAATCACAGCCATGATGCTGAGCAATGATCTGTTGAAATGGAGAGCTTGAAGGTGGATGGTAAGATAGGTAAAGATCTGGCTCTCCCAAACCTCTAACCACCATGTCCTAATGAGTAGAAGATTTTGAACTGAATCTTCATATCTGATGGAACTGTCAGAAAACAGGATTACTTCCATTCTGGGTAGAGTCTTTTCCTTAAATATTCCTTTCCCCACCAAGAGTCTGCCTAGCAGGAATTGTTTCCAAAGTCCATGTGCAGACACATGGAGACTCAAACCTCTGTGCCTATTGACATGTAGTTGATCTCTAGCCCTGTGTGCTTTCAGGATTCCAGACAGTGCAGAAAAAGGTAAGCATTTGGTATTTTATTATGTTACTGTGTGCACAGATGAGGTTTTTAAACCTTTTAGTGTACATCAAATATAGTTTGATGATACAGAAAATTCAGGAAATGGGAAGCTTGTAAGTTTCAGTCTGTTCTGTGTTCAGTGAAACACCTTTTTATTATGTTGTTGAACACTGCTGTTTTTTCAGTGGGGGAAAGGTAGATAAAAAATGAAAGCTAATTCTTACGATGGGTGATGAAGTGCTGATTCTTTTGGGGTCCCAGTACGAAAGGCATGAACACTTGAAAGGCAGATCACGAATAATAACTCAGAAAAGGTGATAGCAAGTTATAACATCATATGTCCTGTCTGATTCTTGTAATCCTGAGATGATATGGCTTGGGATGCATCTCTGCTCAGGGCATGGCACACTGTAGATCTTGTTTGCTTGTTTATTAGTACTGTCACGTGGTTTTGCTCACAGTACAGATTCGTCCATCACTGATAGCAGTCGAGTCTGCAATGTGGGCTTTGTTGTCTCTTGGACCATGGTCTCATATCCTTATTAATAAAACTGCAGTTCCTGAGCAAGGTGCTTGTAATATTTCAAGTGGAAAAGGCAGCGTACTGTGCATAAAATGAAGTGCACATTGATTAGTTACACATCGATTATGTGGGTGTTCATTAATTGTGCTATTGATTAGGCACAGCATGACTCAGTAATGATCACATGGTATCTGTGATAGTCATGTACCTGAATGTGGGTCACTAACTGCTCATACAGCAATAGTCTTACAGGTGAATCATTACAAACAAGTTGAAAGGTCTTTGTAGTACTTGAGTTGGCTTGAAAGGGGTTCATTTTTACCATGACTGATGGGATAGATTCAGGCAGACTTAGTGAGCTGTTCAGGTGGACCCAAAGACTCAGAAGAAAGAATCTCAAAGAAAGAATCAGAATTTCTCTCAGTACCTCAACTTAATTGTCATTGTTTTGTGAACATCTGGTTGTGTTTTTTTCACTTTTGCTGTTCTCTATAGTTTTGTTTTTCTACTACCTTTGTGTTTTACCCTTTTAGGTCAGTTGAGTAGCTTTATGCAACATTTACAGGGCTTTATATTAGCTAATTAGCCAAAGTGTTTTGGTCACCAGTTTGTTTAAAAATAGATTTTTCTATGAGAGTGTTCTTAGTTTTTAGACAGCTCCCAGTGAATGTAAGTCCCACCATTTATGTTCTCTGAGCAAGAAGAGCTAAAATTTCCCCTTAAAAATAATTGTGAAAGTATCTTGATGTCAGTGAGCCCTGCTGATTAAAATGGACTCATCCTGCTAAGCTGAGAAAAACAATGGTAGAAGTAAGTTTTTGGTACTTGGTATTGGTCGTGGTGGAAAGAGGGTAGGCAGGCTCTTGTAGCATCTGAGGAAGAAGAAACAGTAATAGCTTACTGTTAACTAATTAACTAGACTTTTCTTCAGAGAAAACAAAAGGGAAGTCTGAATTTCTGGTAGTGTAAGCCTTCCAGATGAATTTGTATTCATTTTCATAAACATAGTTTGGTCACAGTTCCATAGTTATGTGATTGATGCATATTTCTTGGCCTAGAAATGGTAGTGTGTACATTGGAAGTGGTCCAAGAAAAGCCCTTCCTGAGGCAGCTCTTTATTTTTGTTAGTTAGCATCCTGCTGCTTTGTTCCTTAGTAGAGTTAGCTGCAAGTGGGGGATGGGAAGCTGTAGTCATAGCTCCAGAAGCTTCAGTGGTCATGGACGTGCTGCCTATCTGATAGCTGCCATAGCCCAGTATAATTTCTTAGCCCACATTTTCTTCTGCCATGTAAAAACTTGGCCTGCAGTGAGGTACTGAACTATTTTAAGGTATCAGCTGATGAATGCCTGAAAATTAATTGCAGCATAGGATGGGAAGGCATCTTGCTATATGTGGGTTGTCTCCTTTAGTACAGAATGCTGTGGTTTTGGGAATAGCTTCTGTTGGAGACCTTAAAAGGTGTTGCAGAAACCCAGATCTCTGGTGTGCAACTCTGGGCAGCAACACAAAAGACTTCAGAGAGCACTTGCCAACAGTATTCAATAAGTAGTTTTTCTCTTGTATTCTGGAACTAATGCATAGTAAAAGTAAAATCATTGGCTTGAATACAGTTATTGTGGTCCAGCAGATAGTAAGCACGACTGTTTTTTGGACCTAAATCTGTTGGTGTTACCCACTTCATATTTTGTGAAGGGAACAGTGATTGGTTTCTCATTGCCTGAGCAATTGAATTTAATTTGTAGCAAAGTTAGATATTTGAAATTGTTCTTTTCTGAACTACAAGTGTAGTTTAATCTACAAAGATTATAGAGGGTTTTTAGAAGTTAGATGAGGATCCATCCAGAATTGTCATACAATATGTAATTTCACTCTGTTGAAAGGAGCTGACTATAAAAAGACCTTCTGAGCCTTTATCTTTCTGATGCTATACCAGATTTTCTTTGTAGGTTTTTTCACTGCACAGAATACAGTATTCTTCATAAAAGTGGGAGATAATATGAATGAAACACATTCAAAATGAATGGCTTTTTGAGAGTCACAGAAAGCTTGTCAAAATAAGCTTTGTTGTAGCACAGTAGTTCTGCATTAATGAAGACTTATTTGGAAAAAAACCCTAATCTCTCAGAGTACCTTAATATTTCTGTTTAAGGATATTTGAATTCTTAAAATATCCTTTAAAATCATGTTATTAAACTTCCCAAAGTCCTAATTGGTAATATTAGGGAAATGATCAGTTATGTATCCTTTTTTGGGGTGGTTATTTGCGTTTAGCAGTGATGTAATTTGGTGTAGGGAAAAAGGTTTTTCCTCAGCATTAAAATTTTTAATGGCTGTCAGTTCATTTCTGCCTGCTCTTACTGAGAAAGCTTCGTTGCTCAGCATTTTATTGAGGTTGTAGAGTCATTGTGGTCAAAGTCATATGTTTGTGGGTTTGTTTTGGAAGAGCACTTAGGCTTAATGGTTTTCAGCCCTAAACTGGTGTCTGGTAGCTACAGAGGAAATTAGCCACCATATTCGAGTGCATGGCCAGCAGTGTGCGGTATAGAAAATGAAGATTGTCGTACCTCTTTTAGGGCATAAAATGCTGGAATCTTTTAATCTTGAAGTGTTTTAAGTCTGAGCATCCCTAGAGGAGATTTATATAATACATACAGTAATTATTTTCTAAAGCATAACCCCACCTATTGAAATTCTGTGAAAGTATAATGCAACAGCCATTTCTGTGGTCTGCATGTTTGCATGTTGGATGTCTTCCAACTGTTGGAGGGGGATGTGTGTGTGGCATGATGGACAGATAACTAATTGTGGGTGCACTAAGACAGAGAGCAGGAAGAAAGAGTATCACTCCAACTTCTCATCTAAAAAGCAAGAATCAGAAACTCTGAGGTTTCATTAAATATCAAAGCAGTGCTGAGCTGTGCAACTGATGTTGCTATTGCACTGTTCTGCAGTTCAAAAAATTTTAACTTCCTAAAATTGCAGGAAAACATAACTTTTTATAGCATTGACTTGAAGCTTTTGTATTGTAGTCAAGTTTTATGATTTCACTTACATCTGTGCTCTTTGAGGGTTTCTTAATGGTGTTTCTCCTTTGTGTACAAGAAGATGTAAATAGACCTGTTTGAAGAGCCTCCTTCTACTTCATTAATGGGTAGAAAGTAGCAGGGAGTGAAATTTATCTGGAGTGATAGCTTTCTGACCAGATATTGATGATAATGAGCTAAAGGATTATTAAGATATTTAACTGTTAGAATCTTTGTCATCACTGAACACATTGTTATAGAAATTAAGTCTTCTCAGTTGCATGTCCAATGTTTTCTCTTGTTATTGCAGGTGGTAACTGCATGAAAATAAGCTCAATTGTAGATTTTTTTTTTTAAGTGCAATGTTTATAAAAACCTATCCTTTAATGGCATTAATACTGAATGGCTCTGGTGTACATCATTTGAAATGAAACATTGGCGCTCTCCTTCCCTTCAGACTTTGGTTTTGTTTCTAGGTTGCACGTCTTCAAAAAATTCCTGATGGTGACAATGAGACAATGATTCCTGTACTGTCTTCAAAAAAAGCAAGTGAATTACCAGTTGATGAAGTAGCAAGTATCCTGCAAGTAAGTAATTTTTACATCTCTTAAGAATGCGCTTTTGTTACCAAACAGTAAGTTTGATATTTCTTAGGGACAGATCTTGTAATTGAAAGTTGATGCATTATCATGCATTTTGATATTAGCTATTGTCTGCTTTTAAAAGCAACTTATTTTTAAATTGTTACTTGAAATGCTCTGATCTCTTAATATTTTCGAAAAAAAAATTGAGTATTTGGAGGGGGAATGAGATTCAACTTGAAAATGTTTGGATTTCTGTATGCTTTGAAGATGGCTATTTGTTAATAAAAATCCTGGAGTCAGTCCTGTTATAAAATTCTGTCCTGGTTTTTTGTTGTTGTTGGTTTTTTTTATTGCTTTCATTCCTCTAAGGAATCCTTAATGTCCTTAATTTATTTTGGTAGCCTTCATTTTAAGCAGAGAAACAGGACTGAGGAAGCTGCCCATTGACAGATTTATGAACCATTGAATCTGGGTTAATTTTCATGATAGATGGTCTTTTTTCATTTTCTGTGTGCTTGACTGCCTGAGGAGTACACCATGATAAATGGTGGTCACTGACAACTCAAGACTTTGAAGTTATTGCAGTCATTTGGCTGAGCAACTGAACTCCTGACATCATTCTCAGGAGTCTGAAGTATGCCCAGAGTTTGGTTTGTTGTAGAGTTTTCTACAGGGAAGATCAGTCATTTAGAGATGTGTAGCAACATCTGCTTCTGTAGTTCTTACGTGACTTTTTGGTTGAATCTCTTAAATACTGCCAAACAGAATTTTAAAATAGTAGTCTGTTAGCTTTTACTGTCATACAAACATTTAGTACCAGGCTTGTCTTTTGAATGTTGCCCCAATGTTTATAATCTAAGGCTGTATATTTTGGTGTTGGAATTTATTTTGAAGTCTAGTTTTTCAGGGTAATTGCTGGCTGCTTTATTCTTTGCATATTTTAATAGGCTAATCTTCAGAATGGCTTAAAAAACTGTGAAGTTTGTCATAGACGGGCATTCCATGGATGGAATGAATTTGATATTAGTGAAGATGAACCACTGTGGAAAAAATATATATCCCAGGTGAATGTTTTTGTCCTTTCTCCTTTTTAGTTTTAATACCTTTCAGTAGTTTTGCTTGTTATTTTGGTTTACTTAGCTTTTGTGTACATGAACACATTTTTAGAAAAGTGGGAAAAGTCTAGCAGAATGGGAAACTGCAACTTCTATATTTTATATCTAATTTACCTGTTGAAAAAGCTTTTATTTAGGTATATACCAATGTTTCGATTAAGTGATTTGTTCTTGAATGTGTGTTCATACCTAGACAAAGGGTGCCATTCATAATTAGCCTGAGGGTTAGAAAAACAGAACTTCCTTGTAGTCAGACTTAGTCCTGAGTTTTACTAAGGTCGTAGAACAATACTGTTGGTAAATATTTAAATGGAATATGCAATATTAATAACTTGATAGACAATGAGAATTTTGAAAAGCAAAACTGCTGCCTTTGAACTGAGGGCGCAGGTGGGACCAGTCTTGATTCTGGTGTTAAGCAGAACTGGCAAAAGTGTGAATTTTTTTTCAGTGTGATAGATCTCAGAGACATATAAACATACCTGATATATATATATATCAGAAAGTGTCACTGCTTTCTCCTACCCACTCTTCCCACCCCCTAGCTACACAAGATATTTACACAGAAGTTTTTTCTAATTAATTTACAATGTTAAATATTTTGATCAACATTTCAGTGCAACCTTGAAGTAATAAATGGTTGACTCTAGAGATCCTGTGTTACTTGGGAGTGACTAAAAAGATATTCAGTGCTGTGTTGATGATAGCAGTGGGAACATCATCCCATACTAGCTGTACTCTGCTTTATTTTCCCATGTGTAGGGTCAATTAGTCTGATGCATCAGAACATGTCTAAGACATATTATCCAAGTCTGTTTTAGATGGGATTTATTAAGATGCATATTTGCTTTGAGTGTGCTTATCAGATGTGCTTTTAGAATGTTCTTCACTTGAACTGTTGGAATGTTCTTTTTTTATAGTGTTTCTCAAAAAAGTCATCATGTTTGCAACCAGCTGTCATAGAAGCAAGGTCCTTTATTATTTTAACCTTAAAAATCTGAGAAAATCATGTGATCTAAAAGGAAAATTGGTGTCTTGTAAAACAAGAAATCATGAATTGAAAGTTAAGAAATATATTGCTGCCTTAATAGTGATCAGTTGCTGAGAACAGGGTCAGTCTTTTACCTCAAAGACGTTTTGAATGTATTTCAGGCTTCTTTTTGTATGTTTAAATACAGTATAAGCAGTTATAGGAGATTATTCTTTTTGTATTTAAAATGTGAATCAAGAAATGGAAGAAACATTCCTGTTGCATATTGAATACAGTCTATTCAAGGTCTTTGATATTTAAAAGAAAACTCCTCAAGTAACCATCTGAAGTGCACAGAGTTAGATTTTCTTTGCACTGGTAGGTTATAAATATTTTAATAATAGAATAATATGCTTCAAAAATAGATCTGATGTGCTTTGAGGGGTAGATAAAATGGCCTTTCTGTCAAGAGTGTGGCTGAATTACTGTTCTGTTTCATTGCAGTTTAAAAACCCCCTTATTATGCTTCTCCTGGCATCTGCAGTCATCAGTGTTGTAATGCATCAGTTTGATGATGCTGTCAGTATCACTGTGGTAAGGAACTAAAATTCTGTCTTCCTTGGGAGTACTTCAGATTGTGTGACCACATGTGTGTTCAACATCACATGAATGACAATATGGGGTGGGAACACTTGACTACAATTAATGAGTTTGATTTGTATGCTCTCATTAAATCTGTTTAATTTGTGAGTGGATTTTGGTTTTTTTCTTTTCCTTGAGTGATAGCAGCAATACATATTAAAATACATCTTTGAATAATTTTCTGACTGCTTCTTGTATCTTTACTCTTCTGTTGGTTAAAAGACCCATCTTTAGGTGTTTGTTCAGAGGAGCAATTTTTGGCATTTTCTGTGTAATTTTAATCTTAAATTATGCCTTAATTTCAAATTTAAACCAACATAAGCCTTCTGTGAATTTACTTGAATGATGTAATCTTTTAAAACATGAAAAAGAAGTGTAACCTGAGCTCTCTAGAAATCACAGAAGAAAGATAGAAGCTGAAATAGTAATTTTTGTGTAGAAGCTTGCAGTTAAATAGGGTGCTAAACTAGTGAGCCAAATATAATACTCATGAACATTTGTCATTGCAATTGACACAGAGAAGAAAATTGTAATCCCTTTGACCTTTTTGAGGTGATAGGTGGTAACTGAAAATCTCGATTTCTGTGTGACTAGAGGGAAGTTCTGGCTGTTTTATTTTGCCCTTGTCTTACCTCCGCACTTCTTGTGTTGAGTTTTGCTTCCATGTGTAACTCAAGGTAACTGGAGGTTTGCTCTTTACCCCTCTATTTCTTTATAAAGAATAGTTGTCTTTGGAAGATAAACTATGTAGCTTCTTAAAGAAAAACTTGCAATTTTGAATTTGAGTATAGTGTTAGTTTGGAATAGTCTATTGTGTTCTAAGTTGGATTTAGGTAAACTATTTTATTATGAAATTTATTTAATTATTGTGGCTGAAAGTTGAATTATTTCATGTTTTTTTCCCTTGGTTAACGCCCTTAACTCTGTTTCTTAACTCTCTTGAGCAAGGCAATGAGAAAAGAACAAGGCAGTTAGTGTAAGGGAGCAGTAATTTCTGTATTCTGTGCTACAGCCTGAGAAGGAGTCTTTCAGTGGCTTTGTGAACATTGTAGATGTGTCTTAAAATATGGAGGTGTGATTGAGTTAAGGTTTATCAGTTGTGGGGTTTGTCTAACTTCTGACTATCCTCTACCATTTAGTCTTGTTATTATTGTTAATGCCTGCTTTATCACTGAGTGAATGCTTGTTTTACTTCATTTTCAGATGACAGTGCAACTTTTCTATGACTATGTATTTGTGTTCAGAGCCTTATCAACAAAACTAATTTGCTGCTAAAGATCAGTGACATATATTACTTTTGGTGGCAATGCTGGCTTGAGCTGCTTTTGCCATCCTTTTAGCTCTGCTGGTACAAAGGTATTGTAAAACTTTCTGCTCTGGACTGGGAACTGATGAAGATTAAAAGAAAAATAAAGTAATTACATACTTCTTTCCATTGATATGAGGCTAGGAATGCAAAGCTGTATCAGGTAGCATGATCTGTAGAATATAATATTGCCTCCAAAAGAAACATGTGTAGCTGTGATTGAAATATTTCATGGAAAGATGGAATATTTATGTAGTTACTTCCTAATATTCAGTTGGTGAAGCTAATGTTAGTATCACAAGTAAGGCAGATTTATTGGATTTATGTGGATTTAGTTGAGTTCAAGGGAGTTTTTCGCTTGCAAAACCTTGGTAATATCTTGGATATTTTTAGTAGTTGCTGCATGTACTTTTAAAGGCTTAATTAATGGATGTTGTGTTTATGTTTCTGTCAGAAATCAGTGTAACAACTCGGTTTCAGTAACAACTCAGTTACTGTAACAACTTCAGTTAATGTAAGAAAACTCAATTGACGAGTGTGTTGAAGGAGAAGATGAGACATACTTTACAATAAATTGATCATTGTTATTTCCTGTTATAGCTTTAATTAATTTGTGTGCTTTCACATCATATACCTAGAAGGCCCGTGATGTTTATGTTGAAACCTTGTGACCAGAATTGTATTTGATATGGGGGACTATGAGGGCTTTATATTGAGGCCTTAGTGTACTTATCTTGGATTCCTCCTAATGAGCAATTTTATTTTTTTTTTTAGCTTTTTTGTTTTGGATGTCTGGCATCTTGGCTGTTTGGGGTGTGCCTGGTGTCCTGTCTCTCTCCTTGGATGTCTGGGGCAGAGTTTGAGTTGCTCTTCTTCCTCTTGTTCTTCTTGATAGGATATTTTATGACTCCAGACCAGTTTTTCAGCTGCCTTATATCTAGTCTTCAGCTGATTCTTAATCTTTCTGTTATCTGGTTGTTTGAATAAAACCACATCTGTGATGCCCTGTAGCAGTTAACACACCTTTGTTTTGTTCACAGAGAACACCAGTCAGTTTTTCTATTTGTGTCATGTATTTTTCTGCTGCTGTCTCTTGCTCCCCATTTAGAAACAGGAAGCAAAGGAAGTTTTTCAAGTTTGCTATCTAGTTATTAATCTTATTTTTAGTAAAAGCAGGTTATCGCATCCTTGGACATCACTGAAGCAGGTGTAAATAGATAATGGCATTGCTTTTGGAACAGACCCCAGGGATACCAAGTGATTTTGAGCATGAGACAGTTTGTTTCCAAATCATCTTGTTAATATGAGCAAAACCAAATATGATTGCTTACTTTCTTGGTAATTTGGAATTCTTTTATCTCACCTGGTTTTGTTTTCTTGCAGGCAATACTCATCGTTGTTACAGTTGCCTTTGTTCAGGTAAGACAGCTGTTGGGTTGTCCAAATAAGAGTATTGCTTTTATGTAAACTCTTTTATTATTAAGACTGAACTAGTTCTCTTGATGCATTGTGCTGTGAATGATTGAGTAATGTGCTTTCATTGAAGTCCTTTGCCTTTTCTAAAGTGCATGATTTGTCCTGCTTTAACCACACTGACATTTATGCACCTGTATCAGTATTATACTCAGCCATAAGAGTACTTGCAAAGAAGCCCTTGGAATAAACAGTTGGAAGTACTTAAGTATTTAACTTCATATAAAAGATTTTGAAAATGTAGCTCTTGCTTCAATTTTGTGCAGAAATGGGGAAAAAAATCATCTAAGTAGTTTCCCAAGTCTTAAAATAGTTGTTTTTGTTCTGTAATTACACAGCTTTAGTCAGGGTGTGCCTGAATCAAAATTGCTTTGTACTTGTGCTTTATATGTTTAATTACGTGAATTCTGTACTATGCTTATTGAGTTACATATGAGTTGTGTTACCTTAGTTTTCCGGGAGCTAAGAGCACAGTACTTTTGGTACTAACTTGTTAAACTGTAGAATTCAGTAAGGTGTCTAATCCCTGAGTTTAGAAGTGTTACTGCAAGTATTACAAATAACTGAAGATAATGAAGGAAGTGCAAAGGACCTCTGCTATTCTTTCAGAAGAAATGCATGTGGGCAAATCTGGAAATTTTTCAGCGTTTGGACCATATTTGCTTTTTAAAGTATCTAATGCAGAACTGTTGAATGTCATCTCTTATCTGGTTGTTTGGAATATTACTTAATGCAACTTCACTGATAAAATAAATTTCAGTGGCTCTGTCTTATGTTGTGAAACTTTTCCCTGTTTTAAAAATATTATCTGCTTTATTTTTTAAAAAATGTCTCTGCAGGAGTACAGATCAGAAAAATCTCTTGAAGAACTTAGTAAACTTGTGCCTCCAGAATGCCATTGGTATGTAGTTTTGCCCTTTCAGTCCTAAGTTAAATCATATGAAGTTTAATCTGAAATGAGTAAGTGGAAAAGATTTTACTGAACATATTTCCTTTGCATCAAGTTTATATGCTGATGTAGAGCACACTTCACTTTTTCTCATTTTAAAGATTGTTTTATGAACCTAAAAAACTACACCATGTTGTTGCCTCTCTGAACCCTTCAAATGATGTTACTGAGATGTAACCTGTAAGAAAAAAGCGGCAAATTAGAAATATTTTGCTGCAACCTGTAACGTTGCAATGTGTAGTCAAGAGTGTGAATGCTTTTCTCAGACAAAATGCCAGAGAAGACATTCTTGCTGCTCTCCATGTTTTTACCTGCAGTGTACGAGAAGGTCGGGTGGAACATACCCTTGCAAGAGATTTAGTGCCAGGTGATACAGTCTGCCTGTCAGTTGGAGACAGAGTCCCAGCTGATCTACGATTATTTGAGGTATGTACCTAAAACGGATTTAATACCTCATAACTTTCCTTCTTGTGGGATAGAGGGGAAGGGAAGATAGCTACTGATTGCTGAAGTGCAGTAAGTGTTCTTGTTTGGAGTTCACAACTATCTTGGTAGAAAATTTGAAGTAATTACTTTCCAAATGTGATCACACATTCTTAACCAATGTATGTAGTTTCTTACTGTAGGACATCAGAGGAAAGAATTTTTGAATTTTATGTAGTATTGTATTCTTGAAAATTTTATTTTTTTTCCCCCTCAATGTTAAACATGTTGCAAAAACATTGTTTTCAGTCTGAATGCTAAGATATTTTAGCAACTGGTTGCAGGTAACTGGTTTTCAGTCTTTATTTGCATCAGTTTTAGCATATAGTTCCAGTGTTCATTGATAATGGAATATGAAAAAAAAAATGTGAAATTGTACTGGTGTAATCTTCTCTTTGACACTTTTTCATCAATGTGTGTCATTATATCTCCCAGTTTACTCAATACTTAACTTGTGATATTAGCATTGCTGGGAAGTGTTTGAGTTGAAGCAATGGCACTATAGCAGTATTTGTATGTTCTCTAGAAATGGAGTGTAATGGGTATATATATATTCATCTTGCTTATTTTGATGGTTTTGCTTGAATGTTACATTACTTTTCTGTCAGATTGGACATTCTCAGTGTGCCCAGTATCTGGGCTATCTGTCATGTTAAGGTAATTTCTGGATTTGAAGATCTACATATTCAGTTTATCCACTGTTGATACTTGATTAATCAGTGTACATTTCATAGACAAAGTCTAAATGAATTAGTTTCTGAGGCAAATTTGTGTTGCTCTTGAGAAATTTGTCTGGATCATGTTTTTAACCCCTGCAGTGTAGTTAGTAGTTGAGTGGGTTTGTTTTCGTGTTTGCAAACACTTTCTGCTTCCCTTGGCAATTGTGTAGTCTCTGCATTGTTATGAAACTGCTGTTGCAGCAGCACCTACTTTCTTGCTCATATCTGATATCATAAGTTTCTCATCTGTCTGCAGCCCTACACCAGATGAATTTTTTTACCGTCCTTAACCACTCTTGCAGATCATTTGAAAATAAAAGCTTGTCATCTTATTTTCATCTTGTGTCTATTGGTCATTGCTACAAGGTGGTGGGTTTCAAAGAAGAGGATCATATGGAGATCATCTTTTCAGAGAAGGATCTAGATTTCTTCTGTGTATTCTCACTGATGTGTCCTGAAAGCAGTAGAAATGATAGACACTATTTAGTTTGTGAAGTCATTTGCATATGTTAACTTTTTTTTTCACTAGTCTAATCTTGCAGAGACAATCTTGTTCTTAAAAGTATATTTAAGAATCTTTGCTGGCCTAAGTTTTCTGTATGTTAATAAGCAGTCAGTCAAGTTTTATGATAATATTCTCTAAAGCCAGAGTATTGCATCAAGAACTAACATGCCTGGAACAGTGTAGAATTTAAATACTATTCCTTTTGGTAGTGATGATATAAGTTTCAGAGCTCATGGCTATGTCTGAACAGTAGCAAAGCAGCATCTTCATCTTCCATCTTTGGCTCTTTTAAGTGAGAGCTTTGTGAGGTTTGTTGCTTCATTGATCCTTAAAATGTGGTCGATATTGACATGGCTCCTTACCACATGAATAAACTGGATGCATTTTTAATGGTCAAAATTGTGAAACTTAAGTAGTTGGAAGTGTAAACCTAACAAAATATTTTCATGCTTTTTACCTATTTTGTTTTTGAAGGCTGTGGACCTTTCCATTGATGAATCCAGTCTCACAGGTGAGACAGCTCCTTGCTCTAAATCTACAGCTCCTCAGCCAGCAGCAACCAATGGAGACCTTACTTCTAGGAGCAATATTGCTTTCATGGGGACATTGGTCAGATGTGGAAAAGCAAAGGTAAAATCATTATTAATAGAAAAGAGCATTTTCCATGTTTCAACAATTTGAAGTCAATTCTTATTTTTAAAGTTCACTTCTCAGTCATTAGTGGGATACTCTGCAGAGCGCTTCTCATTGGTGCTTTTTCAGACACTGGTTTAATAAGAAAACTAGGCCCAGGAGAGCTCAAATTTATAGGGAGCAGATGATGTGAAACTCCTCTTTCTAGAATGTGCTGATTTACTTCTAGAGCTACATTCACGTTTGAAAATTCAGTTGTGGCTAGTGTAGGTGTTACCCTTTTTGAGTTTTGTTACTGGTAATTAATAAGTATTTCAGCAGTGCACAGAATAGCAATTTGTTTCACAGGGACAAAATGTTTTTTAGGAAAAAATATCTACTTGTGACAAGAATAATTTTATAAACAAAGTTAACAACTGTAGCAGGCTGAAAAGCATTTGCCCACTATTTGAACCAAAGCTGTAAGATCAACCACTAACATTATAGTTAAACCTCAGATTTAAATTTTCTTTATTTTTGTGTGTGGGTTTTTTTTTTTTAGGGGATAGTTATTGGAACAGGAGAAAACTCTGAATTTGGGGAGGTTTTTAAAATGATGCAAGCAGAAGAGGTAAGTGTTTATTTCATTCCTTAAAACTTTGAATTTATTCCATGGGAACTTAGTTAAACATAATTATGTTGCTTTCAATATTTTTGTTTCCTCTAGTGAAGCAGATCTTAGCTCTTGAACATGAAAGTAGTAATTGAATTTTAGTGCAACAAAATATCCATAGCTGACTTAAAGATATTAACTGTGAAAATAATATTCAGAACCTGTCTAAATATTTACATAGTTTTCTATTTGACTAAATTGAATTTTCTACAGATGATTAAAAAATTCCTTTTGAGATATAATTTACCTTCCATGACTTTAATGCCTCTGTTTTGAAAATCAGTTTTATTCTTCAAGAGCTCTTTGGTCTTGGAAGAAGTACTGTGGCTTTTAGTCAGCATGTTGTTTTGGTTTTCTTAAATTTTTAATAAGACTTTTTGGATTAGATTTGTTGCAGACATCACAAAGCTCCCAGAGAATATTTCTAATAATTTTTTTTTTTTAATTCTATGAAAGAATAGTCTGTTTTCTTTAAGTAACGTATGGAAACATAGGGCATAACTGCACTTTATTCACTAACTGTCTTGAATTTTGCACCTGTGAAGTAGTATGTGGTACAATTAATTTGTTAACTGCTGCATGTTTGCCATTTATCAAGGCTCCAAAGACACCTCTGCAGAAGAGCATGGATCTCTTGGGAAAACAGCTTTCCTTGTATTCCTTTGGTATAATAGGTAAGATAATTTATGTAAAATAATTGCAAATTATTATCTAATGGAAAATAATGTGTAGGCCTGGGAAATTAAAGGCTTGATCTCTTTTTAAACAATATTTTGGCTTCTGATTTTATTGGTCACTGAATTCATTCCACTAGTCATCTGAAAAATACTAATGTGACATAACTCTAATCATAAGGTTGTTAACTTGCTTCTTCCTGCAAATGTGCTTTTCTGACTTACTTTTTGTCCTTTAAATACTTCCTTTTAAATTGCAATATGTCTTTGTAGTCTGGTTGAAGGTGTGCATAAGTGAGTACCTCACTGTTGGTATGATTGGGCAACTTGACTGGCAGATACTTTCTTCACCTTTGTTATACTAATGGAATCATGCTTTGACAGTGAGAGAACTAACAGATTTTTATAGGTAACTCAATGATAAGCTTGGTTTTGGCTATTTGATGTCTTTTTTTTTTTTTTTTTGTCCCCATGAGGCTACAGTACATGTTGGTTTTACATTTTTCCCGATGACTATTTTCTTTATAGGCGTTATTATGCTAGTTGGCTGGTTGCAAGGAAAGCATATCCTTGATATGTTCACTATTGGTGTGAGGTAAGATTTTTGTTTTTAAATAGTGTAGATCATGCATTCCAGAAAATGTCTGAAAGCTAGAGATGTATTTTATAATATGCTTGCACACACTGCTCTTAACTTCGTGTTAAATAATTAAGAATGAAAATGGAAAAGCAAATTCATACTTGTTTTTAATGATGCAGTATGTTCCTGTCTGTCTCTTAAACTGTACGTTTATATGGTGATATCTGAGTGTCTTGGGGAACATCTGCAAACAAGCACTAGAGTTGTACAGTTTGAATTTTCATCACTGAGTAAATAAAGTAATTTAATAGTAAACTGTAATTTTGTAAGAGGCATCTGACAAAGCTAAGTTACTGCAAGCCTTATGTCATGTAGTTCAATAGCTCATTTTCTACCATATTATGCAAACTTATTCCCAAGGTGTTTGCTGAGAACAAATCTGAATTTAGATGGTCTAACTCTGTACTCTTAGAAAAGTTGCTGAGATACTAATTACATGGACAGTGCATAAGGCAGAAGTGTTTCTTTAGATTACATGGTCAGACTCTGGATATTTACCCTTCTGTGGAGGGGAACCACCACCCCCCAGGAACTGCATCTTTGAGCATTGCCTAATGAGTTATTGTGGTCTTGTTTACACTGTCATCGTGTTTTTTATTTGTTTGTTTTTTAAGAGTGCCATTCCCTCACTTAAATTGCTGCCACATTAAGGTCTGGCAGTAGCCACTGTGGATCAGTTGTGGCATTTCTTAGTTCTGTTTAGTGCTGACTACACTTATTCTTACCAGTCTGGGCTGCTTTGCACAGCCCTGATTAGTATTTTGTGTAGGCAAAATAGGTACAATCGATTCCTCCCTCACCCCCAACATTTCTTCATACTTTTGCATAAATAATGAGTAGAAGTTATCTATTTCATTTTTTTACTGTCTTCAGTTGATATGTTTTAATGAATGGTATACATCTAGAATCACATGGCAGCTTCTTCCTTTCAGTTTTAACCTCAGTGACCAGACAGCTACAAAAACAGTGTTCTGAACTGTAAATGCATAATTACTATGTAATCTTGTGTGATATTCCAAAACAAGATTTGTATATTTAATTTCATTACAGTTTGGCTGTAGCTGCAATCCCTGAAGGACTCCCAATTGTGGTAACAGTGACACTGGCCCTTGGTGTGATGAGAATGGTGAAGAAACGGGCTATTGTAAAAAAACTGCCTATCGTCGAAACTCTAGGTATGACTAGACTAACTCAGAGATAGTATTTTGATACAAATGTTAGGAAATCAACAGAAGAATTGATGACTAAAGATAAAAACAAAGCAGGTATTCTTATTTTGCTAGCAATGTGGAGGCATCTTTAAACATTTCTAAATCGAATGGGTTATTACACAGTAGCAATTCAGGTAGGTGTTTCTGTGGGCCTTCTAATTACTTAATTTTTTGAACTGAAATGAACAGTTAATAGCATGCCATGCTAGCAATACTCTAAACTGAGTGATTGGCTATATAGACTCTTTAAACTTGTTTGCTGTACGATGTTCCTGTTAAATAAGACTTGTGAAATTATTTTCGAACCAAGAATTTTTGGTGTAAATTTAGGAACGATATTGACAGTAGAAAACAAATCCAGATTTGAATGCTAGAAAAAACTTTGTAATCATAGTGCACCTTCAGGATGTTATGCTGCTCATATTAAAACTTAAAATAATTTAAAAACATTTAAGCTCAAAAACATTCGGTGTGCAGGTTGAATCGTAAAAAATGTAAAGCACGGAACATGGAACAGAAATAGAAATACTCAGTTAAATAATTCTGATACATTTGAATTTCTTTTTGCATTTGAAGATTGGAAATATTTTTTTTCCAATGCCTCTAGTGGAGTTTTGTTAGTGTTGCAAGGGTTTTTGATGCTTTTGCAGTTCCTGCTGTCCTGTCCAGAAATGGCAAGATGCTGCAACAATCTATCCGAATCTCCATTCCTGAGTTAAAAAGACATATAGAAATCTCACATTTTTGTAATCTTTTCAAACTTATTGAAATTTGCAGGCTTATCAGTAAATCACACTTGTGTGACAAAAGTGTTGTGGCTGGTGTCAGATAGATCTTGTACTTTTTAATAAAGAGGAATGACTGCTGTAAAGCAGGGCCTCAATTTTCCTTGTTACCAGGAATCACAATTGAGATTTCAGTAATGTAGTTTGAGATACAGCAGAATAAAATAAAGGAGAAGTAGTGAATGGAAGGATTTTGGATGAGTTGTGAACTTGGGATTTTAATTAGGTTTTTTCTGTTTATTGGACTAACTTAAAAAGTACTTCGTACGATTATTCATTAATACTTGAAAATTTACTGTCTTTTGTTAAATCTCACTTTTTTTGTTTCACAGACAGCTGCAGTATTTCTAGAAATTTGCTTGTCTTGAATACTTTTGGCTTCGTTAGTTACGTTATTCTAAACAAGCATTGCCTTATAAATGTTAATTGGTTATTTCAGGTTGCTGCAACGTAATTTGTTCAGATAAAACTGGAACTCTGACAAAGAATGAAATGACTGTTACCCATATTTTTACTTCTGATGGACAGCATGCTGAGGTATGTAGTGTGATGCTTAGGCTTGAATTTTCCTTTTTCCTTTGTTTTGTGTATCAGCTCAAACATGCTTGAATACACTGCAGGTAAAACATCTGTCAAGAAAGCGTAAATTTACTGCACCAAGCTCCTGTCCCTCAACTTCCAACCATTTCTGTTCTTCAGTTCATTTAGTATTGCAGCCTTTGAGCTGTGTTATCCAAGCCTTTTCTGGTTACAGAAGAATTTTTTTATAAAATATGTTAAGTTCTTACATCTCTTGGTGGCTGTACATCACAATAAGAGACAGATGCTGAGATACAGCACAAAGGCAAGTTGAGAGATTGTGTTTTTTCTTCAGTGTAGAAAGTTGAGGCTATTTTACTGTTTCAGGTGCATAAAAATAAAATTTACATGTTACAAACATTTAAAATGTGGATATCTAGCTTTTGGCTAAAAGACAGTTTATTGTGTGAATCCTTCATATTGAATATGTACTATCATTCATGTTTTTTTTTTAATAATAGATGGAGTTGGAAGTAGGAGTAGGACATGAAAGAGTGGTTGTTGAATTTGGGGAATTGAAGTAATTGCACAAAAGAGAAGCAAAAGCAGCAGAGTGGAAAAGCAGTGAGGTGTGGAACTGGGAGTGTTTTAAATAACTTCTTGAATTCTCTAACTCCTTGATCAGGTTTTGTTTCCACAGTACAGTTAATAGATGGTCTTGTTTTCTTTTGTAAGCATAAATACTGGCATTTTTTCTTACTGTTTCCTATTATTTATCTGTGTTTTCTTATATATCCTGATAGCTATTTTTTTATTGTTAGAATACTGTAGGAATACTGTAACTGCTTTTCTTTTACTACTAGCACAGTTGTATCTGAGTCAAATCATCTCCTTTATCCTAATGGGAAAAGAACTTTAAATGACTCTGAAACATATTAGCTGTTAATGCTGTAGACAGGAAGACTTTTTTTAGGATCCTAGTGGGATGCCTGGTTTTTATGCACTAAAAATACAATTTTACTGGTTTTAACACTTCCCTGAAGTCTCAACTGAGAGGCTGTTCAACTGATTTTTTTTTTTTTCTTCTTACTGGATGAAAGTAGGACTCTGCTCTATACTTCCATTCCTCTGCAGGGGGTATGCATTATTAACCAGGGTAAAGATGAATAGGACACAAAAATTAGACAGCAAAAGAAAGGGAAAAAAAGAAAAAGAAAGCATGCCTAATACTATAAGGAAACAATATACACTGCATTTATTTATGCTAAGGAATAAAATTGATACTTGTTAAAAAAATTAGTCTCTAATGTATTTCATTGAACTCAGAGTGTTGCTGCATTAGAAGCTGAGTAAGAAGAATCCATGCACACTGAGTAAAATCAATCATTATGAATGGCCTTTTAAAAATTTTCTGTAGTTTATAGTTTGGCTGCTTGTTTTGCAGGTTACTGGAGTAGGTTATAACAGGTTTGGAGAAGTGATGCTCGATGGTGAGGTTATTCATGGTTATAACAACCCATCCATTAGCAAAATTGTTGAGGTAAGATCTTGGCACAGAGAGGTGAGTTTTAATTGATGATGTAGCACAAGAACTTTTTATGGCATTCACTTTGTGTTCTGTTTTCCCCTTTCCTTCCTCAACTTTTAGGCTGGTTGCGTGTGCAATGATGCTTTGATTAGAAACAACACATTGATGGGGAAGCCAACAGAAGGGGCTTTAATTGCACTTGCTATGAAGGTGAGTACCTGATGATGCTTTTTCAATTCATAGCAGGTGGTAAGTGTGTAGAAATAAGTTGTGGTTTCGTTTTTCTCATTTTATTTTCCTTTGGGTCTCCTAGATTTGTATTGCAGCTGCTCATCTCCTATGTTTTTTTGCTGTAAATCTTGGGTGTTCTAATGGATAATAAAAAAATACTTAGGACTGAAGTAAGATCTCTATTTTGATCTTCTTGCACTTAGTACTGTCTTTTTACCTGCTACAAACTAATTTACCTGTTGAATGTTGATTGTGATGTCTCTTTCCTACTTCTCATCAGAAGCAGTGAGAAGCTGATAACTGATGTATAGGTGCCTGCAGCATTTATAGCTCCCTTCAACTGCAGGGTGCAGCTAGTTTGAATTGTGGACACTGTGCTGAAATGTTTAGGTTTTTTGGTGGGGGGAAGGATGGAGGTGTTCCTTTTTTTTTTTTTCTTCTGTATAATGTTGTGACACATCCATTACAGCTACTGAGAAATGTGACAAGGCACTTGATCTAGCACTTGGTTTTTTTTTTTTTTTGTGTGTGTGTGATGGTGAATGAACTCAAGAACATTAAAAGATGAAGGTATGACAGTCTTTCCCTGTGTAACTCAGGCATAGGTTGTGACTATCTTTTTGCTGAGACTCATTTTAAGTCCCCAGTCTTTGACTGGAAAGGACTAGAGCAATGTTATTTTGACAAGTGTGTAGAAACTGGAAAGAACAGGAATCTTTCACATCTATTGCTGGAAAGGGAGGTAGTGATGGGGTGAAAGCTCTGTAAGTACTAAGAGTGGTTTATAGCGGGCTGCTGTTTTTGCATCTTCTTGAATTGGCATTTTCCCTTGGAGTAGGTTGAGGGTAGAGCCTGGAATGCAGCGAATTGCATCAGGGCTGGGGACAGAATAGCATTTGAAATGAAATGCGTTTTGTCTGGAGTCTTCATGGTTAGTTTCAGTTTAAATGCTTGGGTGATCCTGATCACTAAAAAAAAAAAAGTCATTTCAGATTCGGTCATTCAAACTTCAACTCAGAGTCTTGCCTTCTCCAGACTTTTTGCCGTAGTCTTGTGTTATGATTTTGTAGGCACTTCTAGCAGAGAAATTATATAGGAGGTATTTAAAAAAAATGCATTAGGGTGATAGACATTTTTTGTCCAACCAAGAACTATATTGCTAGCCATTGCAAGACTTATCTTTGGATCAAAGATAAGAAGTAGTGTTAAATGGTCTGACTCATGTTGAAACCTGAAAGAAGATGGTAGGTGCTTTCACTGCTGGTTTGTCAAATGTCTGTCTGAATTGAATAGTGTACACAAAAGCAACTTTGGAGATGAAACTGGTTTTTAACGGTGTGATGTTTTAGCTGAGGTGTCTCAACAAGTGAACAAATTGCACACCTGTTTGAAGAGAAAAGGTCCTGACATTGTGGTCGTACTTCTGTTTTATACAGATGGGTTTAGATGGGCTCCAGGAAGACTACATAAGAAAGGCTGAATATCCCTTCAGCTCAGAACAGAAATGGATGGCTGTAAAATGCATTCACAGAACACAGCAGGTAAACCTCAATGATGATTTCCTTGTGCACTGGCTTTGTGGAACATTTATCTACTTTGATTAATATCCTAATTTTTCCCTTCAGAAGTTATGGCAAGCTGGCAGTAGTGCACAGTCCTGGAAATAGGGTTTGATAAAAGACACAGTTTTAGTTTCAAGCTCTGAAGTGGAGATAAGGAATGGCAAGAAATTATTTCTTTGAAAGGCATACTGGGAAATTATTTTAAGTATATTGAAAGCTGATGCCTTGAATGTAGACCTGGCTGTTTTTTCTTCCTTCTCCCTCCTCAAACATCTAAAGCAATTCTGCCAATCTTCTGCTGTTTCAGTGCTGCTTAGTTACATAATGAATTAAAAGCAAGAATATGCATTGATATTCAGTAGTAAAATTTCTTTTGTTTGAAAACAGAGTTTCTGGTTTTGATGCGGACCTCATGTCCACAGTGTTGACAAATTTTATCCTGGATTATAATACAATTTATTTAACCTTTTTTTCTGTCTTCTGGTGCTTTCCAATACATACCTGCTTTCATGTTTCATTTAGACCAATCTGAATGTTTTTGTTACAAGTATTGACATAATCTCTGCCAGTCTGATAACTGGAGCCTTCTAGACACTATGTGCAACAGCAGACTTTATATTGGATTTATGGAAAATTTCCTAGTACTTCTGACCAAAAACAGGCTTGCTGATAGTGTTCAAGTATCACAGCAAAATCTTTGCTTTGGGAGCGAAGCATTTGACTCCTTTTATTTATATGGATTATATGATTGATGATTCATGTCTGTATAAAGAGTGGTGAGCAGGACTTTGTATAAGATTTTAATCTTAGAAGGATTTACTGTGTCTGTGTTTTGGAATCAGCAATTTTATGAGATTGTTGAAAAATTGGTAACAGATTTAAAGGGAGCATAAACTATTTGAAGGCTAAGAAAATACAATGGGTTTAGAAACTCGGAGCTCTATCACTTAAGCCTATCACGAAAGATTGAAATAACTTGACTACTGTGCATAAATACCTTCACAGGGAGAAAATAGATATATTGAAAAATACTTTTTAGTTCAACTGAAGAGAAGGTGAGTGATCAGTGATTGGAAATTGAGCTGAGGCAGCAGTTCTTAATGGAAAATGGGGGAAGGGAAGGAATGAGTTGATTTAGCGTTGGAGTTAAGTGTTTGAGGTAGGTGGTGGACTCTCAGTCTCTTGATATCATCATATCAAGGCTAGATGGCTATCTGGAAGATATTAGAGTTGTTAGGCCTGGTACAAGTATGCAAGTGATGTTTATTTACCTGTGCAGCTGGTCCGACGATGAGCTGAAGGTCTTTCAGGTCTAATGTTCTGTGTAGGTTTAATTACTGTCCTTCACATGGCCTCTTTAGTCTGTAAAGTGACTTCACATGACCTCTTTAGTCTACACTGTGACTGTGTCTAATGTGCCTTATGTCTACTGAAATGAGATATTGATTGTTAGCTTTGCTCTTTTGACATTACTGCTCTTGAACAAACACTGTGCAGAGATACTGAAAAGAACAGAATTTGTGTTTACAAGGTTGATTTTCATTATGTTCTGAAGGCTCTAAGCAAAACTATAGATATGCCATTCTTATGTGTCCATGTGTGTATGTACTTGTGTGTGTGTCCTTATATATACACATGTGTGCACACAACAATTCTTTTTCCTTTCAGGACAAACCCGAAGTTTGCTTTATGAAAGGTGCTTATGAACAAGTCATTAGGTACTGTACATCATATAACTGTAAGGGACAGACCCTACCTCTTGCTCAGCAACAGAGAGAGCAATACCAGCAAGAGAAGTCATCTATGGGCTCTGCAGGACTTAGAGGTAAGGCTGTTTCAGTGTCTCAACATAACAATTTTTTTTAAATGGCACTGCTTACTGTTTAAAAAAACCTAACAACAAACAAGAGCAACCAAAAACACTAGGATCTTTTTTTTTTATTCAGTAGGTGCCACTGAGTTGTTTAGATTTTAGACCTGTATAATAACGTGATTAAACTGCAAAGGGTGATAAAAGGCACTGTTGGTTCCTGTCATGCATGTGACCATAACTGAATGGTAAATTGCTACTTAATAGCTTCCATACCTTATTATAGATGTCTGTGGACTTTTTTGAACATGAATGTGTTTATTTTTCTATTACTTTGGCTCCTTCCACCTTCATGAATTAGGCTAGCACAACTGATTGCAGGTCACAAGATGCCATTATGATTATCTTCTATATTAACAAGCTGTGTAAGATTTTAAATATAACAGAAAATATTATTCAGAAAACGATTGTCAGGAGTTGATTTGGGACCAGGATTATACATGACTGGCTTTCTTTGGCCTCTGGAAAGAGAATTCTAGGCTGTTAAGTCCATATACAGCTTTTTTTTTTTTTTTTTCCCCCCAAGGTGTGGATATTCTGTGGTTCAGGAAATTTCTAAGATGCAAATTATTAGAATCTGAGAAGATATGCTAGGAGGGGCATCTCCTTGTGTTGTTTTGTTCAGTCATTCTTTCTGTCTGTCAAACAAAAATCTAGGATAATGTTTTGAAAAAAGTGAACTTGCTTTTTCCTTGCAACTCTAATGTCACTTAAATCTATTTGAATTAAGAATCCTACTGTAAAAGGCATTCCAGAAAATATTCAGCATGTACTCAATGAAATCTGCCTCTATAAAAGGAAAAAATGCCAAAGCAGAAAATAAATACGTTAACCAATCCTCCCTTTCATCCTTGTGCATAAAAGAAAGGTACAGAGAAAGCACAAAGCTAGATGCTGTTCTCTTTACACACAGTGGAAATATAAACTCTTTCAGCTGAGAACAAATAGGAAAGTTATCTTTAAAACCTGAAATACAACTGTTTGGTAAGAAGACTACTCTAAATGACAGGAATATACATAAGTAGGCTATTCTGAATATTCAACATATGTTGCTACCAAGGTTTTAAAAAGAGGAAAATTGCAATTCCCACCCTTCTGCTTTTTGCTGGCCTGCTAGTTTGAAACAGTTGTTTTTAAATGCTGTGTAAATGTTACTTTCAAATTGTAACATTCTTTCTTTATTTGTTTTTTAAAAGTTCTGGCCTTAGCTTCTGGTCCTGAGTTAGGACAGCTGACTTTTTTGGGACTTGTGGGAATAATTGATCCTCCACGGACTGGTGTAAAAGAAGCTGTTACTACACTGATCACATCAGGAGTTGCAATAAAAATGGTTACTGGAGATTCACAGGAAACCGCAGTTGCCATCGGTATGAATAGGCCACTTCTTTTCATTTTTTACTTTTTTTTCTGTTTAGCTAATAGTTGTGAAGTGTGAGTATTAAGTCTTTAATATTTGTGAGTTTTGTATATTAGGTTAATGTATGGCACAGTGCAAACAGCAGGAGAGAGAAAATCAAACAAAAAACCCAACACCCTAGCCTGAAGTGGTACTTTGGTTTCTTCTTTAACTGTAATTTCTCTAATTTGGTTAATATGACGTTTACTTTTGGAAGCTATGTATTTTCTTACTGTATTTTGTTATAGCATGTAGTTGATTTCTGATTCTGACACCCTCAACAGCACCTTCCTTACACTCAGCTTTGGATACCTGCCTCGTGGCAATGAGGAGGAACTAAAATAGCCAGTAACAAGGAATATTGATCTATGGCACTTTAATGCTGTCCAATACAGTTTTGTCCATACAACTAAGTTTGAAGTTTAAGTACTATTTAAGTATTATAAATATTTAAACAAACAATTTCTTTATGCAATGTAGTGCATTAAAGTACAAGCGCTTTAGCCAGAATGTGAATTCTTTACAAACAGGATGGTGAACAAACAGTTGAATATGCACATAAAAAGTATACCCCCAAATTTGCAGTACTTTCTCAGAGGTTTTTTTAACTTGTCTCCCCGATGTTATTTTTCATTTTCTGTCTTGTTATTTTTGAACTGTGAATTCTTCGAGGATACTGAGCCCTTGTGTTTGTTTATATGAAACCTAACAGAATGAGCTACAAACCTTTAGACCTAGAAGACTAAGCAAATAAATATCTGATTAGAATAGACTTTGTAGCATGTTTTTGTTACTCAGGAGTTCAGATAATTTACTCCAATGTACTGAATCAATAATGTCGTAAGATGGTCTGATATTCTGTGGAAAATATTAGGATGAAAAAATATAACTGGATATTTAACATCTCAAATGGATAAATTATTATAATATGTCTTTTATATTACTTATTTACAGCTAGCCGACTAGGATTGTATTCCAAAAATTCACAGGCAATATCTGGAGAAGAGATAGATGATTTGGATATTCAGCAGCTTTCTCAAATAACACCAAAGGTTTGTTTTGATATACTACTTACTGAAATGCAGTAAAAGATACATTTATATATTGAGAAATGCTTTTATTCTGTAGAAAGCTAAAGACAATATTATCTGAGACACAGTAATATTGTTCTAATAAATATCTTTTGGTCTGACATATGACAATATGAAAATTTATTTCTTTCAACTTAATTATCTTTTTAGTGGGTTTATTATTTTTGTCTCTTTTAATGATTCAGTATCTTTATTGGAATGTTCATTTTGCTACCTCTCAGTGAACATCATCTTTTTGTATTATTAGATTATTTTATTCCTAAGTAACTCAACTCATATATATATATATATATATAACCTTACAGTCTGCATGTTCAGGCAGTCCGTTGTTTTGTAATTTGTAAGAGGAGCTGTCTGTGTTTTTAATGATTTTAATCGATCTGAGGTCACTGGTTGAGAATTTTGAAAGAGTCTATTTATTAGGTTACTGCTTAATACTTTTTAGTTATTAGATAACTAAATGGATTAACCAATGTCAAAGTTGTAAATGTGAAGGCATAATCAAATGCAATTGAAGTTCAGGTTTAGCTGTGTTGCAAAATTTATGCATCAAAATACTGCTCTGTTTGCAAAAGACTGCAAAATTAGACTGCAGCATGCTTAAATCTGATATGAACAAGCCAAAAGCCAATGTTTACAATCAAGAAGTGTGCTGTCAGCTACTTGTCTTTCCTTAGTGACTCACAGAAACTGGGAAAAAAAAGAATTGTGTGGCAAGTAGTAATTTTTAGTTTATTTGGCAATACTTGTTCTTAAGGACTCTCCACATTAAATAACTGAAATTACTGCAAATTTGCTGAGACATGTTTGACCTGAGACCCAATTTCTTTTCGAGGTGTTTCCTTAAAATCTTATTAGGAACTAATTAAAATCAACTAATAAGATTGATATCTGTATGCAGTCTAAAGTGACTATTGAGAAGTCTGACTTCTTGTTAGGCTTTTTAAAAAGGAAAAATATTAACTGTATGGAGTTTATGGAAAACTAAATTCCATGTGCTCAAATTTCAATTTACAGAGAAATCAAGAGACCAAGAAAAATCTGAAAATTATTCCTTCTAATCTGGAATCTTTATTAATTAGCTATGAAACGTCAGTTGTTAATATTGTGATACAGAAACTGGTAAAGTCGAAATATACTGAATAACGTGCCACTAGTCCTGACAAGAGAAAAACACATTAATTGTAGAGTCAGCATGGCAATTGCCTGTGTGAATTTAGTCAGGAAGGCCAGCAGCTGTTGTAGCTCAGTTAATTCATTATTTTAGAAGGTTTCTAAATTGCATGTTCTATCCTGAAATAAGTAGCACCAACTTTGTTTATCAGAATGCACTTAGAATCTTATCTGGAATTAAGGATTTCACTCAATTAAAAAAAACCAGCTCACTGGTGCTTCAACTTTATAGCTAACAAGAATACACTTGGCCCTTGATAGTATTTTTTATCCTCTAGTTTTATAAAATCCAGTGCAATTCTTTTTATTTCTCAAATTTTCACTGTTTCTTCTTTGTGCTTTTAACAGGTTGCAGTATTTTACAGAGCCAGTCCCCGACATAAATTGAAAATTATAAAGGTACGTCTCATAGAGGCTCAAATCCTGGACTGTTGCTATGGGTATTGCCTGTGGTGCCTTTACTTGAATTATAATGTGCTACACTGTGTCAAGATGAAATCAGAAGTGCATCTGCTTTGAAAGTAAAGTATGTTTGAAAATATTACCTAGAAAAGTGCATAGTGCCCATAAGGAATAGGCAGCTACTGGTGGGCAACACTGTGCTTTCTTCTGTGGAGGGAGCTGAGGATTGATCGAGATTTTATGTCACATTGCAGTTGAATTGACTGGGAACTTGAAAGAATCGTATATCTGATTCCTCTCAGACAAGATAAAAGGGCATGAATTTCAAGCTATGTCTGTGGCAGTGCTTCTGTACAGAAGTTAACAAAAGAAGGTAGCAAAGAGGGACATACTCAATGTAACAATTGGTACAATCAAAAAAGTAACAAAAAGGAGAAAGAAAGAACACTGAGACAGCTGGAATACGTGAAAACTTATAAGCAGTTGATAATGTTAAAATGTCAATACAATGTCTTCATTCTTTCTCTGGAGTTTTTTGCTTTCCCTTGAAGGCAAATTTTATATACCCTGGCTTTAAAATTTAGGCTGTCTGAATATATGAACTGAAGTTTAGCCTAAAATCTTGTATAAAAATTAATTAGAAGAAAATCTGCAGCTTTTTTCTTTAGGAGGTTATGATGAAATTATAATAAATGGGGGAGGGCAGGCAATGACACAAACCTTGTATCTAGAATCATTTTATAGGATGGGTTATTTCAGTCCCTGATTTAAGCTCTTCTCCCTTTCTTTAGTCCCTGCAAAATAATGGTGCCGTAGTAGCTATGACAGGAGATGGAGTGAATGATGCTGTTGCTTTGAAGGCTGCAGATATTGGTGTAGCAATGGGACAAACTGGAACAGATGTTTGTAAAGAGGCAGCAGATATGATCCTCGTGGACGATGATTTTCAGACAATAATGTAGGTGCCCTTTATGTATATATCTGGTACTGTATAGTTTTAATAAGATATTGCCTGGATTAAAACCAAGAGAAGTTCCCCAAACTTGTAAGTGTAGCAGCTGTAAATGAGTTTTCCACTAAGTCAGGAGAATTATCTTTATGTGGATCACCTGTATTATCCCATTAAAAAAAAGATGTGGGAACATAATAGTGCAATGGGCAACTAAGCATTTCTGTGGTTTTTTTGTATGTTTATAATAATATAAGCGTGTATTTACCTGTTTAGACCTTTTTCTACTTTGGACTCATACATAGATCAGATGTAAGTAACAAAGGAGGCTGTGCATGTGTGTGCTATAAAAAGGAACCTGTATTTCTACTACTCCAAGTAGAATTATGGAAGTAGCATATTTGGAAACATAACTGAAGTGAAATTGTGAGTCTATTAGCTGTCAGTAGAATTCATCTTCATTTAGTTTCTTACTTCAGAAGGATAAAAATTATGAAAAGGTGACAGAGCATTCCACTCAAGATTTAAAAAATTTACATAGTTCTGTGTTTGTCTTCAACTCTTAAATGTTGTGGTGTTGCAGAAAATAATACGAACTATTTATATATCACAGGTGAAAATAGATTATCAGCTTCTGGTAACCAGCTGTTTGCACTTGTTCACCTTTTTTGTTTGGTGTATTTCAAAAAGAGCTCAGCTAAACTTATCCTATTTTGACTTTAATTCATCTGACTTTTGAAGGTGGCAATTGTTGACCAATCTGGACTGCTGTCTAGCAAGATAGCCTCCGTTTAGAAATTTTGCATCAATCTCAGAACACTTCAGTTTCGAACTGTGACACTTAACCCTGGGGAAGAAGTGAAATGTAGAAGTACAATATAAGAAAATCTACCTGGTTAGCAGTATGTTAAAGGGTGATCTGAGAGTTAAAAGGTTCCTATACTAATTCAGCCAACTGCAATGTGCTGTTATGCACAAACAAAAGAGAGTAGAGAATTGTTTTGGCATAGTCAGAAGACTACATAGGAAGGACATGTGGGCTTATTGAGGCTTTTGCTGGAATGCTTTATCCAGTTTTGCTCCCTTCATCAGGAAGGTTCTCAATAGGAAAGTGAGAAGAGTGATGAATGCTAAGGAGAAAAAAAAAGTGTGAACTTTCATAGTTTTACATCCTCCTCCACTCCCTTTAATGTTTTTATCTTAAAAGTTACAGGAGGAATGCTGATTAATTGTTATTCTTGGCTATTGGGGGAATAGAAGAAAAAAATCAGTTTTATTTGCATCAAAGTTGGCTTGATTTGGGTATTAGAAAATTCTTTCTCACTGCAGTAATTGTGATAATGTGATAGGCAAGTTGTGGCACATGATAGGGGTTAAGGGGATGATCTGTATGTATTTCATTCTGGTGCAGTAAGAATACATGGTCTTCTAAAGTCATGCTGTATTTCTGTGGTTTTTTTAAAGTGTGTGTGGAGTTGTTTGTGGTTTTTTTGTTTTTCTTTTTACATTTGAATTGGAAGCTCTCATCAAAGATGATGATGAATTTTGAACAAGGAGGCAATTTTACTAATAACCTTTCATTTTGGAAGTTAAACAGCTGGAGAAATAACTTGTGATTAGTCACAATCAGAGAATGGTTTGGATTCTTATAGTCAAGTTGAAAAACAATGAGTGCCAGCATTATAAGAACATCAACTCCATTTGTTTCCTGCCATTTTTATTGCTGCTTAAATTAGTAGCTTTTTTGCTTTGTTTTAACTTTTTTTTGGCAATAGTTTTATTCGTCTTGTGATGTAATCTTTCTTTTTAATTGCAGGTCTGCAATTGAAGAGGGTAAAGGAATTTATAATAACATAAAAAATTTTGTTAGATTTCAACTGAGCACGTAAGTTAGAACATTTGTCAATACCAGAAGTTTCTAACTAAGTCGTGAATGAATCAAAGGATCATAAGCAGATGTGCTTCATGTCAATATTGTAAATGTCATGGAGGATGCTGCTACGCTGTGCTTTTGAGGTTTTTTTGTGTTTGGTGGCTTGTTGCATTTTGAAACAGAGCAATAAGTAGAGATCTAACTTTGTCACAGTTAAGGCGTCCTGTTAAGGTGTGTAAAGTCAGTTACTGAAAGGATAGAAAGAAACAGCATAGCTCCCTTTGGGTCTTTGTTTTAAAGAAGCTAGTAGTCAGTCCCTCCTTAAGCAGAACATGTATTCAAAAGGAGGAAACCAGGGAAACAGTGTAATCCATACTCTGGTTTGTGGAATGAGTTAGCTATACAAAGCTGACTTCCTTTTCTTGCGTATAAGGATCCATATGCTAGCTATGTAATGTGTAGGTAAGACAAGAGTTTGTTAAGCCTTAGTTTAAAAAATTTATCTTATTGAGTCTGGATTCAGGAACATGGCTTTTCTCTTCACTGTGTTGTTTATGTACTTCATGGCATTTCAGGGTGATCTGAAAGTTGCAGAAATTAAAAAACAAACAAACAAAAAACCAAAACATAAACCCCCAAACAAAACCAAAACAACCTCCCCAACCTACAAATAACAAATAGCCCCACCCAAATAATACCAAAAAGAAAAACTAAATCCTCAACAAAAACTCACAACAAACCCCAGAAAATACCAACTTCTGTACCTGCGTAAAACTTAAAAGAAGTGTCATATATCTCCAGCCTTGACTGAGCAAGCAGTGCTTTCCAAAGGCTGCTTGGTCATTCAGGGTGCTGCCCCAAGAGACTGTCATCTCCGATCAGCCTCAAATGACCAATGCCCTGAACCGCCTGCATGCAGGGTTGGGTCTGTGGCTTCCAGTGCACCTTTCAGCTGCCGTTTCAACCCTCGCCCGTCACTACAGGGCTTTGCAAATGTGGGTAAGGCCTTCGAGCCTGTGCAGTGGATTTTTTAGGTGAGACGCAGTGTGCGTGGAACTGAACCCACCCTTTAATCCTAAGGTTCGTCTGGCAGGGCTGAGCGAGCTTGGACAGTGGCAGCGAGGTCCTCAGGACGCAGGTTTAATTAGAGTATCCTTCTCTTAGATGGATGGCCTTCCAGGGCTAAACAAGCTCCATCTGCCCAGGTTTGGAATAAGAGTTGTCCTTCTCCTAGAATGACTGCCAGAAGGCTAGCGAACTCATTCTGCCTGTGGATATATTGTATCTGACCCTACAGTTTTGACCTGTCTGGCACGGGTGACCCTACCAAAGGCACGTACCATTGCCAGCGTAGCTCGCAACTGCAAAGGGGTACACAGGCTTCTTTCCCATTAAAATGCTTAGGGCAAGCCTTATATTCCCTACTTTTCTGCCACCCATCTATATTCTATCCCAGGGAAATACCCAGGAACATCCCTTTGTCTTGACCACCCTTTCAGGATGCAACAAATATATCCAGAACCTACCGAACCTGGGTGGTAGCTGCAGATGAGCCAAAACCAAACCGTTCCAGCCCCCGTACCCGAACCCCGGGTGGGTATCTCTCAAGGCCCCAACCTGGCCAAGACCCCCAACCCCCAGAAGAACCCACTATCCACCCTGACCTTAACCTCCCCCCCACTGTGTTACTACATATCTTCCCACGCACTGCTCACCTGCGACACTTATATACAGGGCTGCCCTGCCCGCCCTCCCGCCAGTCTGAGGGCCCCCATGGCCTGCCTGACATCCTTCCCCTCCCCCAAACCAGACTGGCAAACCTCTGTGTGCTCTAAAGCTCCTGCTTCTGAAAAATAATTAAGTCTAGATATTATGGGAAAGTGTGCTTGCCTGTTAGCCTTGGGAATGGTAGCCTCAGGTTTTTGATGAGTAAGTTGCCCTTTGTTTTTTTTCTGTCCCTCTTTGCAGGGAGAGCATAATAAGGTTCAGTAGACTGCTAAATTTGGAATTATTAAAAGCCTTGCTCTCTTCTTGTTGGTTATGAAACCACTTAATCTTGCACTGAGAGCAATTAGTGCTTACTTGTTTACAGAGGTTTCTAATACCAAGCTTGCAGCCAGCTAATCTGTTTTCAGTCTTTCACCCAGCCTTCTCATCTTGCTACTAATGATGAGTGGTGCAGGTATTTTTAGGGAGCTTGGGTAGTACCTTACCTTGACTGATCAGTCAAACTAGTGACAGGTGCACAAAGTGATTTTGTTTACCTTAGAAGTGTAAAAGCAGTTTGTTTTTCAAAACCATGTTTACAAGTTCCACTTCTGGCACAGTAAAAATATAGCACCCAGTTCCCCAGTAAAAAAAAATCAATTAGGTGAAGGTGAGTGATAACTCTGAATGTTATCTAAAAGTTTGGGAGGTTTATAGATGCAAATTTGCTGCCTTTTTATTGCCAGAACAATACTGGTTTAAATATGGACTGTGTCAGGATGAGTATTCTAAAGGATTTCATGCTCTACCTTTAAAGTTTGTCTTATGTCAGTCATGATTCACACTGTCAAAATCTGTGTCTACTCTTAAACAGTTGAAGTGTTGATTACAAAGCAGTTATCAGTGGATCTTCAGAAATGTTCCATGCTGACAGTTATAAAAATGGATTCTTTCAACAGGAGTATAGCAGCACTGACTTTAATCTCACTGGCTACATTAATGAACTTTCCTAATCCTCTCAATGCCATGCAGATCTTATGGATCAATATTATTATGGATGGACCTCCAGCTCAAAGGTAATTACTTTAAATTCCATTATGTTCTGTAGTCCTTTTATTTCAGCAAGGAAAATGGTTCCTCATAAAGGAAACTGTGAAGTGTTAACCTTCAGTGAAATGTTTGTGAAACAGCAAACTTTTACTTTGAATTACAACATTTGCAGTATGGTTCTATGTTAATTCCATTTGGTTTGCTTTAGTGACTAACAGTATTATGGGGGCAGCAAGGATACCCAAAGATCGGTGGATATGCCCATGAAACTTGCATGCAGGGTTTTGGCTTTCCTCTGGGGTCTTCCTCTGACCCTCTTCACTGCAGGTAGATGGTGGTGGGAGATATGGAGTGGAAATAGTAATAAATCCTCTTTCTTCCAACTCAGAAAATCTAGTTAGAAGCCGTGAATTATTTTATGATGATAAAAATGTAAGATATTCTTTTAATTGTAAGCCTTGGGGTGGAGCCTGTGGATAAAGATATTATTCGAAAGCCTCCAAGAAATTTGAAGGACAGCATTTTGACCAAAAACCTGATTGTTAAAATCCTGGTTTCATCAATAATTATCGTGTGCGGAACGCTGTTCGTCTTCTGGAGAGAGGTATGACAAAAGTGCAAAACTTAAACAATAACAACCTAATTTAAAGGAAATCCTTTCTATATCAGCGCTTGGAATTCAGAATTAATGTGAACTTAGTTGCAATTTTTGCCCATGCTTATTTAATACCAGCAGATTAAAGAAGAAGATTTTCAAAACAGTTGTTGAAATGAGAAATACAGTTTTATTCCCCAGTCTCTAGTTTAACACAGACTTTTCCAGGTCCCAAATCTACTTGGGAAACTTTGGCCCATCTAAAGTAATTGTACAAATCTTCTAGCCAGACTGTTATGAAACAACCATTTGACTTTCTTTTCCTAGTAGAGAAAAATGTTGTTTGAACTTTTGATAGAGCATCATAGAATTCTTGCTATTCCATCTGCTTGCATAAATGTTGGCCATGAGACTTCATTTAATCATAGTTCAGAATTACAAATTGTTATAAGTGTGTAATTTTTGCTGTATGATTTATTAAATCAACTTGGAGCAAAGAATATACTTTTGTTTCATGTCCTAGGTAGCAGAACTTGAATTACTGTAATAACTTTAATTGTGGCAGATATAAAGCATGCTAAAGCCATTTAATTTTCTTTTGTTGGCAGTTAAGAGACAATGTAATAACACCTCGAGATACAACCATGACTTTCACCTGTTTTGTATTTTTTGATATGTTCAATGCTTTGAGTTCTAGATCTCAGGTAAGTGATTCTTATTGTCCATTTACACAGTATTTACACAATATGCACAACTTTCTTTGAAGGAAGATCTTGCTATGTTTGTTTCCAATGTTTTCCTGTAGATTTACTTCACACCTGCTATTAAGCTTCAGAGTTTCACGTATTTAGTAGGTAGTATTTCTTAAATTATAGATAAGTTAGGTTACTTAATTTGTTTACATTGTGCACAGCTGGTAGTAATGCTTCTGTCCTGACAGAAGCAAGGAAATTGTTATTAAAAGCTGAAGTGTTATGGTTCTTTATAGTGTTGTGTAGACTTGGTGGGTTTTTTCCCCTTACCAGAATCTGAAATTTCTTGAAGGCCTTAGCTTTTGTAGTTTATATTTTATAATCCTAAACCCATAGTCCAAGGAAAATTTTTTAAACTGTTCTATTTTTTTGTTTTAAGGAAAGTCTGAAATTTTATGCTAGTATACATTACTACATTTACTCTTAATTTGCAGTCTGTTTTCTGATGTGAATTGTCAGACCACGAAAAAAACCTTCCTTCTAGTATAGGGGGAACCTTTTTCTAATACACTGTAGTTGCAGAAAAGTGAGCTCAATATGCAAGTTGTTGACTATGAAGACAAGTCTTGTACTCTGTTTACCAGGGAGAAAATGCAATTAACCTGTTTAAGAACTTGTTCTGGTTTATCTAAGAGGTTAACAATAGTATTTTACATTTTTTCTAAAAGTCTGGATGAAAAGAAATTGTAATTACAAATTATTTTCTTGTCAAGATAACTAAGATTACATGTACAGTGTAACATATTACTTTTTTTACAGACAAAATCTGTGTTTGAGATTGGACTTTGCAGTAACAAAATGTTCTGCTATGCTGTCCTTGGGTCTATAATGGGGCAGTTATTGGTCATTTACTTTCCTCCACTTCAGAAGGTTTTTCAAACAGAGAGCTTGAGTGTCTTGGGTAAGAACAGTTCCCTTTTCAAAACTGTACATTAAGGATTAATTTATAAATGTGTTAGGTGATTGGAGCACTTTCTGGCTGTTTGCATACAACAGGAATACAAAGTCTGCTGACTCTTGTTGTTTTGTGTGAGAGATTTTTTGGGGTTTGTTTGTTTTGTTGGTTTGGGGTTTTATTGTTTTGTTTTGTTTTTTAAATACTTTTAGATATTTTCTTTGGGAACCATGATCTAAATGCATGTGGTACACAACTGATCACTGTGTTCTTAAATTTTTAGCTGCTTATTTATACTGGCCTTTTTAATATAAATTTTGTTGCAGGCAACATTATATGCTTTGTAGTTTTTTTTGAGCACCATTAATTTTGCTGTGTCACAAGTTTTTTCTCTAATATAAACACCTTATTTAGAAATCCCCATCCGTTATTATCAACTGCATTGTCATAGGGTAAACAAACATGGGGATTTTAAGAAGCTATAGATATGTAATGGTGTTGGACTCATTAAGACTTAGGTTTATTACTTTTATGGTTTTCTGCAGTTAAATTGTTGTAATGAAATACAGGTATTTACATAATTCTTTTTATTGTAGCATAATTTCTGATTATGTTAATTTTTTTCAGAATTAAGTTAATTATGTTGCTAAAAATAAGGTTATGAAATACTTTAAAAGCTTGTAGTATCATGCCTGTACTTATGGTTTGTGCATAAACTATGCATGTTAGTCTTCAGTTCCTGCAAAACATTGAATCTTGTTTCATTTCTCCGAACTTACCCAGTGATTGGGAGAAAATCTGAAAGTCTTGTTCTTTTCTATGTCTCTCCTCAGCCTTAAATAGCAGTTTTAAAAAAGGCTAATTGTCTCTTCCAGATTTACTGTTTCTTCTGGGACTCACTTCCTCTGTGTGCATAGTGACTGAGATAATAAAGAAGTTTGAAAGAAGCAAGGAAAAGATCCAGAAACGTGGAAGTTCTTCTTCGTCAACTTCGTCTTTTCTCGATGTATGATGCATATTGCATTCTTTTGTTTGCAAACTTAGCGATTGCTGTCTAAAGATGTAGGAGAAAGCAAAACAATATTTGGAGGATAAGGAAATCCTGAGGGCTTTTGACAAGTCCTTTGTTTCACTGGCTAATGACGAACTTCATGTTTCAAGACTGTTTAGAATTTAACTTCCAGCTGTGGAAGTAACAAATGAAATTATGCAACTTTGGTAACATTTTTCCTCAAACATAAATTTACTTTTGAGATTGAATGGTATTGCAGGGTGGGGGGTGGGGGTAGGGATTAATTTAAAGAAAGATCTAAGCCCAAGTCCCATTTTCTGCACTTAAAAGATATAACTGTGTAAAAACCTTCTCTTAGATATAAATATTTTAGTTTGTTTTTATTTAAAGCATTGTACTATTCTACTTTTCTGGTGGTGGGACTTTGCTACTAATACAAGGATAAAAATATTTCAGAGGCATTCCACTGGGTTTAGAGTCTGTCACAAGAGTGCCATATTCTAGCTACTGTATTTATTTACTTTATCCTGCAATGTGTAAGCGGCTCAAGTACCTTGTGCTACAGTTCTTTTGTATTCAGAGTTTGGTTTTTTGTTTTGTTTTGTTTTTTTTGCACAGGATGTGACCGCTGTCGGATCACTGTTTTTCTTTTCTTTTTCTGTGATTGAAAAGCCTATACTGCAATTTGAAGTAAATGTTTGCATTTCTTATAAGTGTGTTGTCTCTTTGTTTTAAAAGAAACTGGCATTTTACGCCAGATGAGCATGCTTGTTTTGATAGAATTGTAGATACAGGCTTTGTTTCATGTCTCGTTTGTTCGGTACTTACTCTAACACTTGACTCTTGGATCACTCGAGTGATTATAAGACAGTAGTTACTGAAATTATTTGTAGTGTACTGAATAAGAAAATGAATGCAATACTCCTTACTCTAATGGCAAAAAACCCCACTCCTCTTTGAAAGAAGCTTCATTTTCCTTCCTTCTTCCACCCTGTTCATAAAAATAACTTTTTATTGGTAATGTAACTTTAAATTTTAACCTACAAAATTACTTTTGTGCCTAGAAAAGCATGATAATAGATTTGTGTCTTGACGTGTTAAAAGTATCTTTAATTTATTATGATGTCTGAATATTCTCATATTCACTAATTGGAAATAGGTTTATTCCTCAAAATAGTCTTGTAGCTGTTGTCATCAGTGTCTTCTCATCATCCCTTGAGGAAATGTAAGGAACTATCATCTAGGGAATCTTGAAAAGAGGATGTCTGAGATCTCTAGAGGGAGTCAAAGACACAGTGGTATCTCTTCTGCTTGTAAACATGCGCATATGCATCTTTCCTCACTGTAGCCTGCAACTGTGGCAGTGGCATTGGCTCTGGACCATGCTGTCATGACTGTTGTCCTGTCAGTTGATGAGGAATTGTTGGAAACAGGCACTGGAATATTTATGCTCTTACCATTGTGACTTGCCCCACATACCACGCTCAGAATGAGGGGAGTTCATGGAAAACAGTTTGGCTAGTGCTGTATGAATTTTTCTGCTAATATGTTGTTTTAATTGTTTTCTTCTTTTTGCCTTTGGAGATTCCCAGACTTGGTCAGGAATCAGGGCATGAGTGCACCACTGAGACTGCTTTACGCATGCAATTCATCCATTGCTCTGCCTGACTCTGGGCCTGCTCAATATGCACATATTACCTGGACTAACCATGTGCTGGAGATCTGATTGTGTAAAGACAAAGACCCCAGCATGTGGTGCTCATCTCTTCCTGTGGGTTGTTAAGTGAACTGCTGAGCTGGTGGGGCCCGAACAAGATGACCTCTTACAGAAATGCTCTTGTGTCTTCAAGCAGAAGTTTCTTATTTACATCAGTTCTGCCTTTCTGAAGCTGAACAGACTTGACAGTTGTTAACTGTCTTTGGCAAGTGGGGCTGTAGCTCTTCAATACTGTAGGGTGTTCAGTATTCCAGTACAATTTCAGAACACTTTATTAATAAAATCCTTAGTATTCATCAATAAAGAGAGATAGTAAAAATTGACTGTGCATGCTGATGAAGAATCTCTTTAATAAACTTCGGTTTTGAGAAAGCACAGTAACTATACCTTTCACATAGTAGGTCTTGACTTGTGGTTGATATTCTTCTGTGGGATTTGACTGCTTTGTGCGCTGCTTGTTATCTTGGAGCCCCGGAAGTCTAGATAAGTACAGAAGTGCAGATGATGCCAAATTGTTGTCTTCTCTTGGAATTGTCATTGTCTCGTTTTTAAACAAAGGAGTTAAGAAGTACGTCTTTCCCAGCACAAGTTTTCCTTTCTGAATAAGGTATGTCAGTCTAGACAATAAATAAACTGTCAGTCTCCTATGGACAGTTTTGCCTTCTTGGGGATGGACTTAATTGAATGCAATTCAGTTTAAATATGCTAAAAGTTTTGGTGCTGTGTTTTCTAATGGAAGATGAAATACAAGTAATAAATCAAACTCAATGTCATTATTTGTAAAAATTTCTTGGACTGAATTCCATTGCCATTGATTTGGCTCTGCTTGTGGTTCATTACCACCTCACAGCACGTTTGAGAGATTTTTCTGCAGAGGAGTTGAATCAATAGTGAGAACTTTCCACAAAAATGAGGAGGCATTTCTTGTGGGGTGAAAATAGGCAACAACCAAGGAATTTACTTGCTTTTACTAAAACATGGAATAAAGAACGTTTCCGTTTTAATAAGTAAAGGCCCTTTATTTTTTATTTTTCTTCCAAATAAGTTGGAGACCCTGTAATGAGTCAAAAAGGAAAACTAACACTTGATTAAAATTCTGCATGGTAGCACTAGAATCAGTAATTATTTTCTTCAGCATACAGGATTGGTGTTTGCAGTGAGGTGTATGTCATTTCATGAGCAACAAAGAACAGCTGAATTCTGCATTGAGAACACATTTCCGGTACAGTAATTCTTAATCATTGAGTCAGCATTCCCAAAAGTATTCTCAAAATGCAGTGTGGTCATAGCAGTGTTTTTATCTGAAAGTGGAGTATTTGATCTTATCCCAGTCTTCTGAACTGTCTAATTGAAGACACCACTTCTCAGAAAGTCTCAAGAATTTTTATTATCTACAGCAGTTTTCCTGAATGGGATTCAAAAGTAAATTAAGATCTCTCTTCTCACATCACTAACAAAGTGGAATCAAACATAGCTGTATTTTTATACTTAGGACTTATTTTACATGTGACTATTTCTGATGATTAAGAACTGTAAGGAATTACAAGCTTGATAAAATAAAACACATGGGATCATAATGGATCAGAGGATGATTTGGACAATTAAAGATTTAAGTTTTAGTTAGTAAAATCCAGATTTTTAAATTTAATCCCTTTCAACTTTTATTTAAAATTGTCTGATGGAGATGCGATGCTGTAGGCTGCTGCAAATAGAAATCTATTTAGAAATAGGTTGTGAAGTTCTGGTAACTTGCCGTGTGGTTGAGTGTAGCTGCCATCTGCTGGTAGTTTAGCAAGTAGCAGCTTTTGTACTGAAACAAATCTTGCTATGACAGACTGTATCTCAAAAGCAGTTTTCTCATTAATGTAACATCTTATAGATTTATTCTTTTCTTATTGACTGTATTAGGGCAGTGTCGAGATTCAGCTGCATGGTGTCAGAGATCTTTCCTCTAAGTCTCAAGATCTAGTGAGTTACTTCCATGTGAACAGATGTGATAGGGAGCATAAGCAGGACTGAAAACTTGAGCAGACAACGCAAGAAGCAAGTTTGAATTCTGGTAAGTAATGGGAACACTTTAATCGTGAAAGGTGGAAATCACGATTTTCCTAAATGTAGGAAAAGGTATGTGGATTCTTGAGGAGAAAAAACCAGAAATGTAGTAATTAGATTTTACGTGGGGAAGACACTGGAAAACCAATAGTTTTATAAGAAAAGCATTTGTGTAAATTGATTAAATATGCTGAAAAGTTTGCTAATGCAAAGCACTGAGAAATACTGATGATGTAGGATTTTGCTTGTTAATTATAAATTGTTTTTCAGTATTACCACGTTGATAGTAAGGGTTTGTCAAGTAATTGGAGTACATCAGGGGAGTCAAAACAAGTCTGCTGTTTTGGTGTAGGCATTATAGAAAGAGTGACAACAGTTTGTTAATGGCAGAAGATTGTACACAATTACTGTGACAATTACTTGGAATTAGCAAACCTTCAGAAACATGCTCCCATGTGACAGCTTTGTGTGTGTGTGTAACTCTTTGTTTAACCATGTCACAGGGGAAGGGGGAGGAACAGAACCTGAAGTTTGTCCCTGAGTACAGTCAGTACCTATAATACTCAGTTGTCACCGAGTAAAGTTAGCTCTCCCTCAAAGTACAAGCACTCTATGTGTAAAGGCTGATTTTACAATATTTTTAAACTTGGCAATTTCCATTTCAATCTCATCTGTAAGACTATAATCACTGTGTTCCTCAAACACAAACTTCTGGATTTTTTGGAAGGGAGAAGTGTTCAGAGATATGAGGCAGAGCCAACTATAAATGTGCAGGAAAAGAATTCTTCAAGAATAGTCCAGCTCTGAAATGCTGAACAACTTTGCTCTCATTTTCAATTAGACTGATACTTTAAAGAAAAACAAAACACAGCTTTTATATAGCATCTCTTTTATATGAATATAAGTTACAAAAGGTGAATAAAAAATCCCCTGAAGCAAGATTTTTGGTAAAGATTGAATCAGGATCTTTTGTGAAAACAGCAGAGCAAAATCCAATATGGTCACATATTTCAATGTAATTTCTTTCATCAGCATGGCATTAGAATTTATTCCAGGAATAATGCTTTCAGTCATCCACTTCCAATGATGCAAACCTATTAACACTGCAAAAATGCAGATTTTCTGGTGTTGCACACTTGGTGGCTGTTCTTTTCTTATTAAATGCTTTCTTCTTCTTACAGGAGTCTGATCTAGTCTTGGTTGTCTTCTGAAAGAATTCTGGAGATACAGTTGACTCCACTGCATTTAACAAAAGCAGATAAAGTTGAGTCATTTTTGGAGATAAAATAAACAGATTTTCCACTGAAGGTGTTGATTTAAGCTCTTGGTACAGTCTGTGCACAAGGGTCCCAGTGTAAAGCCTGCTCAAAGGAAGGAGAGAATCTTCATTTAGAATTGCATTTCCACAGGCACAGAAACATGTTGCTTAATGAAACAACACAAATGCATACAGTATCCAACAGTGACCCCCGAAGGGACACCCATGCTACAGAGTATTTTTCTCTGTATTAACTGCTTTAAAGAAGGGAGTTCAAATGTAGGACAACTGGCCAAAGGAGTTTGACACAAAATAAAACAACATGTGAACATATCCCATCAGGGGCTTGTGGGGAAAGCAGATCTCTGAAACATCCTTACCTACTTAGGTCTGGCTCAGAGAGAGGAGTGCAAAGTAGCTGGTTGAGATACAATCCCATCTGAAGACAGCACTGCCACTGGCAAAAACTGTGTGCAGCATCTAAATCAAAGTCGTTATTTTGCAATTTCTTTTCCTTCCATTTTAGAAATTCGTTATATGCAATACTGTCATCTTCAGCACATGAGACTGTGGGATATAGGTTATAAATAAAAAATACATGGAAATAAATGTTCTGCTGTGAACAATACAAAAGATATCTGCTAGGTCTAGGGTCTTCAAACCTCTGATTCTAATTCAGGAAGCATTAGTAATGTTTTCAAATGGGTCAAACTTAAAATTAAGACATAATATTGTGTAAAAATTCAAGTATGAATATCCATGAGAATTGTAAAGTCAAGAATTCTGTTTGTTAGGTAATTTGCCAGACTGGGCTGTGAGGGGATCGAGTCTACCATTACCAAGGTTGGACTTGATTTTCTCAGAGGTCTTTCCCAATCCAGTTGATGCTGTAATTCTGTGAGCAAATCCAAACAAGCTTCCCATCTCACTCCAACCCACTTGAAAACCTGTCAGTCTGGTTTCTGTAAACTAGAACCTAAAGAAACTGCATAACCCTGGCATGCATCACCTTTGCCATCAAATGAAGGACTGCTGGAGCACATGTCACCATAACTCTAATAGGCATAAATATTACTGAAGCAATTTTTGTGACAATTTAGTACTTTCAAATTTGCAATTCACAAGTAGATAAAGTGTACTGTATTAAGTACAGATGATTTTAGGAAAACTCAGAGGAAAAAAAACATTGAATGCTTCAATAGTAGGATGCACAAGGATGTTAAGCTTATTTTTTGTAACTTTGATATCTAAATTAATATTTAGTCCTAAAAAAGCATTTATAAATGCAAATTAATTTTACAAGGTGGCAAAGTACTGTTTTACCTATATAAAATGTTATACTGAGGGTTAGCACTATTTCTCTGCACATATCAATGCAGAGAATGTGACACCTCAGAATATAGTGTAAATCAGTGCTAATTCATCTAAATTTGGACACCTCACCGTAAGCGGGAAAAATTAATCATGGTACAGATTTTTGTAGTAGCTGAACACCTGAAATTGTATTCTTGGGAGACATACCTGGATCATCGTTTATCCTGTGCAGTTCTCCAGATACTATCATTAGAAGTAAAGCCTTTAATTGATGCAACTTAACTTTCGGCTCTGAACAACGTATCCAGTAACATGTTACAGCAACAGGGAGTTGTAAGTGAGTTGGGATAGATTCTAGGAAACTCATTTTCACTCCTAGAGTCTGTAGCAAAAGCATCTGACGGCATGACGTGGACATCTGAAAATAAATTTAAAAATTGGAGTGGAAAAATAAAGGTAAGAGACTTTATTTGTTGTTAGCAATTTCCAAAAGGGAAATACATTTCTGGTTAAACTAGGTAGCACTTCAGATTTTTGGTAAAAAATATTTAAGTTTCATAGATATTCTGAACAGGAAATATTTTTAAAATATTACTTAAAACTTGAAAAACTACACCATTAAATGTCAGGTAGAAAGATAAAAGTAATCTTTTAGAATTGCATGAGGTGAGATTTTGAGAGGTTTCAAAGTCTTCATATCTTTATATATTCCATAACTTGTTTGGAAATCTTGTAACCATAATGCATTAAAATTATGTATAACATATATATATAGATATATATATAAAACCTTCATTCTTAGAAGTTATCCTTGCATTGTATGATGTAATGGTGATCTCTGTTCTTAATATGTTGAAAACATGCTTACCTATAATCACAGTGAAATCTAAGTGTGAAGCTTGCATTTTTCACCTGCAGTGTATTAATTCCTAGCACATGTTCCCTCTTTGTTGTGCCATTTAACTTCTGGAAGTTAAATGTTATAAACTGTGCCCCTAACTTCAAGCATGCAGTAGAATCGCAGCAGGCTGTTCAATTGTAATTCAAATGTTTTGTAAGCCTTGATTAGGGTTGTTTTGCCTACTCTCAGGCAGACATCTCCATGGCAGAAGAGAAACTGAAGTCAGTTTTGTCTAGAGCACTTTCAATGCAGAATAACATTTCTTCTTTTACCTCCTGTTCAATTGATAATTTCCATATATTTAGTAAGGAAAGCTGTAATAGCAGAAGCTCAAATCCATTAAACAAACAGCACACATACCAAGGTCAAAGTAAGGTGTCATTAATGTCTCTTATAATCCCAAAACATGATTTTTCAAAATCTTAAGTGTTGCATAATGCTCGTTTAAAAGGCCTGTGCCAATAACCTGCATAAAATAACCTCTATGTAGGCTTTTGGATCCATAGCTGTCTGTAGCATTTAATGGGCATAGCAGTGATACTCAGTTCCTTTCCAAAATAGCCACCAGCAAGTGATAAAAACATCCAGCACTGGCCACACACAGAAACGTGTTAACAGTTGATCTGAATACCAGAATGGACAGAGGACGTGGCTTAACTATGCAGAATTAAAAGACACAGACTGTATTTCTAGATGTTGCAGAAATTACTGCATACAAAACCTATTATGCAACTTCGGGAACGGGAGATTACTTTCCAACACGGGAAGAATTAGTCTTAATCGTTAGAATTTAAATATACAGAATTCCTACTGGTGATGGGAACTAGCCTAGTACAACTTTCCTTTGGTTCCACCTGTTTTTCAGGTGCTCCTCTGCTCTATCTGGCAAGCAGTAGGGGTTCACTTTAGCAGGAGCATACCTGGGGCAGGTAAAACTGCTGGGCAGCTGCAAGATGCACACATGAAATAATGATGATTTTTAGAAAAAGGCATGGGTCAGATTTTGTTTCAGAACATTGCTCTGATGCATCCATAGCTTGATCAAATACAAAGTAGGTTTTGTAGTATTAAACTGGACTTTTCTAAATGACATGAAACTGAGTTCCTTCCTATCATTATAAAAGCAAGTATTAGTGTAACAAAATCCATAGGATGAAATAAAGGCCTAGAATAGAAAATTTAGGGAGTACTGCATATACAAACAGTAACTTTTCATATCATTTATCTTGGCACACTGGAAGGGAGGCAGGAAGAGAAGGAGATAAAGACAATCTATGTAGCTTCTTAAATATCACAGGTACCTCTGTAGGAAGCAGTTACTTACTGAGGTGGCTTAGTTCAGACATCACATTTAGCGACCAGCTGGCAACCATGAGTCCCAACTACTTTTGTCACTCGTGAAACACTGTTAACCGTGATCTGTTGTGACAACCATTTACCTCCATTAACTTGTCCAAAGGAAAACGATCATCACAAAAATCTGTGGGTAGGCTTGCTGCTTGAACAAATGTTTTTTTAATTGTCTTTTGGCATCTGTCAAATTCACATACAACGGGCAGCTCGTGGGTCTGCTTACTTGGAGAAGCAGCTTCGTTATTTTGACGTACGCTCAGGAGCAGTCCATAGATAACTTGTCGGATGGGCAAAGCTGCGCTATGAGCGCTCGGTCTCTGCATGTTCTCCACCTGAACGCGGAGGAAGGTACTTCTCAGTATCAGGGCATTGATGATGAATGGGGCGAGCTTACCTTTTGCCAAAGCATCAAGTACCCACTGTGGTACGTCTGCTTTCCTGGCAGCCTCGCATTCATACCTTCCATTCTGAAAGAAGTCTTCAAGATTCACAGCAGACGGAGTGTAATCCTCCATCGAAGTGCACAGAAGCTCCCTTATTTCTTCCCTCTGATGTTTCTTAAGGTGTTTCAGCACATTCTCGACGGCCTCGGTGGGCTCTGCAAACTGCGACAGCCAGTTCAGGAGCCCCTGGAGGCGGAGGTGCTTCCCGCCCTTCCCCGCCGCGCAGCCCCTCGGCAGGCGGACCTTGCTGTAGAACGCCTCCAGAGCTGCCAGGTCCACGTAGTCGTTCCCGTTCATGACGGCGAAGAGCGGGAGCAGGCTCTTGTTCAGGCGGCCGAAGTGCCTGCAGAACCGGTCCACGGAATAGCACCGCGCGGGCACGTAGCATCCCTGCGGCGCCTCCCCGGCGCACACGCTCTCCCACTGGAAGTGGGACAGCGGGCAGTACCCGCCTGCCAGGTCGAAGACGCAGAAGTCGCTGTCGAGGGAGAGGACGGGGCAGCCCCAGCTGTTGGCCAGCGCGGCGATCTCCCGGTCGGCCTCGGCGAAGCACTGCACGAAGGGCACGCCGAGCCGGCCCAGCGCCTGCACGAAGGCTTCGCGGGTCAGCAGCGGCGCCAGGCAGCCGCCGGCCCCGCGGGACAGCCCGTGCGCCGCCCGCAGCTGCTCGGCGGCGCGGCCCCGCAGCGTGGGCAGCTTCCTGTCCTCGGCGCCGCGCCCGCCGTCCAGCACCACGAACGGGGCGACGCGGCAGGACCGCAGGATGCCGAAAAAGTCGCGCACGGCCGCGGCGAAGGCGCCGTAGTCGCCGCCGCGTCGGAAGTCGGCGGCGGGGGCGAAGCAGAGGCGGTGGTAGAGGCTGCTGCCGTCGATGACCAGCTTGGTGTCCCGCACCCGCAGCTCGGTGAAGAACACGCCGCGCTCCTCCACGAAGCCCGTCAGACCCTGGACGCCCATTGCGCCGGAAACGGTGCAGGAGCGACACGCGGAGCCCTCCGCTCCCAGATCCGCTTCCTTTTCCTCTCTCCTCCCGCCCGCCCGCCCGCTGTCGGGCGCGTGCGCGCCGTCTCCTAGCGACGGAGCCGCAAACACCGCGCTCCGCGCCGGGAGAGTGGCGCGGCGGGGCTGCTCTGCCTCTCCGGCGCTCTGCCTGCCCCGCGCCGGCCCGAAAGGAGTCGGAGGACCCAGAGGGATCGTAGTCCCAGCCGTCGGGGCCGGGCGCTGAGTCGGCAGGAAGCGGTGGGAAGGTGGGATAGCTGCTCGTGGGTCCCGAGCAGTCCCACCTGTCCCAGAGGGGTGAGGAAAGGGGATGGAGTGAGGGCACGCCGCCGTCGCCCCTCTGTGTGAGGGGAGCCGGGCGACCCTCGGAACGTGCGTTCTGAGTCTCACACGGTTTTTTAACAAGGCAGTAGCGTCTCTCAGGTTATCCTAGGGAATCTCGGCTTCCCGAATGTGCGTCAGATACTAAATATCTTCTTTGATAGTCGAGTACATTTGACCTTGTTTTACCATCACCCTCAAGCTCCTTTGCTACCGGCACTGCTAATAAAATCTTAATTATCCTTTCTCTGGATAAAAAACTCTCAGTAAAAAACCTGAGCCAAATGAGATTGTGTTACTTTAGGCTTGGGTAAGTTTATAAAGATGTTGCTGAAAATAATAATAATGGAGTCAGCATTAAGAAGTGTTTTTGTTTGGGTTTGGGTTTGTTTTTTTTTTTTAACGAAAGAAAAAACAAGGAAAATCTCGGTTTTTTTTATTTTCCAAAACATTTAAAGGAGTGGGCCAGTGAAGTCACTGGCAGGAAAAAAAAAATCAAAGTAGTAAGTACTGAGACTATTTAGAGCTTAAATATAAAAACTCTGGAATTTGTGCTGCAGGTGGTGGGAGGTGGTAAATGTTGATGTAGCACAGTGGTTCTTATGGAATAAAAAGAAAACCTGATAGAACTGGAAAATGGCCTTGATTGGCAAAGAAGGGTTTATCTTGGAAGCAGAAAGTGTCAGAGTATGTTAGCTGTTGCTAAAGAAACCAGGAGGTTAATCTTTCTTAAATAAACTAAGAAAGGGAAGAAGTTGAGGTGCTTTGTGCTTAGCATGTGTAGGTGAAACTATGAAACCCTAAACAACAACTTTCCTTTAGCTTACAGCTCAAAAAGGAAGATCTAACTCTAGCCAAGGAAGAAAGTATTTTTTTAAAAAAGTGATCCAGAAAACGTCGTTGCATTATTTTGGTTGGCATCAGCAGTCTGCCAGACTCTGGGATGGGACTTGGTGGTGGTGGGAGGATGGGACAAAATTTAGAACATAAACTGTTTACCAGTGTTACTGAATAGGGTATACTGGGATTTTTGAGGAAAAGGGAGCTGAGGAGTTGATTTTTTTGAGTTATCTTTAGTTGTTCTGAACTTTAATGGAACAATTGATGCTGCTGCTTGGGAAATACCTGCTCAGTGGGAGAAGATGGACACTGGTGGGAACTACAAGGAAAGTTGGGCTAAAGGTTTGAGTGAGGTAGGAGAGGCTACTGGTACATGCACTTCTTGAAGTATCAGTCAGTCTTATGGTTGAGTCAGTCTATTGACTCATACAGGGTATTTCTTTCAATCCACCTTTCTGTGCCATTAAAATCTGCCTGTGATGTCCCAATGGCAATCACTGTCTCCTGCCTTATAACACTGTTCAGCAGTAGATATCAAAACATTTCACAAAGTTACTATTATTATATAGAGAGGGGAATTGAAGCATAGAGTAGGTGGTGAGAGGCATTATAAGAAAGCACAGAAGTTACATTCAATGGGCTACTTGATCTTAAGTGTGATATTGTGGTGTAAAGGATTGTGATATATTCCTAGGGTCCAAGGAAGTATGAAAATTTGAAGGTGAGCTGTGCCAAGTGTCTGTTCTCTTGAAAAATAGGTATAGATAGCTCAGCACTTTTTCTAAGTGTAGTTATTTCAAAAGGCATTTATGAAGGCATGCATAAAACAGCAACTAGGAAAATAGTAAATGAAAATATTATGTAAACTTTCTAGAATTGGCAGTGTACTATTTTATGGAGTTCATCTTCCTGCCCTCTCCTTCTCCACACCTCAGTGTGACCCATTTATGTTTCTTCAGACAGATTTCAGAGAAAGCTGACATTCTTTCTTTAGCATGTGCATTTCAAAATTTTTGTCAGTGTTGCTATCTGAAAGAGAATAAAGAAAAAATATTAGGAGTGCTTTAGTTCAAAAAACATACAGGATTTGCAATATTAATATGTCTTGTAGTAACTGAAGTTTATCTGTTTCATAGCATAGTGACAGTGCAATGTCAGGCTTTTGGGCACAGTGTGACAGCAGGTCAGCAGATGGGCATTAAAATAGGTTCTTGCACATATACACACACACACACACACACACACACACTCAGAGTTTGTTGCTGCAAGATGCAAATTTGTAATCTTAATTTAGGCTCTGCATTTGTTTGGAAGAGAAGCCAATGACTTGGAACCTAAAGTTATGTAACTTTTAAAATTAAACAGTTTGTCTTTGTTCTTCCAAAACAATAACAAAAAAGGTGCATTTTTATGCACTTGCCTTCACCTTAAAATGAAATGGTGAACAAACCTAGCGTGGCCATGCTGCATTGCAGCTCAGGCAGTGCTGACAGATAGTAGTATTAGCACTGGTCTTGCAATATCTTTATTTGTTCCAAAGGATCCTCAGGCATAAATGACTCAGGTAGCATTATATAAAGACAAGGTAATGAAAGCAATATTGTTTATTATATGCAGTGAAACACCTACCCTTTATCATCTGCAATGAGGAAGGTTGAGTAAACAAAGTTCAGTTATTGAAAACCATAGACACATTAGAGGTTTGCCTTTGCAGTCCCTCTGTTTGTGGAATTGGGACTTCAATTAGACAAGAACTCCAAACCAAAGCTAGATTGTTAGAAAGGTGGGTCACGAAAGGACACGGCAGAGGAGAAATTAAGAACTTTTGGAAGGATTGGGTTATACTGAAAGTCTCTAGGCTTGCACGTAGCCACAAAACTCTAATTTGCAGAAGATATCACTGAATCACAGAGAGCTGTGAGGTCAGCGCTGAAGCAGATGGTGAAATCTGACAGATAAGTGAAAGAACAGATAAAACAGCTTAGGAGTTGTTGATGGGAGAGAACTCAAATCATGGGTGGAGGTTATGCTTCAGTATATACAAAAATCTTGAAACTTTTATCCTGGAACACAGATATTTTTGGTGTCAGCTACTGTGGTGTTATAAAGACAGATGTTGAGGAAGAGTTGCCATATCTAGGGGAATTGTCAGGTGAAATACAGCTGTAGTTGTCATTGCAAAAAGCACCTGAGCTTTTCAATAAGCACCTGCATGTCATTTCCGCTATGTTATCAGTTCAGTGAGTTAATTTAAGGTTGTTTTAGAGGGAGACTGTGTCACATCTACAGTATCTGTAGTTTGGTTATCAAGTCTGCTACCCAGAGCTTAACAGCTAGCAATTCTACTTAATTTGTGGTTTGGTGCCAGCTAAGCACTATAAGCGCTGCCATAGAATTAAATGAAAAGTTTAGTAAGAGTAATACATTGACAAATCAATTTTTTTTCTGTTTCAAGTGATTTCTGTGAACATCCATAGAAGAGTAAAGGGATTTGAAAACTACATTCTAGAGAAATTTGTGTAGTTTTTGCTACACTGAGAAATGCTGAAATTTCAAGAAACTGCTAAGCATGTCGCTGTTGCCAGATTTAATTCTGCTTGCCGAGATGGAGTGATTGCAAGAAGATACACTATTCAGAGGAAACTTGGCAATGGGAGCTTTGGAAGTGTGTATTTGGTTTCTGACAGAAAAGCAAAACAAGGAGAAGAATTGTAAGTAAAGCCTTCACATGCTTTAAATAAAAATTTTGCAACATATTTCTTGCACTGTGGATGTTTTTCTTTGTGTCTCATGTCTCAGTTTGGTGTTACACTACAGCCTTAACTGTTTAACTTTAGTGAGGATATGAGGTAAAAGCAGATTTTATGCTGACTCAACATTCCAACTCAATCTGGTTTTGTTTAATATAGTTTATCTAAGCCCTCTTGTGCATGGCAAGAGTGGAAATAGATAAAAAAAGTCAGACCCTTATCTCCATATTGATGTACCCCTCTGAAGCTTTGTTAAAAAATAATAAAACTAGTAAAAATATATGTAACGTACCTATTTCTCAGTGTCATAGCTTGGACAGGTTGCTAATGTAAGATTAACTGCATTTACATAGAACCAAGGTAAATTTTATCACTGTCCTGACAAAAAGCAGGGCAAAGGTACATACTCATTTTCACAAGGTTGCTCTTCTTCTTTGTAACAAAACTGTTTGCTAAAGGCTTAAAGTTTTATAAGTTATCATTTCATAATTATGTCAATACATAATATATGTGTGTATAGTATGATTGTATAGTTTATTTTTGAGGTCTTTTTAATTTATAAATGAACTCAGTTCTTGAAGTTGTTTTTTTTATGGAACACTTACTGATGTGCTGGGCATTTGCCTTTCGTCCAATGCTTATCTATCTTCATGAACATGATGTTTTTCTTTTTAATGCTTCAGAAATCAGCTGTTACTTGCACGCATTCTTAGAATATTAACAGCATAGTGAAATGTGGGTCTTCGCACATTTGCTGCTACAGCACAAGCTGCCAAACCTCAAAACCAAGGAATATGCTCTTATCCTTTAACTAGCTATTTCTATATTTTTTTCTTAAGAATTTTAAGTGATTGTCTTGAGCAAACATTCACTGCCTGCAGCATTTCATGTCTCTGTTTTTTTAGGGATGAGTCTGAGTTTGTCCTCTGCTTCCTTCGGGGCAGAGACCGAATATCAAGTGCCTTTTTTTTTTTTTTTTAATCAGTCTCTTTTTGTGACCCCAGTACAATACAAATACAACAGTATTTACAAGCCCAATTGCTGATGTGGTGCTCTAGTTCAGCCAAGGATCACTAGGTGGTGCTCGCGTATCACAGTTCATTCCTTCGGCGTCTCGAAAGTAGGATGGCGAGCGGATCCCCTCAACTTTCCATCACGTCTGTGCCAATAGATGGCACAAATACTGTCGCAGGTGAACTTGAAAACGCAGGTAGCATAATGAGCTGGAGTGTAGTCTCTTTCTTCTATTTATAAATAGTGGGTTTAGGTGGTAAAATATGCTGGAAATCACATTCTCAATACTACTTTCAAATCAGAAAATAATCTGTTATGGAACTGTATATTTACTGCTTCTGTTATATATATACTTTTGAATGAAAATTTAGGTGGCTATGCTCTTACTGTTTAAAAAGAGCAAGTGCTTAATACAGCTCTTTAGGCATTTTGACAGAACAAACCCCAAACAATGCAGTTGTGACCTCAGCAGAATTAGAAGTCTATTTTTATTGTTTTGGTGATGATCTAGAACGTGTTGAGACAAATATTATGTACAGTGTGAACTCAGCCAAAGATAGTTTCCTGAAAATTGCTCTAGTCTAAAGCACTGTGAATAGGAAGAAATAATAAGAATGGGAATAAATAATAAGGAAACAAATTCCCAAGATAGGTGACATCTTGGATATTGGTACAGAAGCCATTCAGGGATATCTTTTCAGTTTTCCATTAGTGCAACGTCTACAGAATAAGCTAAGGCAGAGACTAACAATGGTTATCATGTAATTTCATATATGCTCAGCAAAGCTTTTGCATGATTCGAGAAATAGTTTTGGGTCATGCCTTGTACTTTGCTGCCCCTCTAGGATCGTACCTGTAGTGAGCGAGTTGCTTCATCTGGAAGGGAGAGAGGATTGATTTTTTTGGTCATGCCTCAAGTTAACAGACTTACTTCACATATAGCTCAGAGCTACTCAGGCCAGCAATGCCCACCTCTCTAAGAAGTACATGCCTGCTTCATGCTTATCTCCAGTTCTGTGTATGGATGGGATTACTGACTTCCCGACTGTCTAAGCCAAGAAAATCCCTAGTCATACAACACATCTTGTGTTGAGGAACTCTGTTTTCCTAAAAAAATAATGGTTGCAAGTCCTTGTATATTCTCAAATGTGCTTGCTTAGTTTCTGATCCTGTGTAAGTTTAGTGAACAATAGGTTTTCTGGTTGTATTGATTGTGTTTGTGTTTTTCCAAGGTATATTTCCAAGTATTTTTAGGGCCATGAAGATGGTGAAGGGTCAGGAGGGGGAGTTGTATGAGGAGTTGCTGTGGTCACTTGGTTTGTTCAACCTGGAGAAGAGGAGACTGAGGGGAGAACTCATTGCAGTCTACAAATTTTTTATGAGGGGAAGCAGAGGGGCAGACACTGATCTCTTTGCTGTGGTGACCAGTGACAGGACCCAAGGGAATGCCATGAAACTGTGTCATGGGGGTTTGGATTGGATATTAGGAAAAGGTTCTTCCCTCAGAGGGTGGTTGAACACTGGAAGAGGTTCCCTAGGGAAGTGGTCATAGCACCAAGCCTACCAGAGTTCAAGAACTATTTGGACAATGCTCTCAGATACATGGTGTGATTCTCGGGGCTATTCTGTCAAGAGCCAGGAGTTGCACAAGATGACCCTTGTGGGTCCCTTCCAGCTTAGGATATTCTATGATTCAATATTATCCATGGTAGAGAGGGAGAAAACCAAACCAGTGATTAGTATTCTGGATTGAGATGGTGCCACCTTGGGGTTATTTCCGACTGGCTGTTAGACTTAAGGATTGCAATTACCTCATTTTGAGGTATCTGCTTAGTGTAGATGTGATTAATAACTTTTCCAAGTTTCATGACAATTTCCTAAAAAGAAAAGTGTAAGTTTTTCATTTCAGATTTATGGCTAGGGAACATGACTTCTGTCTTCCATGTTTGTGTAGTAGGTTATTCCTTCCACTGAACATCTTCTACAAGAGCTTTTGATCCTGTTGGGATGATTCTCATAGAATATGACAGAGGGTTAAATATCTCAGAAGACCCTGCAACTTGAAAACAGACAGCAGAGTAGAGACCAAAATCAATGCCCTCAAAAAAGAAGGGCCAGAACCTGGGAGGATCTTCACTGTGAATGAAGTTTCTCAAGTACTAGACAATCTACACAGGAGAGAGATTATCAATTTTCCCCAATTTTGGAAGAAACTATAGTCAGAATTTATATCATCTTAGACCCTAAATTCGGTTAAATACAAGAGACACATCTGTACAAAAGCAAGCTGCTTAGTTCCAGTTTACCCAGGATGCCTTGGTTTGTGTATTATTTGATATTTATTTGTTTCTAAACATAATGGACCTAGACCTACACAAAATAGTTAGGTTACTTGATTTGTGTAGAGAAAGTAGCAGGATTGTAGCAGCATTTTTACAACAAACAGTAGTCCCTGCAGGCGCTTCTATCCGAGTCCCCCTGAGTATCTTATTAGCTAATTCTTACAGGTAATTGTGGTTAAATCTTAAAGAGATTTAAGTTCAGCAGTAATCTTGAAGGACAGTGCCATCACTTAGAGATAATGAATGTCCTAATCAATTGTGCCAAGGGAAGCTCTGGGTTAAGTTCTGCTAATTCATAACCTTGTATGGGCAAGCAGCTGAAGTACACAGTAGGCAATAGGGACTTCTCGTTCATAAATATTCACAAGGTATTTACGTGTCCCTGTGGTGGAAAGCACACGCTGACAAGTGCCAAACTCCCTGGACTGCTCTACTGTGTGGTAACTGTGGGGTGTCAGCTCAACTTCTGCATCTGACTTGCATTAGAGCGTTAATCCAGACTCATGCTATGAGTCCTTGGAAACTGTGCACTTAGCTGAATAATTCATCATGTGACTTTCAATTATTTATGACTTCTTATAACAAATGAAATAAAATCTAAAGGTGGAAGGGATTTGTAACTTATGAATATCCAAGCAACAATCAGCAGATTGCTGTGTTGTCAAATTCTTGTGTTTGCTGCCTGTTTGCTTCTCTGAAGGTATTCCAAGGGAATGGTCATTTGCTACTGAATTGATTAAAACAGTAGAAAATTACTGCCAGTTTGTCATGTGCATGTTCATCTAATTGTACTGCTTTCCTTTTTTCTTCTCCCTCATTTAATAACAAAAACTAGAAATTAAAACTGGAATCCATCAGGACATCTTAGATTTGTAAATAGATATTCATGATCTCCTTGAAAACTAATCAAAGGTGCGTTTCCTGTAGGACCTTCTTTGATTGCTGCTAATTTTTAAATAAGCTTTTCTTAGCAAACCATCCCTTGCTCGCTTCAGTCACATGTCCTGTGCTGCTTCGTGTAGGGTCAGCTGCTGTGCGTCAGCAGAGCTACCATGGCTGCTGAGGTGTTACAGTCATGCTTGGCCCCAAATAAGAGACAATAATAACACTGACAGAGAGGCCTTGTGGATTTAGCTAAAGTAGTTTGAGGAATTAGCCTTCATGAGCTTTCCACTTGAGTGGCCAAGCACGACTTTCATATTCTGTGAGCAATGCTATGGGAGTCAAGACTTAGAACTAAGTGTCCAAGTCCTTGCTGAAACCTCTGTAACAGTGGCTGATGCACTTGTGTCTGATTTTAAGAGCACACCTGCAAATGGAGGTTGCCAGGGAGTGAAACTGTAAATCTTTTGTTTCAAGATTAGCAGGCAGTTCTAGATCTGGCCACAATTGTTTCAGATAATTTCTAGTGCAGACCGATACTGGTTCAGAGACAAGTTTGATAACCCCAGATTCAACCAAAGCAGATCTCTAGTCCCTACCTCCTGCATCACTGTCAGTGCCCAGCTTTTCCTGCGGCCCAGCATTGCACAGTAGAGCTCCTCCAGGCTTTCAGACCCTGGAGTGAAGGACCTGCAGTCCTGCCTTGCAGTGGGACTGTGACAGTGCCGAAGTACAACATGGGTGCAGAAGGCAGGAGCTGCTGTTAGAGCCTACAACAGTTCTGCATTCCTCTCTCCAGTAAAGCTATGCTTTTACACAGCTACCACAAAGCTACAGAAACATACACACACCTGCATCTTTGCATAGGGATGTTCTGCTAAAATTGGTAGCACAGCAGAATTTATCATTGCAAAACATAGGAGTCCAAGAAATGGACTATCTCACCCCGAGATGATTTATTTAGAGCTCAGGGTAAGAAAGTCTGGACATTTTTTGTGCTAGATGAACCTTCAGTGGGGGCTGCAGGGTAGCTTGGCACTGGAGCACAGATACAAGATTTTATCCTGCCCATGCTGGGGATGGATTTGGCAATTTAAAGCCACAGCCATGCTGTAGTCCTTTGCACAGGCAATTACTTTGTTAAAATTTCCAGTTCCCTCATTACCAAAAGCATAAAACCTGACATTCTGTGGCTTCTTTGAAATCAAAAGGTGATTATTGGAACATGTCGAGACCCTTTGCTCAGCTTGTGTAACACGGATGTCTGTGAAATCCTCTGCAGCAATGTCTGATATCAGTTTTACATCTGCTTAGTCATCTTTATGAACTTTGGTTGTATTGTTATTGGGTTTTCTTTTCTCTTTTTTCTTGTTTTTTTTTTTTTTTTTAACTGCTCTCCTTCTAGTATACTTTTTTTTGACTGAGTAGCCTACTTTTTCATTTTCATTGGGATTTGTCCGTTTGTCTGGGGTGAATTCTAACTAGGAATTTAATATATGTGAGTGGGAGGCAGAGTGCCTTAAAGGAAATATCACTTGAGTTTACGATAAATCTCATTCCTCACAGAGCTGAGCTCCGGGGAGCTCAGTGCTGCAGCACTCAACATATTCTGATCTGATGTGCAGGCAGTGAGTGGTGCTGATGGTTGAGTTCATTGTTTCGAAAATTGTTTACAAGTTGCACTTTCATTTCTGTGGAGAGATGTGCTTAAGGCATTATTGGTGAATTACCTTTCTTTGAGGTGAATGGCAGAGAAAGAATTTAATGATTTTGTAATTAAGCAAATGCCTTGAGATCACTTCTGTCTCATTCATTTTGTTGAAACTGATGTTTAGTTTTTATGCATTTGTAAGCTAGCTTTAATAAGGAAATGGAGAGGTGCACTATTATTACTTTGGGTTGAATTGTGGCCACCTACCTCAAAGATACCATATGTTATTGAAATATTTGAATATGTCTGTGTACTGTATCTTCTCACAAGTTAACCTTGATGGCAAGGTGTTTTCTTTTGTCAGCATCAAGGATGATGTAACTTCTTCCATGCAGAGTGAGCCTCCAGTTCTTTGTTGCATTCAGTAAATTGTAATGAGAAAACAGATGCAGTGAGGGGAATTGTGTATTTGCTGGACAGTCAGTGAATTTTTCCCTATTTTTTTTCTATGTTCTTTGGGTTATACTTATGTGATGTATTAGCAAATATAATTCCTAGTTCACTGTTTCTCTTAGCATCAATGATGTGTCCTTCATGTGTTCTAAAATAACTTTTCAATATTGCTGGTTAGTTGCTTCATTTCTGAATTGCACATGTTTCACTGATTGTTAAGATCACAGTATCATACTCGGGAGGGCTAAAATGTATTAAAAGATTTTTATCTAACAGTGGATGTTATATATGAAGTTATTTCCTCAGCATTGCTTGATTCCCTTTGCCTTTGATTGTAGACTATTTAGCAACATGCTTTTTTAAAGCTATAAACTGTGCTTTTATCTTTTTCTTCCCTCCCCTCAAGTACTATAGGTACTTGAATGCATATCAGAAATAAACATTGAAGGAGATGACTGATAGAAAGAGACATGTAGGAAAAGTGAATTTTCTCATTAAAGTTGCAGCAGTTAGTATTTATATTACTTATGGGAATTAGTTCCACTGAAGGGACAATACAGTTGACATAAATATCCTTGCAACATTGAAAGGAACGTAATTCTGCTTGCAAATATATTTAAATTCACAAAAGAGCCAATTAAATTTTACATTAGGAAATGTTTTAGTTGAATTTCTATGGAATGCATTCTTGCAGTGGTGACTATTAGTATGTCTAGTTTCCTTTCATAACTCCCGTTATTCAAAATAATCTGTTTTCTGTGAACTGATGAATATAGATCAGTTGATATGCAGGCTTCTCTACAAAATTTCCAATTACAACTAATTTAAAAATTCAAACTAATTCCAACAGAAGGAAAATTGTTTTTGGCAGATGCTGTAGCCCAAGGCTGCAAGAAGAATTACAACATGGCAATTGTGAGACATTTAATTATATTAAAATGGTTGAAAACAAAATGCTGCATCCAATCTTTAGTTCTGTAATGGTGTCTCCTTTTTTTTTTTTTTTTTGTAAGGGAGCATTAATTAGAAGAGGGTAGTGAATAGTGAAGTGTATCAAGTATGGGTAATGAAATCGCAATGGAGAAATGCCTGGTTTAGATGATTTGATGTTTGATGGAAGTAAGTCTTCAAAGATAAAGAAAACAAACAAATTATTTAGTCCTTGTCAGATTTCTCTCTAAAGTTACACTTACATTAGTGGCAGCATGAGACTTAATTACATTCTTGAACAAAGCTAAACTGTAGAAAAAAGGTTGAATGAACAGTAGATGGTGATAATGCAACATGTAAAAATAAAGTATTGCTAAAAATAAGTATATTCACAGGTATTTAGTCAGTACCTCATAATAATTTTTAATAATTCTCCTGTTTAGATACAAATTTCTTCAGTTCAATCACAGTCTCTTAGTATGTGATTTAGAACTGAAACATATGAATAGACTATAAATTTATTTACATTTTATTTTTTCATTTTTTTCTAGAAAAAAAATATTTAGTTTTCAAAAATGTGTCTTTGGATGCAAATTCATCCTTTGTTAATAAATGTTCACTTTTATTCTGTTACTTTTAATCGATGTAGATGGCAACCCTAAGATTTTTTTTCCAACATTGTCACATGGTTGACCAAAAATAATTAAAAGTATGCTCTTTTGTATATATGAGACTTTGCTAAGTGCAGAAGAAAATTATATAAGCTGTATTCCTTGAAGCTAACTTATTTCAGCAGTATTGTCTTTCATGTTCCAGAAAATATATTCTACATTTCTTTGGGATACTAATTAGGAACTGTTAATTTTCAAATAACCGTAAACTGTTTTCATCATGACCCGGCCTGTTCAGTGTTAGTGCATATGTTAGAGCATTTGAAAATTTGGCATCTTGAAAAATATTTGTAAGTGCTGTAATTGTGACTTGATGATGGAAAAGTGAATCATCCATTTCACCTGCAAATTTAAGAAATCTCATTACCATTCAAAGATATTTAAGCATGGTTAAATTAGTTAAAGTGCTTATTCAGAAAATGAAATTATATTTAATCCATCTACATATATTACAGTGCTCATATAGTGATTGAATTCTTAGTGGTTAACTCAGGGATTAGTTCTCAATGTTTATGAATATTCATGAATGACGTGAATAGGCTGTTTTGGAGTTGTTGACCAATGTTATGGCTTCACTAGTAAATCAGTAATGTTCAGGGGGATGACAGAAGAAGCATTTGATTAATCCTAAGAAATACTTAGGATTTAAATGGGTTTGTGCTTTACTAATAAATCCATAGTGGGCAAGGGAATGATAAAAGGAATCCAAGATTTGATTTTAGAAGTTATGTAGTAATACTTAGGTTTGAAATGTTTTGGTTAATGAGTAAACATATATATGTAAGGAGGAATACCAAACAGCACTCATCATTTGCTTTTCACTGGAAGTGTGGTAATCTTGATTTTCCCGCAGAAATCAAGTGCTGTTAATTTACTTTGAGTGTTTCTTTCCTCAGCTAAAACCAAGTATTCTTCTCGATAGGACTGATTTGTGTACCGTGACTTTTTGTATTTCACGGTTTCACCAGCTTCTTCTTTCTCAAACAGATAGATGTATGTCTTTAAACTGTCTGAGCACGCAGATACTGGTGTTCCAAATATGACGGGTAAACTATAAAGAATGATTATTTGAATTTTTCTTGCTAAGCTGTAAACTGCGGGAAAGCCAGTCCCTGACACCAGGGAGAGAAATCTGATTAAGTTACCAGTAACAGAATAGCTGTATGTATGATGGGTAAGGATCAGCTGAAAATTACGGTGGAACTAGAAGGCCAACTTAAGTAGATTCCAGTAAATAGGGTGATATTTAAAATCAGTAAAGTATCTTAATTCTAAATAAAAGCTGGATGTGCAAAAGTGCAAACATGAGAGGTCTGAAAGGAAACGAGAGGAAATTATAGCACCTGACAGCAGGCTAGTTACTTTATATAAGGAATATCCCATGTGCACAGTGGAACGTCAAATCAGACGAATCCTGTAATATCAAGATGTAAACTGTACAGAAAGGAGAGTTTCAGCTGGGTATAAGCATGACTATGTATCAAAAAATAGATTCTAATAGTATAATATTTCAGTGTGGAAGTTATAAAAAGAAATCTAAAATTATTATTTTAGAACTACACTGTTGTCCGTAACATGCAAATATCATCAACTGTGTGATATTCTAGAAAGCAGCTGACTGAGAAGCAGTAATGATGGGTGACTTCATCTTGTCTGTAGGCAGGTGGTGTCTTTGTTACTAAATTTCCCAAACAGTTTCAGTACTGTGGAGCTTACCGTGCAGACCTTTTGTGTGAAGGGTGTTGCCTCTTCTTCATTTTGGTCCCCATTTGTAGCACTATACCTTCTCTGTTTACTCTATGATAAGTAGAATTGAAGTCATCATTGATTAGACAGGCACTCCTTTAATTTTATTGTTTATGCTACAGGCCCAGTGAGAGGTGATGCATTTTTACAGCATTGCACCTGGTCCTTGTTCTGAGGAGTTACCAGGGTGAAGAGGTAGCCCTGCAAGTACCAGCATGGATAGAAATACAGTACACAGTTATGGGTGATGTCACAATTCTCCACATTGGCAACTCAGAAATAATAAATTAAATGAAATTATAATTAACTGCAATTAACTGAACAACTACCTGTGTAAAATGAAGTTTATGTTTAGTTATAAACTTCAAATTTTGATCATATATTCCTAGATCACATCTTCTCTGTAGTATATTATCAGACCTATTTATTAATGACATTAAGAGTTATATTTCTTGTACTTTCTTATCAGCAAGCAAATATACCTAGTCAATAATTCATGTTACAGTTTACTCAATAAACTGGGAAATGCTGTCTTTTCAGAATTGCATCCGATCCAATAAACAAAATCATATAATAATAAAGTATGTCATCGATGTAAACAAATACCAGATGGGTTGTAAAACATTTGATTTTAGATCAGTGCAAATAGACTGAGATAAACACTGCTGTGGTGCATTGTCAGTCACTAGTAAAGCTGAAAAAGGGATTCCCACTGTGTGTCCCTATTCTGAAGGATTCCACCTTCATGTTTGTTTTTCTCTTGCTTTAAGTGTTTGATGCTTGTTCTGTTTAGCCCCATTTGCTCCCTGTTAGCACGCTTTCAGACCAGGTGTGCTGGCATGGCTGCTTTTCAAAGCGTGACAATACAAGCCACCAAGGGTTTGCTGATGAAAGTAGATGTTCCCAGAGAAGGTGCTCGCAGAGAACGTCTGTGAGGCGGCTGAGGCATGGGCACTGTGGAGGCTGGGCTGCTGCTTTGTGTGATTTGGGAAGTGGGTTTATCTCTTGTGCTATTTTCTCACTCTGAAGGGATGAATTTTGTTACCTGTGCCAGAATCAGCTTCCTTCAGTATGGATGTACATAGTTTTTTACTCCTAAGATGCAAATGCATTCACTACAAGACTCTTTCAGTTGTGGTCAGTTCAAGATGAAGTTCCAAGTGTGTTTACATTATTGAATTGCAAGGCTATGTTTTTTTCCACACATTTAAAATCCAAAGGCTGTTGTTCTGTATTTAATATATCTGCTAACATTTCTATAATAAAGTTTTCTAATTGTATGTTCACTGACATTTTATTTTATCTCTAGGGACATGGTTTAGTGGTGGATTGGCAGTGTGAGGTTTGTGGTTGGACTCGATGTTCTTAAAGGTTATTTCCAACCTAAACAGCTCTATTATCTGTATATGTGTCTGTATTCTGTATTAATTTATAATAGTAAATTTAAATTTTGAAGTGTATTTGCTAAAATATTATCAAAAGCTTTGCAGAAAGCATGAAGTGTTGTTATGTTCTTCATATTAAATGCACTAAAATCAAACCTTCCTACATACAGAAACATTACACACATATGCCAGTGCAGATATACTTAATCTTGATTGCATGACAGAAACTTTCTTTCTAGATAAAAATGTCTTCCAGCTGTAGATATGAATTAGAATTATGTAGCAGAAAACTAATACCTTATTTACAAAAAGTATTTTCTTGATTTCTTCTTTGGAGAATTAATTTAAATAAAAAAACACCTGTCATCTTGTCTGACAGCTGATGACAGCATCAAAATCACTGAGTGACTAAGATGACAAGCTATTCCTACACATCAGCACATCAGGCTTTTATTGCTCTCTTGGGTACACAAGAAACTTGTATTAAGTGGTGTTTAACAAGGACTCATTTAGTTTGTCAGTTCTGTGACACAATTTATATGAAGGAAGGGGTAATGTTCCCATGTCAGCTAAGATGAGAAGATTGCATAGATGTTGTCTGTCTGCATAGAATGAAGCTTGTCTGTGGAGATGCAAACAAATCAAAGGGCATGTTTTTTCATTACACTTCCAAACGGGGATTAGGCAAGTTTATGTAAAAATTCATGCATTGTTAGTCAGAAACTGATTGTTCAGATTTAGGAAGAGATTTTCTTATGAAGAAATACAGCATTTTTTTTTTCCCTTAAGTCAAGTGAGTTACTGTAGTTTTATTGCTGTCATGTTTAACTACAGTGACTTTCCAACCATGTACTATTAAATAGGGAAATTTCTAAAAGCACTGTGAAGACTTCCCTTCAGTGAAACTTACCTTTCACGTATTCAAAAGTTTTTGGAAATTCATCACTTTGTTTCAGTAAAAAAAACATGATATTTTCTGATAGTCTCCAACGTTGCCTTCAGACAAAGTCCAGTAATCCATTCCTCAGCAACTGGTAAAGTAAATGGGAATGGGGGCTGTTCTGTGGACATTTTTAAACATTTTATCAGGAAGATCACAGCAAAATATGCGTTCTCACAGTGTCCTGCACTGAGGGGTTTTTCCCAAGTCAAGTTGGCAGTAAACTGCTCTACTCCAGGTTCTGTATAGAGCCAAGTCTGAACTACAAATTTTCCTGTGGCACATTCATATCTTAAAGTTGAAAAATATGAAAAATCCCTAGATTTTTACAGCCTTCTCCAGGGGATTTAGGGCTTACCTAAACAAACGTTAAATACTGAAACAGTATAAATAGATTTCAGCCACAAATCCAGGTTTGCGCTTTTCGCTTAGATATTCAGGTGAATAGGCTGATCTTTAGAAAAAAAATTGCCATCCTGAGTTTATCACCGTGAAAACAGTCACAAAAATAATATTCTGTGTGATTTTTTTCATACCTCCATGAAGAGACTTTGACAGAAGCTGCAAAAGAAGTTTCTTGCTACTCATTATTTCATATATGAGTCTTGAACATATGCTCTGAGTGGGTTTGAAATCACTTAGATTTGATTTTTTATTTATGTTTATTATTGTGCAGTAATCCATAGCAATGAAAACATGTCATAAAGAAAACTGTGCAGTAGGGAATTAGTGGGAGAAATATTTCAAAACAGTATTTTTAATATGTTGCTTAATCTCTATGATGACTGGCATATTTACTTGATTTGTAATGCATTCTCTTTGTTTACCCATATTTGCCTCATCATCTCGTATTGCCAGGGATTTTGTTGATGTTATTGTTTTGCACTTGAAGAAATTATGATGGGATTTTGAACAGTACATGGTTTCGTATTTTTCTGGTTTTATTAATATAAATATTTCTTTTTTCCTCTAGAAAGGTCCTAAAGGAAATCTCTGTTGGAGACCTAAAGCCTAATGAAACAGTTGAAGCAAATCTGGAAGCACAACTACTCTCCAAATTAGACTATCCAGCCATTGTCAAATTTTATGCAAGCTTTGTGGAGCGAGATAGTTTCTGCATCATCACTGAATATTGTGAGGTGAGACTCAAAAATTTGACAAAATCTGGCAATTAAGGTACGGTCTTCTAAGAAGCCATTTAAAAAAATGTTTTAGTTTGAATTTTAGGCTTTATTTGTTACTTATGGTATCACCTGCTACTTGTTAGGTGTATTTCAGATAAGCAGTGTTAGGCACTGAGGTGAGACTCCTAGCTCATAGAAAAACAAACCAGAGAAGAGCAAATAGGTATTCATTTTGTGTGTTATAATCAGTATTACAAGGAAGACCTAAATCAGATACATTACACATCTGTGGGAGAACTCAGAAAGGTTGTACCACGTGTACTACTTATAGGTAAGAGGATGAGACTGGGAGTTTGGGGCATGGTATGAAATGTGATATAAATGAGGAAGGGAAAACTCACTTGTCATTTGTGGTGATTACAAGAAACCTAAGCTTGATCACATGCATGATGAGATTGGTAGCAACATTGGCTTTATGAAATGAAAAATAGTGTAAGTCAAAGACCAGAGTGTAGTGGATAAAACAAATATTAAACCAGGATGTATTACAGTATTGTTACTATTAATTTTTTAACTCCAGTATTTGGTGTAAAAACATGTTGCTGAAATCTGTCTTAAGGCTTTAAAATAAGAATTTAAACATATTTAAGCTAGCTTTTTAGGAGTTTATGTAAAACAAGTGCCTACTTTGTATTAAATATAGATGTGCTCTTCAAAAAAAATAAGTCTGTCATACATGAAGTGATCTTTTATGAAACTGTGAAGCAAACTCTTCAGTTGTGCTCTGCTAGACATGCTGAAATGCTTTGGAAGCTAATGATCTTTATGCTACTGGATTGCCTGTTCACAAATCAGTCTTAACTAATCACATTTCTTCAAGAACTTGGCTTTGGTGAGAATAATGAAACAAGTAAGGTTCCTGACAGTTATTTCTTCCTTAGAAGCTTTGTTTGATGACAGTAAGATGCCTGTTTATTGCTGGGATTTTTAAAATTTAAATCTGAAATGTTCAATTCTGTGATGCAATCTGAATATTTGTTTACATATTATTTTAACACCCATGCAGAAGCTCTTTGTGTCATTCCCTGAATGTCTGACAGCTGAGGCTTGAGAGTATTGCCAACTCTTTGAGGAAATCCAGAGCTCAGAGCTGAAGGATTATTCTAACTGTCCAGCTATTCCCATATACTCATCATTTCCTCTCTACCGACGGTACAAAGTGGCCCAACACCAGATAAGTTGAACATGTAGGAATAAAGGAGCCTATTTCAGCAGCATTATATGGCTTTTGTCCACTGATTTTCCTCTCTTTTCTTTTTTTTTTTTTTTTTTGTTGTTCATGCAGAATAAAGTTATAGGTGAATAAAAAAGAGCATGATAGCAATCACTAGAGTAGTCACAACCATCACTCCTTGGAGATTTGGGTTTTTATTCACGCAATATAAACTACCCTGCATGGAAACATTTTGGTACTGAGTTACCCTAGGATCTGGGAATCATATACTCAAACACATGAGACTGTATTAGAGCAAGTCAAATGAAGGAGGGGGAAATAGATTCACTGGCTATGCACTGAATCTCTTCAGTTTTGAGTCTGCTGGGTCAGGTCAGAATGATATTTGGTACAATAGGATGTGCTTCTGACTTTTTCGAAAAGGACACGTGTGATACGATTGCATTTAAGCAATTACAATATATTTCATCAAGTGTTCAGGCAAGGAAGGTATAAAGCAAAGCTGTGAACAGTGCTATGAAGTTTCTTTCCTATTTTAGTGGGAGTATTTTCAGGAGGTATACTTTTGTATTTGCTTACCTATAACCTGCCTTTGTATGTGGTGGGATTTGGGTCTTTTGACCTAAAAGATGCCTGGTTAAACCATGCATAAATTGAGAATGAGAAAAATGTTTTGCTACATGATGTTGTTTGGAAGTCTAGTGCATTCAGTTTCTCGTGCATAGAATAATTACCAGATTGGCAGTAATTGGTACTCTTGGGCAGACTCAAAACAAAGAACAGACATTAAGTTGGCATGGAAACAGAACTGCCCTCTGAGCCTTACTCGCTTTCTCCAGAGTACTGTGACTTACTCATTAGCCAGGGTAATTTCTTCATTCTTGCATGAGTAGCATAGAGTGAACCTCCAATGCAGCTGCCCCATGCTATACTTGTCCTGTGAAAGAAAAAAAAAAGACAACATTGATCTGCATTGCTCAGCTTGACATCTTTTATTATAACTGAATTCACTCAAAATTATAGAGAAGAGGTATATGCGTTCTATTTTGATCTTCTTGTTGAGCTTCTTTGACAGTTTCCCCAAATCAAAATCTTATGGGTAATATAAATATTGTTAGCTAAGTCAGATTTCAAACAAAAATGTCTTAATGAACCTTGGATTTAATTTTGTAGTATAAATTGGACTTCAATAAAATACAGTTTTTACAAAGTAATTACTTTAAAAGTTGCATCATTTTAATATATTGTAAATCAGAACTGGTTGTGCTTTTCCCTGGACAATTATTTATACCTCTTCACTGTGGTCTCAGCTGTGATGTGAGTACACATATGCTAAGGAAATCTTAGCAAAAAGAATAACTAAAGCAATCAATGCTTGTTCACGTTATCAGCTCTAGATGCTAAGCTTTTTCAAATAAGTTAGTGGTGTGTTTGATACTCTGGATATTTAAATAGAAACTGCAGCTTGGAAACTCCATACGTACACTAATTGCTAAATTGTTGAATTCCTTATGAAGTTCATTATGCTGACCTTCCAAAGTGCAAATTGAGTTAACAAATTATTTCAGAGTTTCACAACAGCAGTATTTCAGCGAATCTTTTATAATGTGTTTTTGTTTTCCTTTTTTCAGACACAAAATTAAGGTTAAATATATTGTAGGACATTGAGACCATTCTTCTCTATTTGAAGGTAAAAAACCGTGCAGTTATGTGAGGGCACATGTAGTGCATTAGTGAACTGTTTTGTTCTCCTTCGACCTTTTGAAGGAATTGTCCCTCAACTTCAGAATATTCACTACCCTAACTCTGGAGGTCCTGCACTGATTTTCTTTGCATTTTTCATTGTAATGTGTTCTTGTGAGAGGGGCTGCATTGGGACAGGGAGAAGCACTGACTGGAGCCTACTGCACTTCTTTTATCCTCACCTGAATAGTACATAGTCCCTTGTGGCCAGTAGCCAGTTGACACGTGTTTCAGCACCCCCTCAGTCTTGGGCCATTGTTACAGTTGGGTGTGGATGGTCTGGGGCATCGTCTGGAAAAGGTAAGTCATTATTTTCAAGGTGTGTGAGTAATCTGAGACACAGTCCATCTAGTTGCCATGCAGCAGAGTTCCCAGCATTTTTCTTTCTTTTCTCTGCTTTGCTGCAAGCAACCATGGGGGAAGCTGTTGAACATTTGGAGTTGCAAAGGGGAAGCAGCTGCTGAGAGCTCCAAGTTCCCAGAAGAGCTTCTCTCTGGGCTGCAGCAGGGAGGCAGATGGAGAGTTGAAGCCATATTCCCTTCCACAGGGAATGAGATTATTCAGACATTTCAGTTAAAAAATTGCAAGACATTGTCAGGGGCACGCGTCTTTGCTATATGACAAAATACTTTTGCTTTCTTTTAGCAAACTTAGTAACTTTTAGTAAACTTTTAGTAACTTAGAACCTCAGGGGCTATAGAAATTACTGTAAATTCATGTGAAAGGCGTGGGACATAAATGCATGAATCTGCAAGGGCAGAACCTGCTTATTTTGTAGCAGCAGTATGAAGCACTTTGGTGTTGGGAACAGAAAAATGAGAAATGCTGAAGAGATCATAAAATGTTGAGGGTCAGCAATGCAAAGGATCAAAGGGGTTGATGATGGGAAATGACAGTACTGGTACAGTCATACAGGCTAAACTATGTTCTTGTATGTGGCACACAAAACTTCTGATTTTATGCAGAATATATAATGTAAAAGTAATGATTTATGGTGAATAAGCTGTCCTGATGTAAGGTAATTAGTCATTAGAATATAATGAGGCTCACAGTCCCTTTGCTCTGGGGTTAGTTACCTCAACACATTGCTTACCACTAATGTGAGTGCATTCTTGTAGACAAAATCCATTCATTTTATAAACTGGATAAACAATCAGCTGACAACCATCTGTCTAATTTTTTAGCAAAAAGAACAGCTTTCCTGTAAGTCTCCTCAAAATCCACTTTCATCATGTTGTTGTACAATTGATTTTTCCAAACATCTGGCTTACAGTTTTCAAGTAGTCTTTTTCTGAATTTTTTTTTTGTTTGTTTATTGTCACTCCCTACTGTGTGTCATATTGTTCCGTTTCCACTATTAATTCAAGATCAGTTGTAATTTTAATGAGGTATTTACAATAACACATGCTACATATTCTTGAAGCTTTAAATCTGCTTTGTTTCTGGAAAAAGTGAGTTTGAAAGAGGGGCAAAGTATCATAATTAAAGACTGTGTTTTAATTCTTAAGAGAGCAACATGGTTTCTTTGATGCTGACATGGTTATTTTAACATATTAAATCGGTGTGTCTCTTGACTGTTGAGTGTTTCACTGGAGTGGAAAAGTTTTTCTCAAATTTATTAACTTATTCAGACTGATTGGGGCAGATAGATTTCACTTATTTAGTTATCTATATATTAACCAGTCAATGTAGGTTCTCACCATAAGTCTTTGCAGAGAAACAGCATTTCTACAACATGATCCATCCCTTCCTAAGGTACACAACTGCACTCTACGGGTGCGTGTTCCTTTGTGTTAACTATAAAGGGGGTTTGGGGTGACCAGCTTGGATGCACACATCTAAAGTTGGGTGACATGAAGTAAGAAGAGTTGAAAACTTTGATGATATTGAGTAACATTAAGAGAAAATTGACCTGCTTTCCCTATGGAGCCAGACTTCTTGATCTCACTTTGATTCTCAGTTGTGTATGCTTTTGGTGATGGGAGAGTTCCGAATTCACATGCGTGCATTAATTTTACAGACTACGTGGTAAGGAGCCTGAAAGGTCTAAGAAAGTGGAGTCCTGTACTTTGATGAAGGAGATGGCATTTTAAAAACTTGCTGTAAATATACAAATATGTTGTGATATTTTTCAGGGTGGAGATCTAGACTTTAAAATTCAAGAATACAAAGATTCTGGGAAGATATTCACTCAAAGTCAAGTAGTAGAATGGTTTATACAGTTGTTACTTGGAGTCAACTATATGCATGAAAGGTACAGTCATTTAATATGAGAGCATTTAGCTTGGGAGGGGAGTGAATATGCTTACTGACTAGTAGCAGATACTCAGACAGAAATGAAACCATATGGATTGTCTTGTATTGGTATAAAGTTCTATTCACCAAAATGTTTTATTTAGTATATGTTGTATATCTCAATTATGATTAATTATCCCGCAAGAAAATTGCGCATTATATCTTTTAGTAGCACAGTGGTAGGTGTCTTTTAGTGTTAGACACACTTTTTCTAAGAGCCAGATTAAAAATGTATCACAATAGAAAGAGTTCATTGTTGTTAGAAGAAAATGGATTAAAAGTTTAAAACAGAGTCAGTTTTTTAAAGCGGAATCAACAAGGATGTCTTGCAGATACTTAATGTGAAGAATCCAATATATATGCTTGATGGACTCCAACTAAAATCAGTGAAGTTACATACATACCTTCTTTGAAAACAGACATCACTTTTAACAGAACATCAAAGATTAACTTAAAAAAATTCTGCAGGTGATCCAGACAGTGATATGTGGAGATCACACATGGTTTGAGTAGGACTAGTGTATATAAGTGAATACCTTCCTAGATCATATCCATGAGTGCAGTTCTTGCCTGCAATGTGATTTAGGCAGGCTGACTTCAGTGATCTAAGCAGTTCCCTTTTGCCAGTGTACTGGACATATGTGTGAGCCCTGTCTGATCCCCTTTCTACATCGTCCAGTGCTGTCACCTTTTCAGGGCTTGGGCAAAACTTGCTTGCCTGAACTTGAGTTGCAACAGGGCAATAGGTAGGAGAGAAGCCACGTGTCATCAAGACCACCCATTTCTGAGTTGAACTGAAGTTAAGCGTGTGGAACATGTTTGATCTAAACTGATGGATACCTAATGAGTTTTTGCACCTACAGAGTCAGACTGTAGAGGGAAAAGGGCAGAATGAATTGCTGTCCAGGATGCAAGAGCACTTGTGTTCCTACACGTCAGTTTATCCAGGGCTTGTACATGAAGTGCTTCCCAACAGACCGCAGTGATAGGAGCACAGTGAAGAGAGCTCTCTTGCAATGCTGTGCTCTCCAGCATTCACCACAGGCTGAAAGGACAGGGCAAAATGGAAATAAAAAACTCGACGATTTAACTAAACTATCAGTGTGGGGATTTTATTCTCTTTCTCGAACTCCAATTTAACACTTTATCATTAAAAGTTTTGGTACTTTGTAAAGTCCAATTTTGATGAAATCCTTCCTTTAATATAAGTGTTTAGAAGATGCGTTGTGCAGACTAATGCAGAATAATAATAACATTGCACTTGGACTAGGTGACCATTGTAGGTCCTTTCCAACTAAACAATTCTATTGTATGGGTTATTCTTTTTGTCTTTTGTTTTCTGTATTTCTTCATGCCTCTTTTATCTCATTTTCACATATGTCCCTTTTGTCTGCTCTTCTTTTTATATTACTCATCTTCTACTTGTTCTCAAAAAAACCTTCAAAACCAAATAAAATCTTAGAAATAAACTTTCTTCAGTAAATATGTATATTAAATTATTTGGTTTATTGAAAAGTAGGTTAATTCTCCAGTGGAAGCAGCAATTTGATTTTCTAAACAGCATTTAATTTTCTCCATTTGAATCATAGCTATTTAATAGTACCTCTCCAGACACTTACAAATGACTTCACAGTTTTAGTTTTATTTATATGTATTTGTTTGTATAATCTGTTATTTGAGTATGCATATTAAAAATTTAGATTTTTTTTCTTATTAGTTTAGAGCCAAACAATAGCTTAAATTGGAAAGGCTTAAAAGAATTTAGAACTACTTACAGAAATCAATTTGAAATACTAAAACATAATAACAGCCCTGTTTCTGTATAGGGGAGTCATACATGATTTCTTCTCTACTGATATAGAAAAAAGCTGTAATATATGTTTGAATTATGTCCTAATGCAAAGAAAACTTTTCCCTAGAACTAGAAGCTTGAAGGGTTTGTAACCTCTGGGTTGGGACTTCCTCATGCCATTCCTTAGCAAACCCAGCTGCTGTGGATGGGTGCTTTTATTTCAGAGCAGCAAAAATTGTTATTTCTGGTTTTAAACATAGACTATTCATTTGGTTGTCCTTCTTGCACAGCTTTAGATGAACGCCCATACTTTCTGAAAACTCTTATGCTGGAAACTTACTTTAAACCAGGACTTTTTGACTGCCTCAGTTTTTTTTTTCCTTTTTCTGTGATAACAAAAGATTATACAGGTTAGGCATTCCTGTCTTTTACTTACACTTCATGAATTCCAAAAAATGACGTAAATATCTTGTGGACATTGTGCTATCTACTGGCTGTTTTACATTATTGCAAAGATTTTTTAATTTGCAACCTGAAAGCTGACTTATCTAGAATTAAAAAGATTCAGTCTTCATCTGTATTTAATATAACCAGAGAGAGAAAGAGAAGTAAGGGAGAGGCAACATAGTTCAGTGGTCTTACCTAAATGGAGACAGCATGAAACCATCACGTGGTCTCTCTGGCATATGTGTAGTGCATCACATGTCAAGTGCACAAAATTAATCCCACAGCAATCAGGCAATGAGGCCATTGATTAATTTAACCTCACTTTGAATAAATCTGACTGTTATGTTATCCATGGCTTTGCTAATCTTTATGAAGAATTTATGAACACAGAAATTTTTAAAAGGTTACCGTTTATGTAAACAGCAGATAGTACAGGATTTAAACTTACCCAGAACCTCTTATTTCTCTTCATAGTTCTTCAGATAGAGGAAAGAGAAATTAATTGCCGAATATTTCACAGTAGTAAACTACATCAGCTTCCATCAGATTCACTTGTTGGTGGTTATGTTGCAGACAAAGCTTTATTCAAGGATGCTGCCCACTGCTCAGTGCTTTGTCCTGTTTCTTTATGACTAAGAGACAGCAAGCAGGTACTCTATGGAACATAGATATATTTACAGCCCAATTTAGAAACTGTCCCTAAGTGTCAATTTCTAACCAAAACAATCAGTCGATGGCTACTTCACTGTCTGTCAAGTTTTACTGGAGCCCAGTTAATTCATGTTACCTTTATAGGTCTGTCTTTTGCTGCAATAAAGAAGTCACACTCTTTCTTAAGAAGGATTTACAGTGCAGGCTCAATAATTTTTTCTTACTAGAATTAAAGTAGTTGTTTCAGGTAAGGCTTCATCTTGTAACTTGTTTTTCTTCTGATACATCATGGCAGAACAGGTTGGCTTGCATTGAGAGACATCATCATGCAAAGCTCCAAAGACTCAGCCCATATATTTCTTTGTCGTATTTATATGTGAAAGCATCTTATAATTATTGGTAATGCAAATAAGGTTCATCATAATAATAATTTTCATCATAATAATTTTCATCGCAAGATTATATCAACATTACATTTTAATTCAAGCTAATGTGACCCAAGCATCTTCTTTTCATCTCCTTTTCAAACAATATGCTACCAAAAGCTTTGTGGATAGTTTTTATATTTAAAGATACCTGTTATTAAAATAATAGATATTCAGGAAATGTTTAGGTTCAAAAATTCCATGGTTATATTTATACAAAGTAGTAATAATAAAAAAGGTTAAACCCTACCAATGCTCAACAACAGTATGCAAGAACACATATGAAAGAGAAGTTCTTTCAAAGGCTCTGTGTGATAAATTGTAAAGAAAGACTTTATGAATCTAAACTAACACAGCAAGATTTCTGTAAAACTGTGCATGTGTGTGTATATATATACTTATAAAAGAATAATAAATACCATCTTAATTTAATTTCCTTACTGATGTAATGTATGATGAGTACATGTATATTGCTCAAGAAAGCTGTCAAACAGAAAACAAATTATTTTTAAACAATAATTTATAAACATCAGTGGAGGCACACTGAATAAAACTTTAATTTTTCCCAGTGTGCAAACCTTCCTCTACAGGCATTTCTTTCAGGACACGAAATTGAAAGAAAAAAATTGTAGAAAAAATTGCTGTAGGAAGCATAAAGAACTCTTTTCTTTGACCCATAAAAATAGAAATATTTCTTTTTCATGCCCAGTCTATGTACATGCTGCAATGTCTTCTAGTATTATTTTTCATGGTTTTTTTTTTCATTTGTGAACTGAGTAGGTTGAATTTACTATTTTTTTCTCTTCTTGCAAAAATTATTTTCAAATGAGTTGTTAACTTAATTGTGTATTGAAATTGTGCTGCAGAATGCATATTTTCTATTCTTAATGTAGAAACTATTTTGGAAATAATTTCATTATGTCAATGCATAAGACTTTAATAGTTCAGTCAAATTTGAGATAATCTTTGAGGATTGCTCAGGAAAAATTAAAATGGATTAATATATTTGCTTTTCCTGCCCACATCTCAAGACATCAGTTGCTTCCTTTACATGATCTAAATGGCTGAATGACTACTGTATTTGTATTAGCAAATACAGTATGTATCAAATGCCATTCTAATCTCTTCTGAGCAGATCTGATAATTAATCTGCTGTGTTAGCAGTCATTTTAAAAGCGGATGAATTCTAATTTAGTTGAAGTTATAGGGAACAATACTTTTGGAAGCATTATTGACAAGAATTAGTTGAGAACATGTTTTGTAGAGATGTTCCGTTTTCCTAAGAGGTTGCAGAATTACTGTCGCACATGTAAGATTTCTAGAAATTGAGAGGATGCTGTATATCCTTAAATGCTGTGTGGCTTATGATGTTGTTTCAGGCTTTGATGGAAAAATAAGTCTGTAAAAGCTAATTGTTCTTTTCCTTTTAATCTCTGTCTTTTTAAAGTTCTTTTGTCTTCCACACTATTACTGTAAAAATTGAACTAGCCTAGTCTATATACATATTTGTCTTTCAAATAATACTTTTTCTGCAAAGGAGAGTTCCCTGACCTTTGAGAATCTCTTATTGCTGTTTTTCTCATCACTTATTCTCTTGTGAGACATCTCATTCCCCTGGCAGAAAATAAGATGTAATGCTTTTAAGACGATTCAGATAGGAAGACTTGCCTTTGTCCCTTCCTCTGCAGCTCATGCTAAGTCTGTATCTGTATTCTTAAGCTGGGATCCCCAGGTACATTTTTATTATCCTGGCTGCTTAGGCTCTCATCCTGCATGTGGGTACCTGTGAATGCACCTCTGTGTTTATATGAAGCTCCTTAATGCCATCGTCTGTGCGTTGTCACTTGCAGAATTAGCCTGTAACAGTGGTGGGCTAGCCTTTTGAAAAAGTTAAATACTAGAAATACTTAATACATGACTGTGAATGCTTCCAGTTGGATGAGGTTGAATTTCCTTTTATATTCCAGACGGATACTTCACAGAGATTTGAAAGCGAAGAATATATTTTTGAAAGATAATCTTCTTAAAATTGGTGAGATTTCCATACTTTTTAAAGATATATTTTGGTATGATAGAACAGTCTAGCAGATGTTTTGTCAATAAGGAGATTTAAAGAAAATCATGTCTGAAATAGCATTTTGATTTGTGGTCAAACATTTATTTGACAGTCAGACACAGGAGAGGCAGTGAAATCTCTAGCCTTGAAGGTACTTTAAGCTTGGCTGGACCTGGACCTGAGCAGCCTCATGAAACTTAATTGCAGCCAGGGGTTTGAATTAGATGGCCTTTGTGAGACCTCTTTAAACCCACATAGTTCTGTGATGTTATGCTTTTGTGGTGTTTTTATTTTGAAGAATTACAGAAGATCAGTTTTTCCATTATTTTAAATACTGACAGGTTTTTTTGGATGTACAGTCATGTCTAACAATAAACCAAAAATGTTTATATGATATAGATTTATATTAATAAGTTATTGGTGTTGCTTATATTTTTAGGAGACTTTGGAGTTTCTTGTCTTTTGATGGGTTCATGTGATCTGGCAACCACATTTACTGGGACACCATACTACATGAGTCCAGAAGTACTGAAGCACCAGGGATATAACACAAAATCTGATATTTGGTGAGTAGTCAGCTAATTTAGTTTCATTAGGTATTTATTTTCTAGGTCAGCATTTGGTGTTATTCAGGAATTACTCTTTTTTTTTTTTTTTAAGACTTTCTCAGTAGGGTGCTTCTACTTCTCCATTAAAACTAGTTCAGGAGATTTGAATCATATGTTGCCAATCTGAAGCCTTGCCCTTTATGTTAAGAAGCATGTAGTTTGCTATTATTCTGGGTTATCTGGAACTTTAAAGAATAGTATGTTTTCAGGTCTGGTCTCGGACATGGTACAGGATGATTGTAGGCAAAGTTCAGGTTTTGCTAGGAAGGGGGAAATCTCTTTTTTTCTCGTATTGAGATAGATGAATTGAAAGAAGCAACTTTCTGTGAAACTTCTAAGTGGATGAGCAAAGAGTGACTCCTGGCTGAGAGGATAGCAGAAGGATCTTCTTAGGAACTGAATTGAAAAATATTGGCAAATTTTAAAAGGAAGAAAGTACTTGCAAGTGGAAGTTGAAAATGAGAATAACTGTAGTGTTAGAATGGAAGCAAAAAGGCACTCTGTTTTAAGAAAGGTTCAAAAGTAGAAAGAAAAATGTCAGTTCTGCACTTAGTTGGCATGAAAATTCTTGAGATCAGGACTTCTGAAGTGATGATTAAAGGCTTTAGGAAACTTTTAGGTGTGCAGGCACTCTTACAAGCCAAGATGAAAAATGGGTTTTTTTGGAATGGGAAAATGTCTGGTTTGTTTATATGGGTGTCCTAAAACGTCTCATGTTTTAAGATTATAGTTAAAGCTATTGGGTTTTTTTTATTCTGTCACAGTATTTTTATATGTGAGGGTCTTTGCTTTTTTTGTGAGGTGTTTTAGTTGTTTGGGGTTTTTTTTCTGTAGGTGTGCATATCACAAGGGTAATTTTTTTATAAATATTTCAAATCATGAAAACTCTTTGTAAAACATTTGGCCACTGAAATACAGTGTTTTTTACTTGATAATTTACTCTAGTTTCAGCTCAGTTCTGCCTTTTCAAAATAAACTTGTGACTGCAGGATATAATTCTGAAAGTGGAAAGCAATCATCTACACTTTCAGATGATGGCAACCATTTTTCACAGTTAACACGTTCAATCCAGTCAACGAATGTGTCATGAATCTCATCTCATGGTCTCTGTAGCTGACTGCTATGGATTTGATGTCAGATTCTCTCTAGTTCATGTGTATCAAAACAAATATCAGTTAATATGTGTCGTCAGTAAAAATATATTGAGAGAAGATTTCAAAAGATGTCAAAACAAGTCAATAGACAGGGAAGCCTGCCTTTTGTGCTCTTTTAGTGTAAGGAATAATTGCTTTTATTGCAGTTGAAATGGAATGTAAAATACATGTTTAAGTTCTATTTGTGGTTACTAGCTTCAATCCATGTAAGTAATTGAATTGTACAGAGTAAATGCAAGCAGAGTTTGTTCCAATATTTTTATAAATGATTTTTATAAATTTCAGAATTTACAAAAACATAGGAAAAAAAAAACCTCACCCCAAACTCAGTAGCTCCTAGCTTTCTGCTCTACTTTATGCATTTTGTAATCTTTCCAAAGCATGACCAAGAGCACTTACCTGAGAGTGGAACTGCCTTCAATAGGAGCTTCTTGGCCCTCACTGTAGTGGCATTAAGGGCAAAGTGTTTCCTGACTCACTAGTTCTCCAACCTACAAACACCTTCTTTTTCTGAAGCCAGGAAACTCTCTTTTCATCAGGACTCATTTTATTGATTGATGTTCTCATCATTTCTTCTTTTAATTTTTTAATAATGATTCTATTTGATTTTTTTTTTTCATTTTCCCCATTTAACAGGGCCCAAAAGACAAGAGATCCCCGAGTATACAAGGAACACACCCTGGAGGCTCCAGATGAGATTGAGTCCTTGGGCCACTGTGCAGCAAGTTCAATTGCTCACGGAGAATCATATACTCATAGAATGGTTTGGGTTGGAAGAGACCTTAAAGACCACCTACTTCCAACCCCCCTGCCATGGACAGGGACACCTTCCACTAGATGAGGTGGAAGCCCCATCCAACTTGGCCTTGAACTCTCAGTTTGAATCCATTCCTCCTTGTCCTATCACTACAAGCCCTTGTAAAAAGTCTCTCTCTGGCTTTCTTGCTGGCCCCCTTAGGTACTGAGAGGCTGCTCTGAGGTCTCCCTGGAGCCTTCTCTTCTCCAGGCTGAACAACTGCAACTCTCTCAGCCTGTCTTCATAGGAGAGGTGCTCCATCCCTCTGGTCATCTTCATGGTCCTACTCTGGACTTGCACCAATCGGTCTGCATCCTTCTCATCTTGAGGGCCCAGAGCTGGATGCAGTACTCTGTGTGAGGTCTCACAAGAGGGAAGAATCGCCTCCCTCACCCTGCTGCCCATGCTTCTTTTGATGCAACCCAGGACATGATTGGCTTTCTGGGCTGCAAGCACACGTTGATGGGACATGTTGAGCTTCTCATCAACCAACATCCTCCAAGTCCTTCTCTTCAGGACTGCTCTCTTTCTCTGGCCAGTCTGTATTTGTGACCTAGGTGCAGGATCTTGAAATTTGCCTTGTTGTACTCCATAAGGTTGGCATGGGCCCACCTCTCAAGTCCATCATGGTCCCTCTGGATGGCATCCCTTACCTCCAGCATGTTGATGATACCACAAAACTTGTTGTTGTCAAACTTGCTGAGGATACACTCAATCCTTCTGTCCATGTTGCTGACAGTGGTGCTAAACAGTAGTGGATACAGACCCCCGAGGAATGCCAAGGAGTTGCCCCAGTCTTTTACATTTACCTGAAGTGATGTTCTCTCTTCAGCCTTGTCAATCTGATCTCTAGCAGGACTCAAAATATTACACACAAAAATTCAGAATTACAAAGGTTCCATGTTAAATGTAAGATAATGTAAAATATCTTCTGCAAAAGACAGTGCTATCTCACTATGTTATCATGGTTGTCTCACTGTTCACTCCAATTAATCATTGTTCATTGGAAAGACCTTGATTTATGCTGCATTAAAGATGTGCTCTAAAGACACATTGTGCTTTTCAGATTCACTGAAATGTTCTGCAAATGGCTCTTCAAAACTGGTTTCAATATTCATAGTACAGCAGCTGGTGCAAGAAGTGTTGTCCTTTATAACCCAAGCTCAATAGATGGGAAAAAGCTTCATGTTTTACAGTTTTTACATATGGAAGTTCTGCAGTTAGGCTCAGAGAAGCTGCAGCATTTTTGCTTGTCATCAGTTAAAATTTCAGGGCTGGAGTTCTTTGCTATTCCATGCTTTATGTCAAATCTAAATTCACATGAGGCAAATTAAAATTGTCTCACATGTTTTCCTCAGCATCCCTAAGCCTGGACTGGCCAGGCTGTAAGTGAAAGCCTTTGTAGATAACACAGTTTGGGGTTTCTCCTTTCCGTGTGAGGAGCTTCCTCAGGGAGCTGGTCTCCATTCAGCAGTTCACCAACCCCTCTACCCATCAGTGCTTCTCCCTAAGAGCCAAAGCAGTGCCGGCACCTGAGCTGAGACAGTGACTGACCCAAGGACAGGTCGGGGATCAGTCAGTGATGTGTGTATGTGCAAGTGGTAATTGGACTCACTGGTACACCAGCACAGTGTGACCCAGAGGCACTGCTGTGCTGGTGTCCTGGTGTCCCTTCCTGGTCTTATGGACTGCAATAAGGGACTGGCACTGGTGTTGGGGGTTGGCAGGAATTCCCATGGCACCAGTACTATGGCACTGCATTCATCTGCCAAGCAAACTGAAGCAAACAGTTACCAGCAGTAACGTTTCTCTCTTCTTTTTAAAGATATGAGCATATAAGGTAAACTTCATCCAGGAACTTTTCAGCGGATTTGTGCATATTGTACATTAGAAATTGTCTCAGAGGCAAAAATTATAACAGAAATACTTACTGAAAAGCAAATACTTTTTTCCTTTTTTTCCAAAGTAATGTCACAATCATTCACAATCACATGTAAATCCATTGTACGTAAATTGGGCTACCTACATCACAGATCTTGTGACTTTGATTTTATTGTGCTTGCTTGTCTGTGCTTTTCCCCCAGTTTGTCTTTTTCTTTAATATTAACAATCAAAAAATGGCCTTTTTTTTTTTTTTGCTGCCAAATTTTAGTTACAAAAAATAGCAGTAAACCAGTGAAGACAGTGGCTGAGATAGCTGTGATGGTATATGAGTACATAGAATCATACGTTATCTCAGGTTGGATGGAGCCCATAAGGATCACTGAGTCCAATTCCCTGCTCCTCAGAGGACTACCAAAAACTAACTCATAGGACTAAGAGCATTATGTTCATCATGCTTCATGACAGCTTCCTTCTGTACGTGGTGATAGAATTTGTGTCCACCTTCTATTTTCCAGCCACTCTACTGACAGTGTTCAGGCAGGAGCAATGTTGAGGCTGAGGTGATGGGGCTGGGGAAGATAGCCAGCATGGGGTTCTCATTTAAGGGCTGATGAGTGAATATGAAGAAATTAAATTCAGAAACATATTCCTCATATTCCTCTGAAGCCAACAAATTCTGAAGACTTTCTGCTATGATCAGACTGAGAGATATAAGCCACAAAGGTATTTACATTTACATTATTGGCTTTTGGAGTTGAATTTAAAAGCTAACTTGGATCTTACAGCCTTGGAAAAACTATAACATTTTTTGCAAAAAAGATCAGAAGATGTTAAAAGGACAAGAATGCTTATGGAAACATTTAGCACCAAAAACCTCAGGGTGGTTTCTCCTGAGAAGGAAAAGATACAGGTCTGTCAGTCAAGATTGTACAGAACACACTGAAGCCTGTCCAGATGATCCATTTTATGGTGTAATTGAGCATAAGCAGCTGCAGTGTGAACTAGTCATACAACAATTTTGCTAAAGTTATGTGCTATTTAGGAACTTTGTCAAACGTGTTTATGAATATAGGGAGTCGTCAAACCAAATGTGTTGGCTGGATAGTTTAATGACTATTTTAGAATTTTATAACATTGGCAATTATGTGGGCTGAGATTATAAAAGTAATTAAATTATATGTCTGGATCATGTGCAGATTGGTTATGGGAATAGGGAAGAAATTTTCTCTTGCTCCTTACAAGGTGCTTAGACCAGAAATGTAGAAACACAACTGAGTTTTGAGGCAAAAGCTTGGTGCAATTGCAGCTCAGCAGCTGTCCTGAGAAGAAATAACCTTGCTCTGGGACCCAGGGCAGCATTTCTCAGCTTAGGAGATACTTATTTAATTTCAAAGTTTCGTGTCCTGCAGTAAAAACTTTATTCTTTTCTCTTTTTTTTTTTTTCCTTTATTTGTCTTTATGGGACAGATGGGGTTTTCCCTGGGTAGCCTGTTCATGGTCCTGGCTGCAGCAGAATGCGCTGGGCATTCTTTTCATCCTTCTCCAAAGTCTCAGGTGTAGTCAGAGTACTAAACTAGACGAATAAATCAGCTTCCCTGATGCGACAAATCCAGTGTTCTTAATGGCTCATTAAGCAATTTTTAGCTGCCAGAACCAAGCAGCCTCCAAAACAGATTGACTCTGCAGAAAGAAGTTATAGTACAGTCTGTCAGGTTGGGATTTTCCTTTGGTTTTTTTCTTTTCTCTGGCTTATTTCCATATTTATTTGATGGTTTTAGATGCTATGTGCATAGGGTTTTTTTGTTGTTCTTTTTCAGTATTTTCTCATATAGTAATTATTTTGTTTCAGAGTTTGAACATGCATCATAAATATAGATCATGATCTGTGTGTTACTGTTTACTAGTTTTGGAAGTTTGAAAGCTGTTTGACAGTTAAATCTTTAAAAAACTAAGCAATTGTTTGTGTACCTCATTAGCTGGTCTTTAGACAGTCCCTAGCATAAATTCACTGCTAATTGTTTTCACATACTGCTTGAAAAGTACCAGTGAGTGGAGCATCCTTATTCTCTCTCCCTTATTTGCACCGTATGTAGATCCTGTGTTTCAACTTTAAAATTATTTGCTCTTGTTCTTTTATTACTAGGTGGACCAAAACAATTCTTCTCCTTTAAACAGAATGAATAATTGAAACTTTATTCATTGCTTGCTTTCAAAGATAATGTTTATATCCTTTTCTTGAAAACCATTCACCCACACATACTTCTAATTATTATTACTATGCTTTATTTTCTTACTACTTCTGTAAATTATAAATACCACAGTCAAATACTACATTAAGATATTTAAGTTGGTCTTCAACTCTGTCTGGCTCTCACCAGCATTTTCTATGACCTTACTCAAGTCAGTCATTGGTGTCTCGGCTCTCCTGAGTGCAAACTGGAGGTAACACTGTGCATCCTTCAAAGCCTGGACAAATCAACACCACTGTTTTTTAAAATACACTTGTCAGACAGAACCTGGTTGAAGTGCAAACTATTATAAATAGTCATTATATAAATTATTATGAGAGTGTTTATTTTAAAATGTTGAACTTGGTGATTTTTTATGATTGCCATTAGGACTGGTGAATAGGGTGATGCAAAAGCAAAAGGCCTTTTAAAATTGTTTGCAATCATTTTTCCTGGTTTTTAACAATTTAAAACTGACACTGGTTCTTGGCTAGGTTTCCAGACCTACGTGTTCAGATTTCTTCTTGTCTTCTCCAAATAAAATTTTGAGGAAATTTAGTTTTAGATGTTGCGATATGATGCTCTCACCTAAAGTTTCTTATTTCTTTGAGTACAAACTGATTTCATAATCTGTTTTGAGTATGTGGCCAAATGAGTGAAATCACACCAGAAGACACTTCTGTTATTTCAAACTGGCATTATTTAATTTGAACTTGAATTTTAGCTTCAGTCTGTTGTCAGAAATTAGTCTGCAAAACCAATTTAACCAAACCTATGTCCAAACACTACTAAACTGTTTTCTCAGTCAGTCACTAATTAAAAATTTGTATTCTTTACTTTACTCTTTAATGAGTAACTGCTTAATGTAGTTCATCTCATGGGGTTTTACTTTATTTTTACATACATACATATATATATATGTGTGTGTGTGTGTGTATTTATTTACAGAATCTGTGGAAATAGAATGTTGATTCATCCTGTTTATAAATGTATCAATTTGTGACTTGAATAAAAATATCTTAGATTAAAAGGATACTATGAAAATGAAATATCCTTCCCTGGAGAAAAGGGCATACAATTGAGATTTTACTTACTGTAATGTCAGTATGCATACTACTTTCAAAAATATTGCTTATGCTATTCCTATTTCTTTATTTTTCAAGGTCTCTGGGATGCATTTTGTATGAGATGTGCTGTATGAACCATGCATTTACTGGACAGAATTTTTTGTCTGTTGTGATAAAAATTGTGGAAGGTGATACACCTTCTCTTCCTGATAGATATCCAAGCAAACTGAATGCTCTGCTAAGCAGGTATGTTATTTTCTTGTTTAGTGGGTTTTTCAGTTAGTTTGGAAAATCTCTTAATTATTAATTTTGTTTTTTAATGTTCCAGCATGTTAAATAAGAATCCTTCATTGAGACCAGCAGCAGCTGAGATCCTAAAAACTCCTTATATTGATGAACAATTAAAGGTATGTAAGGAAAACTGATAGCTGTACACTTACCATTTGAGTATGCATTTTGCAAAAACAGAATGGAAACAAGGAAAACATGTTGAGAAAAAATAATTAGATAACAGCTCATTGGAACATTAATCCAGGGGACTTTCAGAGATGTATTACAAATATGACTGAGGGAGCGAGGCAGTGAGAAATGAAGCCCTTGTCACTTGATATGCTGAATTTATCTCCTCTTAAATGTTGTGAGCAACAAGGAAAACAGACATTTATGTGTAACAAGTGCAGATCATTTGGGCCTGGATATATATGTCTCTAAACTGTTCTGGTTAGTAATAATTTTAATGAAAACCAATGCATCTTGCTCTTTTGGCCCCTGCTTCAGGGTATATATTATTTGGCTTTATAAGAAGGTGGGGAAGGAAACTGCTTAGTCAGGTTTTACATTAGGACTGCATTGGGTCATAGCTGAAGAGTCTGAATAACTTTAGCATCAACTGTTGATACCCCTTCTATTTTATTTCCTTGCAGAAAATACAGTACAAGTTCACAAACATGACTGTGAAAGACAAGGCACTTAACTGGCAGAAAGAAACTGCTCCCATTTTTGATGCTGTGTAAGTATTTTTACCAGTTTTATGGGCAGCAGTATATGAAATTACAGTGTTGCCAAGTAATATAATTAACACTTCTGTTAATCTTATAGTGCTTTATATCCAGAGGGACCCATTCCCCAGAAATACAGAAGAGAAACCTTGTTAGTGAGACACATAATTTGTGGATCAAATATTTTTATTATATGACTGTGTGAATTGTGGATGCATGTGTAGTATATGCTTATATTAATTTAGTACAAATTGGTATGTAAATTATGACCTTTGTCTTTAAATTTTCAAGGCTTAAGTTGTCATTTTAGTTATGTCAGGATCGTTTATAGTGCTGCTGTTTCTGTACCTACTAATAATTGAATGTGAAAGCTGTGTTTCCTAAATGACACCAAGCTAAAAAGCATATAAACTTAAACTAATTTTAATCTAATACATTTGTAGGATACTGTTATATTTGTCTTGTAACTATAGTGAGAAATTAAGGTTCATGATACTTCTTGGCCCTAACATCGGTGGTGTCTTTGCACATGATCTCTCTCTTAAGCACTGAATATATATTAAATTATTTAATTGCATTAAATTATCATGCTGCAATGTTTAAAGCAAATGTCGGTATGGGCAATTTAATTTTGCCCTTGTAAATTAGCTCTGCAGTTTCATTGGCAGCTGGCTCTCCCCTTTGCTTCCAATCCCTGAGTTTTCTGTACAGGTTTTGCTCAGTTAGAAGCTAGCATGCTCAAAACCAGGAGTTTGTAATCCTGTGAGGAAGCAATGGATGTCCTTGCTTCTTGTTTCCTCTGACTAACTTCCAAGTCTGTAACAGATATCTGAAATTTCTTTTGAATTATTAGGTAACAGCAATAAAGAAACCCACACTCCAGTCCAGGATTAGCAGTGCTTTTGAGGCAATAGGCCTTTCCCCTTTGATTTTTTGTGACCTCCGCTCTTGGACAGGACCCACAGTTTTGCAACTGTGGTCACTTTGCAGATGCTGCCAGTTCTGCTGCTTGCAGTCATCCCTTCAGAAGAGGTGACCGTCTTCAGCTTTTCCAAATAAAGTGTTGTTTACTATCAGTGGCAGGGAGAAAGCAGAGTACAGACAGTTGGATTCACATAGCAAAATCTTCTGTACATCATTTTACCCAGTATAACTACTGGTAGTGTATCTGTAGGCTCTCGTCTCTACAAATTGTGGTTTGGGTTTCTGCCCTGTCACTTCTGTCCTTGCTGTCTCTTGTTGACAGATAAGTCTCTGTCTTTTTATGAGACCAAAGCTCTCCATTTTGGTGTGAATAGCTACTTTTGGTATAGATAGGTTGTTGAACTTTGCAAGCACTGATGTAAAATCCAACAATATATATTCAATATATTCAAGTTGTTTCAATTAGCTTTGAGAAGACTCCTGCCTTTCCAAATTAAATATAGTTAAGTACAGAGAAATTCCTCAGAGATATACCATAAATAATTTTGTGGCACTGAAATCTTGCCCAAATATTACTCCAATAGTATCTAGGTTATATTGAGTATTTAATGCTTGCGGAAACATAGAGTATGAGAATCTTCAAGGAACTTTTAATCCATGCCTTTATCTTGTGGGTGCAAGATTTCAAATTTTCTATATGCACCAAAAAGATTGCAGCTGCTTTGAGGAAGCAGCGTTGTTACCTGCCAAGTATATACTCAGACTTCAAATACCCCCATGCTTCTAAAGCAGACTGATAAAAACAATTTCTATTGTCTGTGATATATACTAAATTCTATACCTGATGCATGGTCACTATTTTGAATATATGGAATCTCATCACCTTCCATCATTTATTGACCTAGCTAGCATATGGGGAGGACATTCATGTATATCCCAGAATCTGTAACTATACTTGTTCAAAAGCAAGTATCTAGTCTCTAAGATGAAAAGCAAATTCTAACTACTTTCTGGTTTTATACTTTCATTAAAAGGAAACAGAAAGTCAGCTGCTGCCATGCAGAGGTCCAGAGTTCCCATAAATTGTGAAACAATGAATGACAACTGCTTTTGTTTGAGAATGGAAATTTACCTGGAGGTTTTAAAATTCAAGACATTAATTTGAGAAAAAAAAATCCTAGGAGAAACTTCCCTATAAATTAGCCTCTCATGTGCTACAGTGTGATTAGTTTTGCCCAAGTATTTGAAATATGGAAAAAATCATAATCTTATCATGACTTTCATTGTACTTATGAGAACACTAGCTGTCTGTATTGCTACTGGTAAGCAAAATGCCAAATAATTTCTGCAATTTCCAGATCTAAAGAGGCAGGTAAAATGAACTAAAAATACCTGGGTAAAAATGATAGAGAGTTGAAAAGAGGAGGAGAAAAATTTAAACATAGTGAATTCTCCACATTTACTGTAATGAATCAATACTCTGATCTCAATGTTGTACAAACAGTTTCTTGTAATGGTGTCCTCCTCAACCATTGCTACTTTATATTTAAAATTTTAAAAAAGTAATAAAATATTGCTTTTTTCTCACCAGGAATTTTTTTAGCCATGTATGGTTGAGTCTGGTTTCTTCTAGTAAATGCCTCTGATGGCTTACTTTATTCATATCCCATGCAAGTCATAAATTTTAAATATTTAAGTAAGCATAAAGCTGTACAAGTTCAGCTTTGACTTGAATGAAAAAAATGGGTCTTTTTACCCAGGAGATTCTTATAATTTAAATTAGAGTTTTTTACAGAGGACAAGAAATATGTCTACATTATTCATACTTGAAAGTTAGTTCCATTCTTATGAATAATTGAACTCTTCTTGTCTATGTCCTTAATATTTCATATTTCAAACTAATATTCATATCTTTGCACTATTTGAAAAGCATGATGAAACCTTCTCTGCTCATTTATTAAAATCCTGATTTCAAAATGATAGTCCGGAAGGAGTGTTACAATTTGTATGATTACAAACCTGGCTCTTAGATTATCGGAAGTGAATTTATCTCGTAAGGGCAAAAATAGTAATTTGAAATTAATACTTGTTATCATAAATACATGGCAAATATATATTGATGTACGTGAAACATGACTGCCAAGGCATTTCAAACAATGGTTGAATTTTTGTAATTGCTGTAGGATGTGAGATAAAAATCTGAGGTTAGTATCCTTTTTCAGGTAAAGGGCTAATATTGCTCTCCTTTGTTGATAAATACAACTGAAATACGTAAGTCAATAATTCATGCTCAGCTTTCAGAGATGGTCTATGGAGACCGTTTCACCAGTGAATTGTTATTATTGATTAGGACCAGAAATTCAAGAGGACAACATGATAATTATATCTGTCATTAAAGACTCATTAATATTCTCTTTTATTCTAGACAGCTTGTAACAATCGATGTAAAATGTACAAGCAATATTGCTTTTTTCTGTGGCTCTCACTTAGAGACTGCCTTTGTACTTTGAATATACCCAATAATGAAGCCTGACAGGGTAAATATTTCACTGTGCTTCAACATTTATTTTTCTAAGGAGATGACTTTACCTTTTCCATCCTCCCCTGAAATGATTCACATTCTTCACAAATCCAAGTTTAAATATTTCAATTTAAAAGAGTAATTGCTGTCCAAACTAAAGTCTATTTAGTCTGTTATACTCCCAGTGATTTTCTAATTATTCCCTCTGAAATGTCACTGTGTTTCAATATCAAATCAAAATACTGAATATTTATCTTTTTATATGAAGATGGGTTTGCACATGTTTCATTTCAGGCAGAGGAAAGTTCATTTGCAAACTCTGCAGGAACTGTCTGAAGTACAGAAAATGACACCATGGGAACGAATGCGGCTGAGAAAGTTAAATGCTGCAGATGAGAAAGCAAAGAAGTTGAAGTAAGTTGTGCCCTAACCATGCAATTTTCCCCATCCAACAGTCTAATGAGAGAGTTAGAATTGTCAAGGTAGAAATAAAAATAGAAAGGATCTTCAGTTACTCAAAGTGAATGGGGATTTTGGATGACAAAAAATCATAGTAAATATTTATGTAAGAAAAAAGTCAGAGCATTAGCCCAAAACTGATACTTAGAGCACTGTGTTTCTGGTTAAATAAGTATATGAGAGATTTTCAGATGTGTTACAATAGGAGGCTTTTTTTACTGACTTGTTATTTTAAGAATTGAACGGTCTCAGGAGTTGGACATTTAGTTACAATCCAGCTTTTGTCAATTGTTTTGGCAGCAGAGGTTTTCCAATAGAAGTTAATATCTCAGAGGATAGTCCTATCAAAGGATCACGTGGGGGTAATGGACGTGCCATAAAGGCTTTATGATTTCTGTTTTTTCATTAATGAGTAAGGCATAATAAAAGGTTTTGGAGGACGTTATGTATTGTTTCTGATGGAATATGAGAAACAGCTGGAAGGGTATGTGTCTATGCATGTTGATTAGTTTTTGTTTGTTTTTTTTTTTAAACCAGAATATATTGTTTTGATGACACATTTTGTATTTTCCCAGTTAAAAATATTCAGTGATTTATTTGGTATAAATGAAAATTGGAAGAGCACCACATTAATTTTAATTAATTTTTAATGTTTTCTTCTAAAGCATTTTGCAAAGTGCAATGTAAGTTAACAAATATTTATTCGGTATTTATAGAGGGTAATAGAGGGAATCATTCTTTTTGATCATTAGAATTGGCATCTTAACCCTGTTGTGCCAAAGCATGTCAGCAATTTGGTAAGACAGAGATGCCCTAGTACAGAAAAATATTGTGTGCTGAAGTTGGAATTTATGGCCTCAGAAACTCTGCGGTACATATACCTGCAAATAATAGTAGTTGCAGTTGAGCAAATGTGTTCTGTAAAATCCCATCCTAGCAATACTTGAGCTAGCTTGTGACCCCCATGCCCAAAATCTAGAAACAAAGAACTAAAGGCCTTCATGTCCTTTTGGAAAATATGTCTGAAGACCATTTGTGTCTGACTGAAACCATTGCATTTGGCGCATACATTTATTCTCATTTTAGAAAAAAACCTCCTTGAATTGAAACCACTGTATAAAAAATATTAAATTTAACACCTCTTCTGCATGGTGTTTTCAGTAATATGGTAGGCCAATTCTTGTACCAATGTGAAATTTATAAATAGGATGTCTGTCTCACTTTGTTAAAATGAATGGAGATTAGGAAGTAATAACTAATTGCAGGATAGTTCTAGTTTGCTTTTAATTTTCTTTACTTTCTTGCATTTTGATGTTTTCTATTGAGATTTTCATTGGGATTTTTTTCCTCCCAGCAACAAAATTAAATGTATTTGTTTTGTAATATAAAGGCAACATTAATATTCAAACCCTGTCAGTCATGAATCTTTAAAATGGATCTACATGGAGCTTTAGATTATTGTCAGCTGATCTGACTGAAAATATTTGAAACAATGCAAAAATGATACCTTCTCAGACTGGAGATCTGCTTTCAGCAGTGCAAACCTAGAGCTGGATGGGAAGGGAATATAGTAATAGAAACTGGAAAAACTGGAAAAACTCAATGCTTAATGTAGCTTTTAGTGCTTAATGTAGCACCTGTCTTAAGTAGTTCCATACAGAAAACCGCAGCTACCAACTCCTGCAGATGAAATGTTCAAAGCACACAAATGTTGCCTTCCCCTCTACAGCTGAAGGGTCCCTGCACTACATAGTGGAATAAAGCTCAAAGTATTTAAGACCTTTGGAAGAAATAAAAAAGACTGGGACTAGTAATTTATTAATTCTTAATTGTATTATGCAAGTTGTGAAAGTAAAATATAATGGTGTTTGGAAATAAGATCTGAAATCTCTTCGAGTGCATGAAAGCTAACCTTTAGTACATGCCATGAATGTTTGACTACATGGGAATTTCATTATGGAATCTGCTTTTACAAGATCCTTTTGTGCACACCCTGCTATCACATCCTAAGCACAAGCATTCTGTATTTACAGACAGCTGGCAGAAGAAAAATATCAAGAAAATGTCAAAAGAATGCAAGATTTCAGGTCCCGTAATTTTCAGCAGCTGAACGTCAAGGTCCTGTGTGTAAGTATAGGCTGTTGTTTTGGAGGCCTCATTTATGTGCATCCAGTGTACAACACTTTTCTGTTTCCCACATGCTTTCTTTAGCACTAGAGGCACAGTCCTGTTCTGAGACTAATAATTGGAAAGCACATCAAAGTATGGACTGCTTAGCTGAACCTGTGAATCTGGAGGGAGGGAAAGTGCATTCAGTTATTCAGATATGGTTCAATGGGCTCTCTATTCATTGCACAAATTTCTTTAAGTCACCCTTAAATCTAAATCTGCTCTCTGAAATGTTTTTACTGACTATGTGGCATCAAAGTTCAAAATACGTTAATTTTCAAGATGTTTAGAATTGTAATCCTTTTAGCACTAATTTGGCATGGCTATGTATTCTTTTCATTTGGTTGAGAATACTAACACTTCAACTGGCTTTTGAGTAGGAATGAATCCTTGGAATGACTCCCCAGTGTAAGTTGTTGTCCTTTGCTTTTAAGCTATCTGCAACAGAAGATGGACTTGTTCCATTCTAGCACCACATCTAATTGTAGAGAGAACCATGTGCATTTGGAAATAGTCAATGAAAGCATCACAGAAATAATGAGGTTTCATGTGCTTTGTCTTCTACCATTTCTTTTGCATGCATTCTGTTTTCTATTTCCCATTAGAAATGGGAGAAAAATGTATGGAGAAAAAAAATATGTTAAATCTCTCTCTGCTTATGGCTGAATGTTAGGATTTTATTTTAGTATTTGCCCAATGTAAGTCCCAGCAATTGTGTAGATCAGAGCAACCATTGTATTGAGATCCTGCTGAAAGCTCTAACGGTACCTGTTTCTCCATGCTGCTTCATCACTGGACTAAGGAATCTGATGAGCAGACTTCAAAACACGTCATTCATTCTCAGCCAGTCATTACATGCGACTGCGTGTCTGTAGGACATGATGAACCAAGTGGAAATGAGACGAGTGAACTCTGCATGTCTGAACTTACAGACCGTGGTAAGAATTCAAAATTTGATGTTGAAATGAAAATTCCTATCAAGAAAGCAAGATTTGTTAAAGTGTCGTGGGGAAACTGCAGTTTAAAAAGTGGTCAGATTTGTAAGGTTGCCAAAAAAATTAAAAAGAGGAAAGGAAAATAATCTAGGTGGATGTATGTAGAGCAGATGTACAGCAAGGTTATATGGTAGGAGATCTGTGTTTCCAAAGTTTGGGTGACCTGTGAGCAGAAACGGTCATGACCGTACTTCTTCCAAATGACATGCTGAATTATAAGGAAATAGCTTAAACTTTGCACATATGAAATGACTGCTGTTAGAAAAACATTTCTTAAATTATCTCTCCATTGCAAAAATGAATACAAGAATTCAGAGTGTTTGCACCTTTGGTACTCTTTGATGCCATTTTCTTTATCTTTAACAATGAGAGAAGCAGATGGAAATGCTTTAAACTCTGCTTATTTATACTTCCTAAATACTTAGCTACTGTCTAAAGAATGTGAAGTACTAGATAACATGTATTTTTCTGTAATAGACAAAAAATAGTCAAGGTTTTCGAAAAGGGTCAGACTGTGGAAATGCTGTGCTTAACGAGGAAAGACTTTTTAAGATCACATTTATATGTTTTGTTTCTACAATGTTCTGGAATAATGTCTAAGTCTTAGATATTGAAAAATCATTGTATAAGCACTATTATGGTGAAAGATTTTTAACTGGATTAAAATCTTGCAAGTATGCATTAATATACTTTTAAAATATGAAATATTTAAAAAATAACAAATATTTTAAAATTTTAAAGATGAAAACTAATAGCACTGCTTTTTAGTGTCGGTTTATGTACATCTGTGAAGGTACATTTCATCAAATTAAAGGCATCAGAGTCTGTTTGTTTGTGGTGGAGGTGTTTGGGATTTTTTTAAGAGCTTTTTTCTCTCAATGTACCCTCATTTATGTCTGTGTAGCTGCTGTTTCACAGTATGAGGAGAGATGACCTGTGTAGGAGAGAACCCAGCTGCTACAAATGCATCCTGGGGGGAGGGTGGGGAAACGTGCAAATAGAGGAGCAAGAGAAAGCAGTAAACGTGGGTTGGAGATGTACTGGGAGAAGCATACAAAGATACCAAAATAGAAACAGAACAACATACATGAAAGAAAAGAAACTGATGTTTTTGCTTAGAGGTCATTAAGCTGTTAAAGCATAATGACAGAAAAGAGATGCATTTATATCTGTGATGCAAAACTTGGGTCAATCCATTGTACAGAGCTGAATGCATGCTTAATTGCTTTTGCCAGAGTCTCTGATGTGGAAGTGGTGGGTTCTGACAAAAAGGTTTTATGGATAGGCATGAGAAATTACATGGTTTCTTTTCTTTACTTTGTGAATACCTTGTTATTCCTGAAGCTGATGTTGAAGTTGTTACTTACTCTTTTCAGTATTCATACTCTTCTTTAAACATTTCAGTGCAACCATGCATATCCTACATGCCTAATTATTAAGTTATTAATTGCATCTTTGTATTTGAAAATGTAGAAACTGTTCCAGCTGTTGATTTTCCAATAGAATTTTGTTCTTGATCAATGGTTATACAAAAATAAAATAAGAAAACTAGAAACAAGGCTATAAAATGGTTTTAGAAAGTTGTCTTACATGTTAATAAACCTTGCTAACCATACTAGGTTAGCAGAAGTAGACTATGAAGACCAGAATAACAAGCTCCCTAGTTATAACTAATAACTAAAAACTGTTGAGGAAGGAGAGAAAAGGCAGGAACAGGTTATAAATTATTTCAGGGCAGACCTAAAAAAATCCTCTCAGGAAAGGGAGAAGTTGGTGCGTAACAGCCAGGGTTAGAACCCCAATCCTAATGGGTTTGGAGGAAAGGTCAAACTATCTTTGGTTCATAATCTGCAGTCCTTAAAAAATCTGCAACATGAGCAAAGGAGATCAGGGCTTGGAGTATTGAAAGACCAGGCTTTTGAAGAATTAGGGAAAGGCATAAAGAATAAAACACCTTGCACTCCTCTTTCACTGAAAATTATCTAAAACATTATGAATTGCAGTTGTATGTCATTGTGGAAGGTGTCAAATACAAAGCTCAAGGTTTAGCTTTAGTAAGTAGTTTTAAAAACAGTGGCATCTTGATCTAATTTTAGCAGTGGTAGTTAGCTGAAAGTTCAGAAAAACAAGGTAGTGTAGTTAGATAAACAAAAATCACTATGACAGTTTGGGGTTTTGGATTTCACAGTGTACAGGTTTCAGCAATGTCAAAAGCATTCAACTGCTGTAGACTTCCCTGGGAAGTTTAAGCTTCTCTCTGTGTTTGCTTTATGTAATCAGCATTGATATTCTTAACATTTTTTATTCTAACTAGCATCCCTGTGCACTTGAGAGACCATTTAAAGAGAGTTCTTTGAAGTCACCGATAGCTGACCAAGTTGTTAGTCTTCAAGCATGTTTGTTTTCTGGAACATGAAAGATGTGAGTGGACCCTGTGCTTTTGATGTTGAGGTGAACGCAGTCTATTACAGAAAAGCTTCATCAAGATTTTTAATGGTGCAAGTTCTTGAGAAACTTAAAAGAAATTATCTGATTCTTATGGAGAAATGATTCAGTAAAATGTAAATACTGGGTTTTTAACAGCAAAAATGTTAGTTTTTCAACACTGTGTTCCTTACTATGCCATCCAGCAATTCGAGCAGACTTATTCTCCCCTCAAAGAAGGCTAGGACTGCTGCTCAGTCCTGTGGGACTGATTGAGAGGACAGTTTTTAAATGTGACTGTTCAGATATCACTTGCAAAGCCACACCAACTTACGATGGCTTTTGTACCTTGGGTGGATGTTGCCTTTCTGCCTGTTCACTTCTGAGATTTCAGGCACATGTTCTGCAGTATCCTTCATGCCTCAGCAGAAAATAAAGAACTTGGGGAGGGGGAGCAGGTCAAAGAAACATGAAGTTTTGCAGACAGAAATAATTTTGGAAGTCTTCTGTGCTTGTGTTACTTCAGCTTAAGAAGAATGGGTTCCAGTTCTAACCTGGGAGTGGGCAGCAGTGAAAAATTATGTGAATAGCAAGTCATGCTATTTTTGTTTTAATAAGCCAAGAGATGAAGCTGTGCATTAAACACGCATATTTCAGAGACATTATCCTGTCTTCTTTTGGTGCTCTGCTGGAGAGAAAATGCTTTCCTTCAATCCTACCACTTTCTAACCATTTGCTTCTGTTCCATGGAGAAAAGTACAAGCTTCAATTTGACCACCAGGTCCAGACTGTGACTACTATAGGTGTCTACTCTTACTGTTCCCTTCCTAAAGAACCTGACCTGTTTTATGCACCTGGAAAGTTCCCCATGCTCCTCTGTGTAGAAAGCTGTTCCTGGGCTAAACTACTGCAGTGTTTATGAACCTTCTTATTTCTGGCTTAGACTTACTTCTGGCTATTTCATGCCAACATTTTTAAGAGGCATTGCCTTATTACCTTGCAGCTTAAGTACTTCTCTTCCTTCCTTTGCTTATTCTCCTCATGGTTTTATAGGCAGCAGTAATATCCTGCTGTGTATAAACCTCTATATAACACTTTTGTAATAACACTGATCACTTTAAGCCTACCTGGACCTTTGTTCCTTATTCATTCCTTAAGATGATTTCTAGCTCTTACCTCTAAATTAGCAATAGACTATTTTGGTTTTAATGCTATTAAGTTTTAAACTCATGATTCTGTTCTTTGTCCTGGTTCTGGGATTTGGCTCTCCAGTTCCTTGATCTAGCTGTGTTTTGCAGGATGCTGGAACAAAGGATTCTTTTGATTTGACTATCATTTTTCTCCACACTGCAGATCTTCAGGGAGTCATGGCAGATGGATAGGTAACAGTCCTTGCAATAGCAAAGGTTTAAAAATGCACTTTAAATTTATATATCTCTTAAGCTACTGTAATAAGTTTCTTAACAGTTTTATATTTTTAATGATAGATTTTAGAGTAAAAAAATATTCCCTTTATATGTAAAAAGACAGGCAATGGTGTGGCTAAGCAAAAGCTAGAAAAAATTACTTCTATAATTACTATTAATCATTTTAAGTAAGTAGTTGAAGTGTGTTGAGTGTGTCATTGTGACAGTATATACTCTTACTGTATTTTTTCAGCTACTTTGACCACTAACGCATTCCTTGGAACTGTAAACCTTTGTCAATATAAACCAGTAAAAAATTGCTTTCCTCATTTGCAAATATTTTATGTAATAGCTTTAATCTGCATTAATCGTTTTAGATTCATTAATTAGAAACAAAACTTAAAAGAAATTGTATTTTGATAATGAGATATTTATGGAAAAATATTTTATAGTTGTGTTTAATATTAGTTGAAAAATGTAGATGTCTCCATCTTATGTGTTCAGGAATTTATGTAATTGCCATCACACAAATAACTTAACACTAGTGTGGACAGAGCAGTTAAGAATATATTGACCTACTGGGAATAATTTTAGTTTACTGTAGATATCTTCGTGTCTCTTCCACCTCCAGTTTCACCAAGTACAAGCAAGAGACAAAAGAGCTGAATGAAGATTTGTATTGAGATTGTACACAGAAACACTGAGCCACTGTCAGTGTTAAATGCAAATATTTGTGTGTTGAAAATATAGGTGTGTATCTCTACATTTCATTTGTTTTTAAGGAGCAGCATAAAACAGAATAGCTAACAATTCCCCTTGTATTTTAATTTGGATTTTTTGTTTTCTGCTTCATTTCTTCAGCTCATTTTATTCAACAATTATTTCCGATTGTTAAAAAGACATATTTTGCAAGTCACGGCAATGACGCAGGAATGGGCAATGCAAAGTGTGTCAGGATAAACTGGTACCTATATTTCCTGTTCTTGCTAATACTTACCTAGAAAATAAGAAATTCATCCTCCCTTATTATCATCAAAAAGAAAAGCCACTTTGCAATGAATTGCTTAACATCACCCCCCCATCTCTTGACCCATTTTTATAGAAACTGTCTCCATTTGAACTGCAATAGATATGCCAATGTACATTTTCCTGAAGAGTACTGCATTTTTGGTGCATGTACCTATCTTTCAAGAGTGGTTTTGTGAAAATACTGGTGAGGCAAATTATACTGTAGTGCTGGCAACCAGAGGTCAGTTCGTCTAAAAGAAAAAAAAAACCCCTGTGAAAAAGAAGCCTGCATATTTAACTGCTCATTTCCATGGATGACAGTGAGTGCAGCTGGAACAAAATAATTTATTTTCTAAAACATGAGCAAAAAATTATCAACAAAATAATAAAAGTGTTAATGAGCTACACCTGGCCTTGATGTTATGGATGAATATGGTCAGTGTTTTCCTATGCCAGCTAGAATAAAGCAGTTCCAGCTAGGCAGGTTCATTAGATGTGTAATGCTTAATGATGTGGCCTCCTTCTACAAAACTACTGGAACCATCATGAAAGAATGTATTACTTCCTAATATAGCAATGTAGTTCATCTTTGTCTACTAATTTATTGAGCTTATAGTCTACTTTTCTGATTATAAAAGAGTAACCGGAAGAGCTGAGACCCATTTTTCCAGAGAACTGGATATTGAGAGCTTAGGATGCTAAAGGTCATCCTTTCCCTAGATTTTCTGCTGATAGGCCAACATGGCTTTTCTATGTGTGCTACTACACACTGGGCTAGGAAGAGTTGAAAATTGCAGATCTGTTACATTAATTATTTGAGTGCAGGTCATTTCACTTTGGTTACAGTGTCTTCTAATGAAGCTAGATTTTACAGCGTAATTTCTCTCAATTCTGTGTACAACTTGATTTCTTTTGACTGGCTCCAAGTTTTCAGAGATATTTAATAAATTAGGAAACATTAGTTATGGGGTCTTATTGTAAAAGATCCAGAGAAATCTGCATCAGAACATGCATTGTACTTATCGATGTGGGAAATTATTGTGGAATATCTGAAATTTCTTAGTTTACTACATAGAAAATCCTCTAGGTAGAGAAGCTCAGTCTTTGCAGCTGAAAATACCATGAAGAGCAAGGTATAATCCTGTTATACAGTAGTAATAGCTAAATGTTCAGGGTTTCTGATTAAATTTCTACAGTAGAACTTACCTTGAAATTGGCTACAAAATCATAAACTATATCTAAAAGTGCTTCCAGATAGTTCAGCACAATTACGGATACAACAAAAACTACCATTTCCTTACTGTCATTGTTGATGCTTCTGATTTGGATCAGTTTTTACAGTTGAGAGATACTGAGCACAAAGCTATCTCCATTACCAAAACCCCAGACTTTTTACAGGAGCCATAAGGAGTGTTAAATTCAACAAGCTCCAGTCTAACAGGCATGAAAACTTAGAGCCATGCACTAGCATTCGTGGCTAAAAGCACCACTTTATATTCATATCAATTTCACAGCTGATGAGACATGGTAAACAAGAGTGGGGAAGATATTTTTTTTTTTAAAGTATTCAAGTAATTATTTACACAAATGGATCCATATTTCTAAGAGCTTGTCCTCATTGCACTGCTTCATTGCCTGGAATGAAAAAGACAAAGCAAAACAACACTGGACATAAGGCCCACTAATAAAATATTGTATTTTGCATTTTTGGATTGTCAGTACAGTGCTAGCTGGGGCTTCACCTGTGTTCATATCCATTTCTCTAAGATCCCAGCTCTGCATAAGCTACTACTCTGCTCTTAATAGACATATTTGTGTGTAGAAAGGAGTCAAGTTAAAAGATGGAAAGAGCTGAAGTTAAATATTTGTGGTATTTAAATTCTTTGTACAGAAAAATAATGTTAAAAATTAAAGGCATATAAAAGGGACATATTATAATCTTTCTAAACTGTATTATATTGCTTTTTATGTCTGTATACTGCAAGGATTATAACATGTTAAATTCCTTAGCTTAATATGTTGCAATACATTTTGCCTGGCAAACCTAATTTCACTACAGTTCCAAAATAGCTAAGTATGTTAGAGTAATTGCATACATTGTTTCTGTATTTCCATTGCTAATTGTAAGTTATGGATATATTGCTTTGAATTTCAAGTGGGCAAAGTTCAGTTGGCTCTCAAATAGGAAATGTTCACTCATTATAAAATACTGTGGGTTTTTTCTACTCTGTTATTTTTACAAGTTTTGTTGAAGGATTTTCAAGGTAGTTTTGTAAGTCTCAGAAGGTTAAAAGCCTGTAATGTTTCTGAGCACATCTTTAAGCATCTATGCATATACACATTTAGTTTAGTGTCTGTAAACCAGCACTTATGCATACTGATTGGGTAACTGAGTAACACTCCAAAATATGATCATACTGCTCAAGTGATCACACTGCTCAAAGGCTTTTAGGAGAATCAAGTCTTGTTTTGTTTTTCAGTCTGGCAAGTTAAAATAAACCAGAATACTACTGATAACAAGTGACATTAAGCACCTTTCTGCATTATTCTTGTTATAGTATCCTTTGTAACCAGACAGTCTTGTCTCGATTAAGAAGATAACGTTGCAGTGACTTCTACTGTGGGTTACCCATTAGTCTCTTTCATGTGGTTACCCTACTTCCAGGATCATAAGGCATATTCCCTGACTCGCTACTTGCTGAAATGATAGCGTGGGATGCTTGCAGAGAGAAACTTGCTTGTTTAGTTCTGGCATTTGCACTTACCAGTCCTACACTTGTCCTTGGAACATGGGGTGAAAAAACTCCTGAGACTCTCACAGGATCTGAGGGCGTAGTGTGCTCCTCTGACCTCCTCATCTGTCTCTTGTTTTCATTGCTTGATTTCACACTGAGCCCAGCTTGTCCCAGATTCAATTAAAGGAACAGTAAATCTGATTTATTCTAGCAAAAGCACTATTTAATGAAGTTTGAAAGTTTTAGTCAGAAAGTGTAAAATTAATCAGTGGGGTTTTTTACATTGTCTGAAGCATTATTCTTCTTGTTTAAGGAGTTCTTCACTAGAAATACTGCCTTTGAAAAGCTGATTTCTTGCTTTGGTTGTAGCTTCCCATTTAATATCTTCTTCTATGAGAGCAACCATGGAATTAAAGACGTATTCTTGGGAATGTTATGGCATTCAGAGTCCAATGGTTATAGTAATTTAGAAAGCTACATGTAGAGGTTTCTGTGCATTGTTCATTATTTTCAAGTTTTTGCTCAAAGCTTTAGCTTATTTGAGGGCATGCAGAGTTGAACTCTACTCATAACCTCCTCAGGAAACCTTTTCCAAGTGTATGTACTGTTCAATATGCCCTAGCTACTTAAATCTTTTCATAGCTTCACAAAAATTCGTAGCTTACTTCTTACAGAAAGTCTTGCTCGTACAGCTTCACAGGGGGAAGCTTGTGGAATGAAGTCTTGACACAGCAGTTATGTAAAAAAACCCAAATGCTTTCGAAGTGTGGGAAGAGCAAATTATGTTACTGTATAGTTCCTGCATTTTTCAAATCTATTTTTCATATTGATTTAGTTTGACCTTGATAAATAGAACCTACCTCAAAATTCACCTTGGTCAATTACTGCAGTTAAAATTATTCTGGCCAACTCTTTTTAAAACCTACACAGGAACTCCCTTCACTCCTTCCAAAGCATTGTGTTACAAAACATTTACAAAGCACTGTGTGAATTTAGGAAACAATTAGAAGCAAATGCACTGAGATTGTATATGTCAAAAAAATACTGCATACTAGATTCTAAGGCAGATACTTTAAGATAATTTCAGTGTTTTAAATCTTCCTTAGAAAGAGCTAGTTTTTATTCCAAGTTGTCCAACCGACAGAGCAACATATATTTACATTACACTTTAGACTCAAGGTTAAACTGATGTAAAGACACAGTAGGCATTTCCTTGCAAACAAAGCATCTGTGAACAGGATGATGTTGAAAAACATTTTATAGGACTCCCATTCCAGCCCCAATTCAATTTTATGGATTGCTTATCAATCTGAAGAGCATTTTGGGGGAGCTAAGTTGTATGGTGACATAAGAAGCTGTAGCCAATTCTAAGTGGAGGAGAATTTGCTCAGAAAGTAGCTGCAAATGGTGAGTTAGTTTGCAGTTTCTACCCGTTTAGCTTTCAGTGCATGTGGCTGTCAGACAGTGAGGTGGAAGGAATGAGAAGGTGACAGCAGTGAAGATCTTAGTTGAATTCTCCTGCTACATTTTCTGCTTCACAGAGCAAAGTGTGTCTCTGCAATCTTGTAAATATGTTGGCTTTGACCAGTTAATTTCATCTGGGTGTTTAAAAGCTCAATACCTTTTTCTTGGTTTCACTTGGTTGCAATAATTTACTTGTTTTTTTACTTGTTCTACATATAAATTATTGTTTATGTCCAATTTAAATGTATTTTGCATCTTTGCTACATCCAGACTCTTATATGCACAACTGCTTACACCAGCTTTGGATATTAACCATTCCCATTTGTTTTCTAGTCTTTCGGTGACTTCTAGTTGTGAGAATATCCCAAATTTAAGTCTTAAAAATAGTATTCTTGAACCAAATCTCAGGGAGAAGGAAGTGACTGTCTTAAGGGGCAGGGTTTTTTTGTTAATATGTGGACACTTTTGTTCCCAACACTGATGTCAGACTGAAACAGAAAGTATCAGGCAGTCTCTGTCAGATTCAGCAGGAAAGCTGAGTTTTTATTGGAAAGTATGCTTTGACTGATCAAAAAAGTTTAAAATAACTCAAGGGCTAAGATATTTTTAAGTTGATGTCATAAGGTATCTTTGTGGTCAGTTTTCCTTTAATTTACATCTCTTGCTCTGTTCCTGCTGGAACCAGTTCAAATAATGGGGCAACCTTTACAATAATGACTCTTTTTCCTAAGGGAAATGGCTTCCAAGACTAAGTGCTCCCTGTTATTGACTACATCACTATATTGTTCTTTCTCCTCATTCACCCATCAGTACTAAAAGGGTTTCTGAACATTTGGAACATTTTTAGATTTGCTGAACTTCAAACAGTGTTTGAAAGGCAGCATGGCTTCATTGTCACTTTCTCCCATTTCTCTTTACATGACAACTAGAAAATCAGAAGAAAAAACAACCAACTACTCAGAAAATTAGGGGAAAAAATGTGACAAAAGTGTTTCCTCTTGCTCTTCATTTTTGTTAACAACTTTTAGCAGCTCCTTTTTTCCTCTCATGCTTTGTCTCTGTGCTTACTGATAAAATACCAAGAGGTGGAAGGTTTAAGGAAAAGAATTGTGTTCTTCAAATAAAACATTTTTCTTGGAAATTTCATTTTGGTTCAAAAAATAATTTTTTCTTGGAAAAACATTTGATACTTGCTACTTCCTTTCTTACGTCAAGTAGTGGATGATCCCCATAAAGCCAGTCTGATTTACATCTACTTTATCTCTATCTTCACAATAGGTAATTCATCACTCAGTGAAGCCCACAAGTGAATTGAAGCTTTTTTCCTTCTTTAAAATGCTAAGAGGAGAATTATAAAGCATTAATGTTTAAATTTGGTTGTATTTCTGGTTCTCATTTAGAAAAATCCATTTTACTTTATGTCTAAGCCATACACAGCCACATCAGAAGGTAATTCTTTTAATGAATTCATAGCCCTTTTGTGCTAATAGAAAAGGATCGTACAGGACTTTCATGGGCACAAAAGTCCTGTATGTCCACTAGTTCATTTCTTAAACACATATTCGGAGAGTCTTTTTCAGCCTAGTTTAGAAGAGATGGACAAAAGATTCCACTGACCTTCTGAACAATTAAGCTTCAGAGCTTGATAGCACGTATGGAGTCTATAGCTGACCAAAGGATGGTGATTCTCTTTGAAACTTTTAAAGTTGAAGGGGTTTGTACTGGGGGGGGAGGGGGAACCAACAAAAAACCAAAACGAGTCTGAGTGTGCTTCAATTATAATAATGGAGTTATTTTATTTTTCCTAGTTGTATGAGTATTGACCTGAACTGCAGAGGGGCACAGAGCCATTTGCAGTAGAATTTCTCATTCAGGATTATGTAGCTCAGGGAAATATATCTATGTTTCAGACCTCTCTCCCAGTGACAGTGCTCCAGTTGTTTGTTTTCTTCCTTCGAGGCAGAAATCCCTTTCTGTTTCCTCCCTCTGTGATAACTGCTGCACTGCTCTGATGAGTGCTGGCCAGCCCTGTTCACCAGCTCCTTTTGCTAGTAATCTGTGAGACTGTGTACACATTGCAAGGACATACAGAAACAGGAAAGCTCCTGCTTAGCTTGTGAGTGTGTACGTTAAATATGCACACACACAAAAACACATCTGGGGTAATTCTGAACAGTTTGTTTGTGAAGCATCATGTAACCACAGAATCATAAAATAATTTAGATCAGTGGGGACCTCTGGCAGTCTAGTCCAATCCCTTGCTCAAAGCAGGTCTCGTTGCCCATGGGTGTCTGGTCAAGTTTTGAACACCTGCAAAGACTGAGCTCCTGCAGCTTCTTTAAGCCCTGTTCAAGTATTTGATTACACTCTTTTTTTTTCATAATGTCAAATTTGAATTTATGATGTCCCAGCTGATGTTTATTGTCTCTTGTCCTATCAGCATTCATCTCTGAGAGGAGATGGCTCCATCTTCCTTTTATCCTCTGATCAGATAGTCACAGACAGCAGTAAGGTTTCCCCTTAACCTTCCCTTCTTAGGCCTTAACAGACCCCACTCTCCCAGCCCCTCCTTGCACCCAGGTACTCCAGCCTCCTGCCCAGCCTGGGGGCCACTGTGGCATTTGCTCCAGTAGGTTACACCTGCTCTGATGGGATCAAACTGGTATTTGCTGATGCTTTTCCACAAAAAGGAAAGGATCAGGGGCACCTTTGTGTTGTTGAATAGGTCCTGCCAGTGGGCTGTCTTATGCAACATGGAAGCAGAAGGTGGAGGAATGATTTTCTCTGCCTCAGTCCCCAGCATGGCTCATGTACAAAGCCTTGCAAGGGGGGCAGTGCAAGTGTCTTTGTCCTGGCCCTCTCATTTTTCTTGAGTTCTCTGTGTCAATCTTTGGTAGCAGAGATATGGTAGCACCACTTTGTAGTGTCTTGGTTCTAAGAGTACGTTATATCTCATCACAGTATGTGTCAGAGCAGTTGAATGATTTGCTCCTCACTTTCCTGTTTATAGTACTGCGCAGACTGAGGAGTGTAACTACATGGAACTATAGCAATCTTTTCCTAAAAATGGGAATGTGTCAGCTGAGAAAATCTGCCTGTTTTCAGAGATGCAGTGAAGTCTTTGGATTGAAAAAGGACAATAGTCCTTAAGACCTGAGTGTGACTCTCTTACTGTGAATACAAGTGGTGAAAATTTACATATGTTATACCATTCTGTTTTATTTTTTTTACTTTTTGTCCTTTTTATAAATAGAAGAGGCCTTACTTACTGTCTTCTGCATGCTCTGGAATGTGGGAATGCTGCATCAATGCACAAATTATGACTTTGAGGCAAGAGAAAATGAAAGATATTTATCAAAGTATTTTCATATTTTTAAAGAAAATTGTTATTGTTGCCAAGTTACCATGCTACCTGAAACAAGCTCTTGGTGGATTTAAGCAAAATATTACAAGTATCACATTCCTTTATTTTCTGTTTAGCTTGTCTTCTTGGGAAGTAACCATGCTTTTATGATTTTTTTAGATAATGGGTTTTTACCCTTCATTCCACTATTAGCATCATGTTACTATTTAGAAAGAAATCTAAAGTGGAATGTCATCATTCAGAGCTTGTTTTCTTTTGAATATCTAATAGCAAATACCAAGTGTCTCAATGCTATACCTAAGCCACCTAATAATACAGAAGCAGCAGCTGAGTTTGTTCTGAATTAAGTGTTTTGTAAGCAAATAAAAGGTACTGTGACTGGCCATAGTGCAATACACACAGCTGGATAAAGCACAATCTACTTTCAGAGGCCAGCTGACAGGGTGTGAGGAGGCAAAAGCAGCTGTAGAGACCTTCATTTGAGCTTCATATGGAGCACAAAACAGAGGCAGGGTACCCTGGGTTCTGCAGCAGCAGTTTTGTTTCCTCTTTCAGCATAACAGACTTGATGTTCCCCTCACTAGCACCACTTCTTTACCCAAGTAGCTTTCTATTTTATGTCAGAACAAAGGACGGGGTCAAGGTCCTAGCACTGGAGTCCATGCTAGGCTTTGCAGAGGTGTGCAAACAAAAGTCAAAGATCAACACTTTTATTAAAACTACTCCTCTGAAAGCACAAACCAAAGAGTTTTCTTCTGCACTATGTTGCTAAGTGTGCAACTTCACCATTAATGTTCAGGAATGTGGGCAGGAACCAGCCTTTTGCCACTTGGTTTGTTTAAACTGGAGGTGTTTATAAAATATCCAGGATCATGGGAAAACTTAGGTAGCAGATGTTCTAGAGGATGGACTGGAGACATGGAAATGGAAGCATATGGGGTCCAAACTCCCCTGACATTGCCTGCCCTGAGCTGAAAATACCAACTCACTCAAGTCATCTGCACTTGGACTTTACTTGGCCAGCAGATACAGCTTGCCATGTTGATTTATGGTTACTGCTGTGCTAAAACCATTTTACCTGTTCTTGAAATTCATCCCATCCTGGGTCTCAACTAAATAGGCTGTTCTGTACTCAGATTAATTCTGCAGAGAACCAGAGATGTGTTTGTGCATCTATAACACATGGAGGTCTGTGAGTTGGACTCTAGGAACTGTTTTATGGGACCAGATAGTCTAAATGAATGTGTAGAAGTTTTGAAAACTCCTTCTTTAGAGATGCTAGTCATGAAACCAAGAAGTTTTAAGAACTTGTATTAGCTAAATCCCAAATTCCCATCCACTGGACATCCCATCTCCTTTCAGAAATGTCACTTGGGACAGTTTCTGAATTGGAGCCAGTAAAAATACGTACCGTGGAACATCTCTATCATCTGAGCTAGCATTTCAAATTGTATTATTAAGCTCAGAGTAACTGGCCATCTATATACAGCTGTCAAGCCAGTTTAATGAATAGTGAAGTGAATAATTCCAACAAGGATGCAAAAGCTGGCGTGGAAGTGGGATACAGCCAGTGCCAGCCTCTCTTCATAGTTCAAAGGCATCAGCAGTTTTGTATGCTCATGGGCTGCTCATGAAGTATAGAGTTTACAATAGACTGAGTAGACATTTTGAAGGTACAATTATGAGTAAAAAGACTGGGTTTGATATTTTGTTTGGTTGGAAAGGGAGGATTGCATTTTTTAGTACAGCAGTAAACAAGTGCAGAACGTGGGAGGAGAAGATGACTCAGAAAGCACTAGCAGTAGTCTGATGTTTGTATTATAACATGATAAATGGGCTGTTTTGTATGTATTTCACTGCACATATACACATAGAATGAAGAAGAACCTAATAAAATTATACTAATTGCAGGAATGACAGCAGCTCTGCAAGAAAGAAAAAATAATGTTCACCCCACATGGAAAAGGAGATGTATCTTAATTTTGTAGTGTTCTTTCCATGTAGAAATGAATGATATTTAAGATTTCTTTTTTAATGAAGTCCTAGGCTTTTCTGTCAAATGGCACTTTGTAGAACTCAAGCAATTAAACACAAAAATAAATGCTTTTTTTTGTGGGAAAAAGTTTTTGGGTTGGGGGGTTTCTTCTCTTGGAAGCTCATGTATTGATTAGTTGTTTTGTTTTTTTTTCAAACTAAGAAAGGTGAAAAATAGAAACAGGAGGATTAGGAGTAGAAATTGTGAATGTGGAACATGATGCTGTTGTGCAGCTTCCATAAATATCTTAAAACAGAGAAACACGAGTGAAAATGTGTCAGCATTTTGAAGCTAAATCGGGTTTATAAAGAAAGTATTTTTTAAATTATTTTGGAGACAGTAGATAGTAAAGCTCCTATCTCAACAGGAGAGCTTAACCACCTCATGCTGCAGTTAGATACAGCTTCACAGAAAGTTCTCTTTCTTAGGCCTTAAAGATAAGAATTATTCCTCCTGCCCAAACTCAAATGTCCTTTAATGGATTTTAATTGTATTCCACTGTTTGAATGCTTTGGGTTTTTATCCATGTGAAACAACTAAAAAAAATCTATTAATCATTTTTATGTCATATTGTTTGAATGTAATTTCTTTCAATGTAGTAAAATTTAAGATAGTTCATATTTCTTTAAAGGGGCAAATTTAGTTGAGGAGAGTGGCGGAAGTCAGCATTAGCTGAAATTATGACAATGGTGATTTATGATAGCTGAACAGTAAGCACTTTTTATCTTCAACTATCATTTCTTGTCATAATATCTCCCCGAAGCAGATGCAATCACACCTTGAGCTGTTTCACTAACTCCTTTCTTACAGAGTCTAGGATGCTAAAGTATTTCACCCAGAGAAAAGTGACTGGAGTGTCTTTCATTCTGTGATGAATGTGTTGAGTTTTAATACCAATTATTGTACTTCACGGACTCAATGACTATAATAATATTGCACTCACTGCTATTACTAAAACTTGTGATAGTAATAAACTGAGAGAGCATTACACCCAAGTATGCATAGCTTGACTTTACACAAGTTTCTTTTCTTTCATTATTGTTTTGAGTGGGGAAAGTTTGGAAAAATATATAGATTTAATTTCTCATATCTTTTAAACATGTACCTGGTATATATTATTTATATATATATATATATATTTTGTGTGTTAGAGAAAACCAAAGTGAGGCATAATTTCAGCTCACAAAAGCTGGATTTGATTCAGTTCTGGCCCTGCTTTGACTAGATGATCCCATGAGGTCTCTTCCAGCCTGAATTATTCTGTGGTTCAGTGATTTCAGTGCAATATCAATATAGATCCTTTAAGGTCATTAATTTGCATATGATGAGGATGTAACCTTTTGCCAGAGACAGCTTTAACACTGCTATCATAACATCAAAGACAAGCATTTTAATCTGAGAAAATATCCTTTGATTTCAATTACAGAATGCATTGCTATTGACATAACATTCTGCTATAAATTTCATTTTATCTTTCTAAGATCATGCATTTTTCCCTATATATTCTATAAACCCATAATTGCCTTCAGAGATCCCTGAAGATCCAGAAATTGCAGAAGAATATTATAAAGATGAGTTTGAATCCTGTTCAGAAGACAGTGAGGAGGAAGAAGATGCAGAAGGATCACAGACTGTCTCTAAGACCAATCACCAGGTATATGTGACCTTTGAGAAAACAGTGTACACTTGGTGCTCGTTTTCCATGAGAAAACTGAATTCCCTCCTGAGAGTTTGTCCTGCTGACATTACTGATTTTCTTTTTTTTTTTTTTGTTAGGAATATGTGTATATATCAATACTATTAATTAATTATAAGTGTATGCATATGTAATTCTACTGAGAGATCGATGAGAAAGATTCTTACATTCGTTTAGCATTAAAGATAACACTCCCATGAAAGCCTTTAGGTAGATAATTGTCAGGAAACTCCTTGTGACTCTAAAACACATTCCTCTCACATGTTAGGTATGGTTTAAAATAAATTAAAGCTGAAAGTATACTTCAAGCATAAGATCTAAGTTCCAGCTCTAATTCCTGGACAGAGATAGGCACCTCTAGCTGACCCTTCTTCCTGTCTATATTAGACGTATTTTCTAGGACAGTGTGATGAACTATGAACCTTAACAGCTGCAAGACTTGACCAGAAAATCTGTAGACTTTCCCAAGAGTCACAGAAAGTGTCGTGGAGAGAAAACTTATTGCTGAAAGGCTTAAAGTAGTTGAGACTGCCACAAGAAAGTCAGGGGTTGCAGTGTGAAGGTTGAAGATTATTGGAAAAGGCACCTAATTTAGATCTGACCAGAATGAGCTGAGCTGAGTCTTGTATCCAGTGATCAAGCCTCAGTGAAATCAATTAACTTAAATGCCCAAGGCAGTTCTGAAAATGGATCTTCCTAAGGCACTCAGGAACAGTTCATTTCTCTCATGGACCACCAACTTAAAGCATTGTCTACATTGCCTCTGAATGGTACTGTCTGGTTCTGTTTAGGACCACTTACTTTATTCTGTGTTCATGTGCAAATTTTGCAGAACAGAGTATGATGTCTTCTGCATTTCAGGGAACCAGCCAAGTATACTAATGCTCCTCACAAAGTTATAAATAACCTGTACTTTTTGAAGATTTTGAACTAATAGCTTCTTTAAGATATAGTTTTTACAGCAAAAGTAAAATGTTGTGTGAGAAATCAGAACACTATTTCTATCACAGTAACAGGGAATCCTGAAGTTGTCTCACCAATAAAACTTGAAGTTTACTCAGAAACAGCTTCATTCCATCTAGAAATGTCCTTCTAGCTTTCAAATTAAACACACAGCATGCCTTAAAATTCAGGAGTGGTTTGTACAGTGGTGGTCTAAAGAAATAATCAGTCAATTGTAAAACAGTGGAATATCTCAGACAATGTTTTTTTTTCAATTTGCTGAGTTTGTGCTTACCCCCAAGACATAGACATACAAAGAATCTGTTGCCCACAAAGTCTACTACAAGATACTCTTGAGAATGAATTATTGCTCATTTTCATCAGACTCTGAGAAAATATTTTTTTTTTTTTAGAATGCCTTTTAAAATTCTCATTCAGCTTTCAGTGATGGTATCATTAAGTGTCAATCAATAGTGTTTTTGAACAGGCAGACTGCTGCTTAGAATTAACGAAGGGCAGAAGATAAAAATAGATTTCTCAATAATGCAGAATAAATTAACTGTTGGCCTTCAGATGCAAGCAGCGACAGTCCCTCATGTTGCAGTGACCCAAAATGCAGTGATGGCAAGAACCAACGAGGTGGGCTAGAAGAACCATCTCACTGGCACCCTGTTGTCTCTACCCAGCCCCCCTGGCCCTGAGGCTTTGCTTTACCAGCAGTCTCTGTGCACACAGAGCATTAACCCTCTGTGAACTGGCCTGCACAGACTGACTGGGAAGCACCCCCATGACTATTTGTCTTTTAGGACGTCCTCTATCAAAGCAAATAATTATCTGTGCTTTTCTCCTGTTGACTCCAGCACCTTAGATACACGATAAGTGTGTCTCTGGCTACTGACACAATTACCTTTTCTATTTCTTGGGAAGTGAAAATAGTCAATTTTCACTTTCTCAAGTGAAAAGTTCTGCAGTAAGTCCAAGGTCAAAGCAGAGTGATTGTAGCTGTGCACATATGAACCTGTGTCTGAACTCACTAAACAGAAAGTCAGTACTGTAAGGGGAAGTAAGAAAGCATAATGCAGGTTAGATGGAATATGCTGAGAGGTCCCTCTTTGATGATTATAAAGGGATCTAGAGTTATTAGCATGCACAGGACATCTTCATTCTGGATGTCAGCAGTTGTGTGAGATGAATCCCACTCAAAGATAGGAGGGATCATGCTCAGTATTAATAATAAGCTTGAAATCCTACCGGAATAGCAGAAATTTGCTTCTGCAGTCATTTACTTAATACCAAAACTCCTACTTCTATTTCTGTGACGTATTTCATACTCTCAAACCCTTTCTTCAAAAATACCTTCATAAAGTAAGCTTTTGGAGGTGTGCGCTAACAAAGAAGTCATTCCACTGCAACCATGTAAGGACTTTTAAGCTAGTTGCCATCCTAATTTCAGCAAATCTCTCAAATTTCCAATTCCAAGATTGCTTTACTAGTTATTTCAGTGCAGAGTGTACAGAATTGCTGCATCTGGTGGCACTCCCTGGTGACCCCATTACTTCAAACAAGGATTAAAAAAAAATCCCAATGTTCGTGCAGTAGCATGGGGGTCAGAAAAGTCATCTAACTGAAAAACAAATTGGGGTGCAAGATGTAGAAAGAGATCTGAGCAATTTGTTCAAGCTATATTAAGCTCCCACAGATGTCAAGACAGACTGAGAAGCAGTGGCCTTACGTGAGATGCAACACCTTCAGTTAAGAAGGTAGAGTTAGGCACTGGAACATTGTAATTTTAAAGGTTTAGGATGGGAGCTGAGACAGCTTTTTTTCTCATATTGATACCTTTCAATACAGCCTGTCTGATTTCAGATACATTGTCCAGCATTGGAGTTTAGTGTCCCTTGTTCCTCTGTTTTGGAGTAGGAATGCAGATTGACAGATTTCAAGCAGCAATTTGCTGATTACTTTTCCATCCCTCTCCCTCTTCAAGCCAATGTTTTTTTTCCACATATTTTTTTCTCAAGGAGAACCAGTTTCTAAATAGGGAGAAATCATGAAAGAGAAGGACAACCTGTTTCTAGAAATATTTTAAAATATGATGTTTAACAGAGGTTTCATCTTGAAAAGTTGGTGCATAGTGAAGCTTCCATTGGCTTTGATTTAGATGAGATGCTAATTAATGCTCTCTACTGCAGTTTATCACCTTGGTCTTTGTGTTTTCTTTTAGTGACCATAGTAACAAATTCACCCTCTTCATTACGACAAAGTCTACGAATGTGCTACAATAGGTTCCTATTTTAAAATTCCGAGTTGCTTCTGAGATTGTCAGACCAGAAGCTGGCATAAATTATCATAGCTCCAGCAGCTGTGAGTGGTCTGTGTGCTGTCACCCCAAAAATGCTCCACTGGATTCCTAACACATGCCTTGGTATGGCCGGTGGCTGTTGTTTGTTCTGAATCTGAAATGAGCAAGCATTCATCCACACTGGCCCTCACACGTAGGAGTACCTCTCTTTTGTGTGTCTGTCAGAGTCCCTTGCCTATTCTGTAGGGCTTTGCTTTCTTTGCAAAAAAAAAGAGAAACATTAAAGAAATACATTAAATAGATAAACATTAAATAAATGTATTAAATAAAACAGCTAAATCCTTTTCCATTGCTAAACCCAAGTGGAGAAAAGGCAGGGGTGATGAAAGAGGTGAAAAAGTATCTTTTGCCTTACAGCATAAAGAGAAAAAAATCAGCTCTCTTGTTATAATTGGAATAAATGTGATGTCCTGTTGAGAGAAGTCCCATTAAAAAAAAAAAGTTTTAATTAAAGCAATAATAGTCATTTACTATGCTTTTCTCTGTCTGTAGGTTTGTGGTTAACTGAGTAAGAATGAAAAAAAAAAGCAAAATTATATTAGCAGAAAATTAATATTAATTTTTATTTTTTAGTGAAAAATATTTAATAACTTTTTAATGAAGTCTTACAGGTTCTTTTAATAATTTTTTAGAAGTACTGAGAAATTATATCAATAATACTGTCTTAATTCAATATTTAATATGTATTCTATATACAAATGTAATGAATGCATTTTCTAGCATTTCCTGGGCATTTTACTGCTGACTGGCAAAACCCTGGTTAAACAAATTGAGATTAACTTGGTCATCTGAGGTAACTCAGACACTTCAGGTGGGCTGCAGAACTGGAAACCCTGGTGCTGACTTGATCCAGGATCCCACAGGCTGCTCCAAAAGGGCAAAGGGGCTTCTTCAAATCTACAGCTTTTGTGTTACCAGTTGCGATGGACACCAGCAAGCTGATTCCTGTTGTGCTAAAATAGCAGAGCCTGCCTCAAATATTCACTTGGGGTGAAGAGTAGTTAGTTCATGCTCATCCATAACAGCTCCCATTTGCACCAGAAGGTCATTAACCAGCTAGCAGTACTTGCCAACTGTTATTGCTATCCCATTAAGGTATACTGGCAGTTCCTCAGTTTGAGAAATTTAGGATGAGCATTTTGAGTAAGATCACAGAAGAATATAAAGCAGACTGTCCATTGTAGAAGTGGAGGTCAGTATTGGTTTGTTTTTTTTAATCCCATTTTTTCTGTCTTAAAGGTATAGAGTGCTGAATATTTATTTAAAATACATATTTTTGACATTTTTTTTATTAAGATCAAGATTTTGACTTTCAGTTTTAAATAGTCAAGAAATACCATGTTGTCAAATGTGATATGGCAGCACCTTCTAGAAACCTGGAGTCCAAGTTTCTCTTGCACTTAATAAAATTCTGATGTACTTCCTAGACAACAGTCATTGCTTAAGAACCAGAACTTTAAATTTCATCTGTGCACACAAACAGCATTTCACATGAAAGATATCATGGAAAAACTGTTAACCATCTGGTAACAGAACACTTGAAATAGAAAAGTGCTAAAATCTCTTCTTAACTGAAAATTTTTCAGTTAGTCATTGTTACTAGATGCGTAGATGCAATTACATGAAACATAAGTATTAATTTGCTGTGGACATCTGTCACAAGCATAAGAAATTTTGGCATAGTTAAGAAGCACATACTTGCCTTTTTCAGTGTAATGTTGGTTTAGATATTCCAGGACTAACTGATGGTAAAATGCTGGTGTATTTTCAGAGACTGCACTCCACCCTCCCCAGTAAATATATGGGATTTTAAAGTCCATGCACAGCTGTTCTAAATACTTGTGTTGTGCAAGGAATCTGACATAAATTGTTTGGATATGACACCATTCCCAAGCCTGGTATTTTAGGAGAAGAAAACATAGAAAAAGTCCTGGGCAATGTAACTTCTTTGTAGTCTAGTCTTGACACTTTTTGGTGTGATATCCTCTGTGTTTGTGGGATCATACCTCTGGAACATAGTGTTTATATTTAAGTTGGTGTTCACACTAATACTATTCCTATTTCATTTATTCACAGAACAGTGATATTGAGGCAATGGTTAAGTATTTGGAGAGTGTCCTGAATAATAGCTCATTGGGTAAGATGATATCTCTTCTTTAAACAATATCTCTTCTTTAAATAGCAGCAGTTATTAGCAGTCTGTACTCATCACAGTCCAATTATTTCCATTTTGCAACAAAGTAACTAAAAAAAAAATGTGATCTTGAAAATTACTTCCTTAATCTACTGCAGAGAAGTATAAATATGCAGAAAGAAAATGCATGCACAGTTAAGTGCTTTTGTTGAAAATAATAAAACCGTTAAAGCATGATAGTCAAAGGTGTGGAATGTAGTAACAAAAGCTTTTAAAAACTTGGCTTCTACCATTTTTTGTCCAGAGGAAAATATTTGAGGATATGTAAGTTGGTTTATAGTTTTTAGTACTGACAAAAATAAGAGAAAATTAATTAATTTTTTTTTCAAATTATGATCAAGGTTTGGGTAATATTTATCTTGCAGTATCTCATTAGAGGTACAGAGAAATCACTGAGACTTTAAGTTTGCAATGTAGTCCTAAAATCGCCTGCAAATTCTATATATAAATTCAGAGTTTGAAAGCCTGGTTTCTTGTGGTCAACTCAAAAGCTAAAAAGAAGACATATATGAAAGAAAGCTATTTACTGTGGCTGCCTTAGTCACTGCCCCTGAAGACCACCCAGCTGATCTGTGCCAACAGCAGCCTGTGTGTGAGTTGCACGAAAGCCTGGCTGAGTTCCAAAGGCTCCCATAGGAACTGCAATCTCATTTAGCTGCTTCATTTGCACTTGTTCAGTTGGATAAACCTGACTCAGTATTATCTTGTGGCTCTAAGACTAGAACACAGGGGAATCCTGAGAAGTCCTCCTTCCAGAGGTTCTTCTGAGCTCTGTTTCGTCCCTATTTGTGAGCATGGACTGGTGGGAAGAGAAAGCCAAAGAAGAAGAAGGATGAAAGGGAACAATCAAAGCTATGGCCATCATAGTCTTGTAGCCACTGGTCATATTCTGGGTCCCTTGTCAGGGAGATCCTTAGGACTGAAGGAAGGAACATTTACATCCAGTTTCTCTTTGCACTAATAGAAAACTGCTGTCAGTTTCAAATTCTGCAATCAGTTATGCATTTGCAGCATCATTGTCTTCAATTGTTGTTTTAATTTGAGAGGAGTTATCTTGAAGGCTTCTAGGAACAAACCTGAAAATTAATCAAAGACAAACAGTGTTTTTTAAAAAACAGTCTTAGTATTACAGAGATCCTTATTGTCATCTTTTTCCTTTCAGTATTAAGAACGAGGAGATGCTTTTTTAAAATTGTAATATTAAAGACTAAAATTGTGCTTTTATTATTAAAAAAATCTCGGACCAGTCTGTGCCGAAACTTACAACCTTTCTCCGAGCTAAGGTAGTAATTAGGTTTGTATGGTCTGCTCTGAACAAATATGTGTGATGATAGTAAGAAACAAATCTGCTAGGGTCCCTTTTATCTTTGTATGCTCAGTGTCACTGAGAAAGTTTAAACTTTTACTATTTTGAGTTCTTCCAGTGTCAAGCTATAAAGCTGCAGTTGGGGTAATTTTTATGTGTTTGCTAACATTCATTTATACTTTGCATATTCTTCACTGGATTGCAAATTCACGGTACATAAAAATTTTCTGTACATGGGGCATTTTACATAGGTTAGATACTTGTTCTCTTTTTTACCCTAAAGCTAGTTTTGTCCACTTCCAGGCCTGCATTTTTTTAACTACATTGGTTGAATTGAGTTAGTTATAAATGTGTCTTTCTACACAGAACACTACTATCCATCTGAAAATCCAGGTTGTATGTTACAAGAATAAGGGGAAATAAAACAAAATAGCACAACTAACTAGTCAGTAGAACTGCTCAAGAGCTTAAGCAATTAAATCAAAATTTCTGTCAGGACAAGATCAGACGAAACCTGAATCCTTGCAAACTCAGATCCAGGTGTGTAGTCTGGTGCTAGAAGTTGCAATAGCACAATACTGGGCTACAGAACAATATTTAAGAATGGCTACTCCTGAAAACAGTATGGATTTCATGGCAATAATAGAACAGAAGCAGAAATTTGGCCAGGCCAGAATTTCTTGTAGCGTCTTTCATTGTTAAAGGTATTGTGAAAAAATTATGAGACATTTCAAGCAGTTGTTAGTAAACAAATAAGTAGGAAAAAACTAGAACTTTTTTCATGTTAGCAAAGGCTGTGATAAAAAGAATGCAATAAATATACTTTTTTTCCCCACAGGTGAAGTTTCTTTAGTATAAACCTTAGTGTTTAAGGGTAAAAGGACTTATGAGGTGACTAAACTTTATCCTCAAGAGGTCCCACAGAACCATTCTGAATACCAGAGCTTTAGTGGTTGCTTTTTTGTTGGCTATACAGGTACATGTGGAGTGTATTTGAAATAAGATAGTCCATACTGATAAAAGTTGGAAAAATTGGAAAGATCGCAGAAAAAAGCTGCAAAAGGAAAGGGAGTTTGAAAAACAGTTTATTAAGGAGGAGAAGGTTAAGGGCAGTTTGGTCACTTTGTACTGTTTATGAATCAGGAAAACACATCTGATTCTAATATTTTACACCTTGTACAAAAAGGCATTGTAGGATCTCATATGTAGCAGTGAAAGCTGAAGAAAGAAATCTGAAATCCAAATGGAAGTCTATGATTCAGTGGAGATAATAGCTTACCAAGAGATGCAGTAGATGTCTGTCACCAATTCTTTGGTCATTAGCAGAAATATTTGTAGGAATGCCTTTGGACCACAATGTATGAAATGTCTCACCAGATAATGCACCTGTGAATAAGCATTCAGGCAGAGGAATTCGTTTCCTTACAGATCCTCAGTCAGAACCTCAAACTGATGTTCCATCACCTGAAAGGACAAAGACCTTTTGCCCTGTATTGTTCTCTGCAATACTAGATACTGGGAGATACTATTCTCTGAAATACATTTAGAAAGCCACAATACCTGGTTTTGAAAAGTCAGTGCTCTTGTTTCATTTGATTTTATTTAATGAATCAAGAACTATATATTACATAAAAAATGCAAGTAGTTATCTGGTAGCTTTTTGAAGAAGCTTAGTTCCATGCTCTTTGTTGGTAGGCAAACTGCCCAAAGCTGAGTGCAAAATATATTATTAATCAAGTAACTGCTTCTAAGAAAATACCTTTGATATAAAAGTTGGTGTGATAATGAATCACCCTAGCAAAATTCTTTGAGGTGTGTTGTAACACCAATGTGTCAAGCTTAGTCCTTTTCACTGAGAACTCATTTTTTTAGTGATTAACCACATCTTTGCAGCGTCCTACAATCTGCAGTCCTTGCTGCTTTGCAGTACCCAGAAAATCTTATTAAATGGAGGAGAAGATAGATACTAGTTTACATGTAGAGAGTAAGTTTTGCTTGGCCAACTGCCTATGTGGAGAGTAGACAAAGCACAAATTATTTAGTCAGAAATCCCTGGGGAAAAAAAATCTGAGAAGGATGTCTTTAATAATGAAATGTCAGAGGAGAAGGAAATATTGTAGCAATAAATAGATTGAACCCACTAAGCAGAAAGAATATGCCGAGCTCTTACTACAGTGATATATCCTGTAATAATAATACAAGAATTTATCTGGGGCCCGTGGTTGAACATACTCTTTCTTAAGAGAACGCAAAGATTATATTTTCCTTAGGCCAGTGGTGCTCAGGGCATTGATGTTTTTTGGTCTCAAAGCCCCAAAGCCCCAAGTCTGGACCTTAATTCTGTGCCAGCTCACAAAGGAGGGTGCTGCCCAGTAATTCATGAGCATTGCTTTTCACAGTGCCTGGGGTTTCCTCAGGGCCACGCTGAGGATAGTTGAATTTTCCAGTGCCGCTAAAGGGATTGAATGCTTACAGACTCCATGGCAAAATGTATGGACGTGCATGTGCAGTGTTACAGTAAATGATCAGGACATGTTTTTTGCATTAATAGATGAATTAATTGGTTGCTGGTTACAACTGAGCTTGTAATTTTTCATCTTTTAAACTATGTTAACTATATCTCAGTTGTAATACTTAGGCACCAGACAACTATTATCCATTAGGTATAAAGATAAGCTAGGAAAATGTTTTAAAATGTCAAAACATGCCAGATAACAGTCAGGAATCCATTTCTTCTGTGGTCTCTCTCCACGCTTGCTTCCAGGGTTCTGAATCCAGCAGACACTGTGAGCAATTCAATAAGATCCCTCACAATGGAAAGTTTTAGTCTCAGCATTCAAACGTATGTGATCAGGACCTAGAACTGTGTAAGACATAGGAGCTTAACCCTTGGAAAAGCCATGATTACACATTCCAGGGAAGCCTTCAGTGCTCTCTGGGATTGTCTATACTGCTCATGGCAGGGGGGTTGATGCAAGCTCCCTCTGCCTCCATGTGATCGATGTTAATGCAATCCAAACTAAATCCCAGCTGAGTCCAAGGTAAAAAGCACTGCTAGGAGAGGAGTGCGTGTTCATTTAGACAAGGCACTGTGTTAATGTGTTTGACTTTGGGCTTGTTCATATCGTATGCAGAGCCCTCCCACTCCTGTTCAGAACCTGAGTCTTGTGTGCCACAGCCCACACATTTACACAGGATGTAATCCCACCCTGTTACATCTTCTCCTTTTCTGGGAAGTGAAATCCTAGTACTAGGATTCTTCTTCTTTTGCAAGAAGCCACTAAAATAGCTGCTTTGTTTAGCTTAACAAATTGGAAGCTGAAATAGGATTTCTTTCCAATTATAAAGAAATGAAAGGAGTATGCAAAAGGGAAGGAAAGAACTGAGTAGAACAAAGAAAACGACTGGCACAGGAGGAAAATGAGCATGAACTGGCCAATTAAGAAGTTTATTCAGGAAATAGGAGAGATTTTAGCCACCAACTCTCCCAGTGAGACTTAGGAATTGTCTTCCAATGGGAGCAATCAGGGTAATAAATGCATAAATTCCTTAGGAAAACCACAGACTTGTATGATGGAATGACTATATGAAATTGCAGGATATTGGAGCTGATAACCCTCAAAGTCCCCTGTGATTCAGTACTTCTGTGTTCCTGTGGATGGGTACCTCAGTGGTATGTGAACCTTAGACCCTTAAATATTGCAACAGCCCAGGAGATCTGCAAACAGAAAGAGTGAACATGTGTGTTTATGCATATGCATATTTCTTACACATATATGTGTTTACATATACAGGTATGTTTTTGTATATTATATATATATATATATATGTGCATACATAAAAAGAGTACCTTTGTCTGAAGGAGAAAGTTATATCATAAGTTAGATACTTCTAGTTTACAGTAATGATCAAGCTAAAGGAGAGACTTACCCGCCAGGAAGAATGTTCTTGCTCTTAAAATAAGTGCAAAAACAATGGAAGAAAATGCATATTATCTGGCCAAATTTTTTTTTTAAAATAATTATCTGTCCCAGCACTTCCTCAAGTGACTGTCCTTTCTGTTGTAATTTCTTGTATGCTACATGGAAAGAAAATTATTTTTATAATTCTGGTGCCTTTAAGATATAAATCTACTTGTCCCTCAGAAAGGAGTTGCCCTTAATGTGCATTTAATAATCTAATTCATCTTTAATTAATGTGGCACTACCTTGTGAGAAACAGGAATAGTCTTCCTCCTTCTAACTGCCCTTGATTCTGCAATAGAGCTCAGGGGAGAAGGTGAATAAGGTTATGTGTCTGTGCATTGATTTGTAGGCTCGAGGACTGTCACCGGAGTGTCTCCAGGGGCACCCCAGAAATTCAGAGCTCTCAACAGTACTATGGCTGAGACCAAACTGAAACGCATGAGGGAGTAAGTAGCATATTTATGTGTTACCAATATCCAGGCAAAGAATATGGATTTGAAAAACTGCAAAACACAGCAAAGAAAACCATGTGTTGTTTCCCTACTCCAAAAAAATCCCTTTAACAAAAAGAAGTGGATGGTAAGCTGTTCTTTACAGACTGGATGCCTACTTGCCTCCAGAGAGAATGAAGGTCGACTATCACTTCCTCTTTTCTTGTAACCTGCACAATCACTGACATCCTTCCAGGATCCAGTTTGCCTTCACCGCTGTCAGTGTTGTTCTGAACTTCACTTTATTAGCACACCAAATTTCCATAAATCACCTGCAGGTATACACATTATCACCATGTTTGCTCCCTAACCCACACTTCTTTCTTGCCTGGAACAAAAGGCAAATGGATTTGTTTTCCGTGGTGATACAATGTTTTAAACCAAACATGATTGCTGCTGATGGCTGGGATTTTCAAATTCGACAGAGTAATTTACATATGCAGTTCCCTTTGAAACTCATTGTGTGTTTGTTTTCAGCATTGCTGAAACCCCAGCTTTATTAATAAAAGTTTTTGTTTCTTAATAAAACAAAGATCTGTACTTCCTTCCTAGAATGTACTGATTAATGTATCTTAGCCTTTATCTTGATTCAGTAATTTCTGGCTTTCCAAGTTTTATTGCATCCTAATTTAGGTGCTGATCTGATAATTGTAAAGACATATATTTTTTCTGAACTTAAATATTCTTTGCAGTGTTGCAAGATTCAACTGCTCTCAGATTGTAAACTCTTTAAAAAAGGGCAGTTTTCTCTTGTGTGGGTGGACAGTGCCAACAGTGTGGTGGATGTTATTGGAATACAAATAGGTTCAAACAGTAAATGTTAATAGTTATTCAAGTGAGTCGTCTAAAGAAATTGAATACAACTGCAACAGCATTGATGGCAATCACTGTTTAAAACCAATCACCATGTATTCAAGGGAAATACCAATCAAATTTACTCCAGATAGAAGTTATTTGGTTTTGTGATATTTCAAAATGCAACAGCTCCCAGGGTTTCACTTCATGGCTTAGACTTTATCGTGCAACCAATCAACAGGTCTCACAGCCTGCCACTTGTATTGCTTTCCATTCTCTCTCATGGAAACTACTTATGAAAATAAAAAATGTGTCATGTTGTGCCATCTAGTCTCAAGTTGAGGTGGTTTAGTCAAAATGTCCACTAATCTTATAGCCTTCACCTTGTGTTCTCATGGTTCCCAGATAAAACCTTAACTATTTGAACTTCATGGTCATTGCTTTTAGGGCTGAGGTATGACTAAATCACTTGCTTCTTTCAAATTCTGTTTTTCCAGAGCTCTTTCATGCTTTTCATAATCTGTTATGACTCATGTTATTCTCATTTCTCCAAAATATGCTACAACTATGTCATTTTCTGAATATATAAAGGTGAGTGAGCATGTTAATTGCTTGGAAGGTAAAGTGTTAAGGACCAAGTGAGTGAGCACAGTACCCAGCACGACATACACAGGAAGATCACTGCAAACTCTAACCCATGGCCAATCTGCCCACAGGGCACAGTGGGGGTTTCAGTGGCAAGAAGGAAGTACATTTGGCTGCACAACAACGCATGAAGCCACAGCTGTTCTGCTCATTCCTCAGCAAACTTCACGTGATGTGTTTGTTGTATGTCATCCACACAGCAGTGCCACCTAAGCAAGGCTAATATAATTTAGACTTGTGGAATTCAGTTTTACTCAGGTAGATGCAGGCTCAGTAGGGGGGTCTTCCAGATCACAACTTCTAATGAGAGAGACAACGTGGGGGGGTTGTCCTAGAGGAACTGAGTAGCTGGAGTTCTTATAAGGAAAGAGAAAAGAAGAGCAGGGATGATAATGTGGAAATGCAGTGAAATCTGTTCCAGTGTCAAGTCACTGTAGAAAGAGGAGTATGAAGATTTGGGATTTGCACCATTTTCAGATGCTAGCAACAATAGAGTCTGATGAGGGAGACTCTTATGTCATGGATTGCTCAGAAAGTAAGGTTTGTGCCCACACATTACAGGTGACATTAGTGAAAGAAAGTCTCATTAACTCAGATAAAATGGTAGATTCATGTAAAATAACACAGGGTTTAACAGCAAAAGTGCCTTTTAGCCATTTCTAATGGACACGTGAATAATGTGGGCTTGCAAATAACTGTAGCAAGACAATCACTTGATCACAGATGTGATGTACTCATTGCTTGAGTTACTGCAGTGTGCTGCACTGAATGGCTTTGACAGTAGAGAGACGCTGCTTATTAGAGCATCAGTTTAGGAGGCTTCTACTGTGTTTTTGTATAGCACTTTACACAGATACTCATGTGAGATGGAAGTTGCACTAAAAGTCTTTACAGGAGTACAGAAGGAAGCCATTGATGTCTTTGAATATGGTAGGTAGGAATCCTTGGTCTCCTCCTATTTTAAGTTACAAAAAAACCCAAAACATAGCTCAGAGCTTAACCTGTAGACATCCTGAGCATGTTTATGATTCAGCCACCAGCTTTCTTCACTACAACCCCTGAATATTTCCCCTTACTATTTCTTTCCAATTCCCATTGCACTCTTGGTTCCAGCATTGTGAATTGCTGTCCTCTCAGTAAAAGCATGATAAAATCACCTACTCCAGTGACAACGATTTCTAGTCTGTTTTATTTGGAATGAGAATTTGTTATAAAGTTAATAACAGAGAGTTACCTTTCAAGCAGAGTTCATTCTCTCCACAAAAATTTCCACTTCAGTGTTAAACATTTCGATATTGGGATCTGCAGTATCGATAAGGAATCTCCATTTCTGGATTTAACTCCCACAAAGGTTATCTTGAGCTTTTTCTCATTATGCTCCTTCCCAGCCTTGCATGTTAACAGTGAGAAGTCAACCAAATATATAAATCAGAGTTGTGTGACTTGTATTTCTCATATTTTAAGCTGAGGAGTCATGTTAGATGCAGGAAACAGGAGGAGCCCGCCCTTGGTATTTTCTGTCCTGCCCACCATCTAATTCTCATGGTGGTTCCGATCCTTGATGGTTCTGGGTAACTTGGTGCGTGCCTCAGTCTGAGAAGCATAGCTGTCACACACTATCTAGAGCCAGATTACCTTCACCAGAGAGATCCATGAAGAAAAACTAACAACTGTTCCACTGATGCTCCCTTATAGAGACTTTCCAACTGTGCATCTCAGAAGAGAACCACTTCTTCAGAAGCAGCTCTCTAACCAAAGCATTTTTTTCTATGTCAGATCAAATTGAAATAGCACCTATTAATTTTTTTTCCCCTGAGGTCCATACAAAAACTTAGTACAGTGTTTTGTTCTCCGTTGTGGACGTACCCATGACTAAAATGAGTCATTTTAATAGCCATGAACTTTAATATGCAGTTTAGAATTCAATGAAGTGTTCGTCAGTAAAAGGAAAAGGCTTTTACGCCCCAAATTTTAAGAAAATTAAAATCCTTTAACACAGCAGTGAACACCTCTTAGTCAGTCCCTGAAGTCTTACACACAGCAGCATACCATGATGAGGTAAAAGACTTCATCATCCCCTGCTGAGCATAAGTAAAGCTGTCTTTCAGAAGTCATGGGGAAAAGGCATTTGGTGATATTTTTATTCTGCTCCTGTGAATGCTCATAACACCATTGGTTCAGACTCATGAGCATTATGCATATATGCTTCTTGTGCTTGTGACGTTGGCATCAAATGCATTGTTTATTTCAAAAATTCAGAAAGAAAGGTTATATTGAAGTCATCGAATAGTCACTGGATATTCTTTAAGTCGTTCTAAAATGCTTACAGTATAGAAGACTTTTTGTACATTTATTTATGCACATTTTTGAATTATTGCAGTAAAGAAAGTATTATTAGATGTTGGGTGGACTTTTTTGAGTCTGCTGACACTGGTTTTGTTATTGACGTCATTGAAGGCAACTTCAGGTGAAGACAAAAGCAACTAATATAGAAAACCTAATTGGTTTTTTAGACTTCCATTAAAGAAGTTCTCAGTGACTTGTGAATTGCCATTGACTGTCATGTTGGAGGTGCCATGATGCAAACATACTTGAGGAATAAGATGTCTTCTCACAAACAAAAGACATATTTGGTAAGGAAGTTTATTGACACTGGGCTCTCATGGTTTTTTGCAGATGAGTAGAGTATAGGATTCTTGAAGGTATTGATCATGAAATGTCTCTGAGCATTGAATTCCTCTTACGCATACCACAGTTGTTCTGTTCAGCACTCCATTTTCTGTTAATGATTTCTGTCTAGTGATCCCAAGACATCTTAAGGCATAACCATGGCTTTTTGCATCTCCTGGGCTAAGCCAAAGTGTTATTTACAAATCCATCCTCCTTGTCACAGTTTCTCACACCTCATTTTTAAAGACCAGTCTCCAAATGACTCGGATGAGCTCATTATGGAAACACATTGAACATCTTAGTCCATAAGTTTCTCTTTCTTTTACTGTAAATGTGTTTCAAGGTAATTGCACCATTATCTTCCAGACCCAAATTTGAAAGAACTATTTGGGGTTTGCTGTTTTCTGCTTGCTTTACAAGCAAGTGAGAGTACAGTAAACTAACCGGGAGCACTAGGAGAGTTAAACCTACCTGTATGTGACCAAACTGGGAAATTGGTTTTTGGCTCCTATCAGGAAGAAGTGAGTGAATGCTTCTGGCTTGGAGTCATTGCTGTCCCAAGGCAACAACTGAGAGAGAAAGTGGAAACAGGTGAATCCTGCCCAAGAAGAAATAAGGGCAAGTGAAACAGTGGCTCCTGCCCAGAAGTGTGGGAGTCCTCTGGAGCAGAAGCAGTAGTACGCCCTCAAGGCTAAAGCTGAACCTGAGGGTCTCATGCATTTTTCATGGGTCTTCATTCAACTTCTTCCAATTGTCCATACTCTTCCCCTTTCCGTGTCAAAAAAGGGCAGCCCTTTGTTTTTTACACTATGTCTCTCCATCCTGCATCTGACATGGGAAAAGCCTGTCACCTGCCAATACTATCACTTCAACAGTCCATAGTAACTTTACCTTTGTTGTGATGCACCTTGAAATGAATAATGAGAACAAACTCAGTAGTTAAAGTGAGTGTAATAGGGCACAATTGAACTTGATGCATTTTCTTGGAATGCTCATTTTGCAGATTACTTAAACCTCAGGTCTAAACCTTAAAATAATGTGTAATATTTTGTGAATTTACTTAGATATGTAAAGAAAACTCATATTTTTTTCAGCTTCTCTATTGAGCTGCACATCATAGATCCATGAGCCATTCTGTTATCCTGAATTTTAAGAGTTTTTTTGTGAGTGGACAGTAATTTTCTAATTGTTTAGCACTAGAGACAGTTTTTATTCAGTTTAAAAATTGCAGTCCAATAGCAAAACATATAAAATTATAAGTATAGACTAATTTTAAAATGTCAAGGAACAAACACAAAACATTTGGAGAATTAAAGTTATACACCTTTTTGTTTCGCACACAAAGCCTTATTTCCTTAGTTTCTCATGCTGTGCATACATAATGCATAGATTGAGCTGTTCAGTTTTCTAGCACCTTGATTTTGTCAATAGTTTGCAAATGTGAGAGTGCTTTCACAGAGCATTAATTGTGTAGTCTGTTTTCAATGTGGAACCACTTGAAGAATCTTGACAGTGTTTACTAGAAGCAGCACTGCAACCTTGGGAAGTTTACAGAGGCACTTAGGGGAAATATAGGCAGGGAATATGAAAAGGGCATTTACCAAACCCTTACCAGGACTACCAATGTGTGTTGTGTCCCATATTGCTTCTGTCTTTATCTACTTGCTACTCTAATACTGTACTTCTCTGTAAGAAAAAATCTTACTTTTTATTTCTCAGTCATCACACAGTGATTTCTTTCTTTTGTATATGTAAGTCATTAAGGTATATACATCTCACATTCCCCATGTGGAAGAAAATAAACAATGCACAACTGGTAGTATAAAAGATAGGGGTAAACCACCAGAGACTGGGCAACATACAAACTGCCTTGCATTGGGAAGAGGTTTGCAGATCCGAAACACCGCATTTGCCATTACTCCAAAGAGAGCAGACGCCACTTTTGAGGGTGCAGCAGCATCAGAGGTGGCTCTATTGCATGTCTGTCTCCTTATAAAAGGAACCTTCTTGCTGAGCACCTTGTTTTCATGAGGTGTTGGTCTTCAGAGTTTGGAGACCAACCAACTGTACAAACCAACTGTACTACATTCACAGTAGTATATGTACCATGTTTGTGTAGGCTAGACATGGCCAAAGATTGTGACAAAACCAGAGGATACTAGTATTTGTAAGGCCTAACCTTCCTCTTAGTTTTAACGTAACACATTAGGCATGTATCTCCATTAACATTTTTCTGCAGGAAAGTTAAAGGAGTTGAATATTGGAAAAATGCCTTTGAGCTTAATGACAATTTTTCTGCATCAGTCACGTTTCAGAGTGAGCTTGGGTTTTATCTTTGTGAATCTACTAGCTGAAACAAATTATTTAGATAGCATATTATGCTTGTTATGCTTCTGTGAAAATTAGTAGTATTCTTTGTTGGGTTTTTTTATGCTGTATTTTCAGGCATCTAGATGTACAATTCTCCAAAGCAAGCCATGTAAGAAGAAATCAGCTTTAACTCTGTATTACCACACAGCTGAACAAAAGAGATTGCAGTTATATTCTTAAACTCTTATGAGAACTGTATATAATTATTGACTTTTTGGAGGTAACTACTGTATGCTCACATGCCCACATTCAAGATGTAGCTGTATATTGTGCTTCTTTTCAGACACATCTGTCTAAAACAAATGCATTGATAAACAAAGCAAATAGCATCAGGTGTGTGTTAAATGTGTCATGAATTTTTGCTTGACCTTGATCAGTGATGCTGAGTGAATTAAACTAATGACTTTTCAAAGATTCTTTGTATGCCATGACAGTGTTAAAAATCAGGATGTTGTTTAAAATAGTTTTAGCAAGACTGGGAAGTCTCGGATTGCATATAAAGAAACTGCAGCCCAGGGAAGTGTGCTTTGGGTGATTCTTCATGGGCACTAAATGGCATGATTCTCACCTATCCTATCTCATGAAGAATAGCTCTATATAAGCAAATATGTTTCCTCTCTCATTTTTAGTATTGGTAGTAAATTTCCTGGTATGAGAAGGCAGACTTTAAAATCGGAATATTCAACTTTGATTTAAATGGCTATGTTTTATTGTAATTTGTTTCTTTCTGTGGGAAAAACTAAAAAAAAAAAAATTTTCTCTTATGAAAGAGTATCTTCTAAATTCATAGTAGCTAGACTTCAACTAACAGCTCTAAACTCTAATTAATGCCTCTTCCAAGAGCAGATGTCAGTTCCAATTCCTATTTTAAAAATTCATTTATCTCTCAAAATGAGGTGCACGGGGAGTATTATTGTTGATATTTCTTCACCTGTGTGTCTACATCTTCTAATAATAAGATCCTTCCCGGCTTATGGGAAAACATGTCCTAAATATGCTTTAGATTTTGCAGGTCTTTGAAGTAGGACATCAGAGAGTTTTGTTTGCAATCAAATTAAGGTGTTTTAATTAAGGAATTAGGAAGCAATTAAGGACGAATTATGAAAATTATAATTGTGTCTTCAAGTGAAGAAATTTTCATTCAGCAGTAATATGCATAAAGTCAAAGTCCATTGAGGCTTGAAGGTGAAGGCTAATATTAGCAATTCAGATTTCTGTTTTACTAGCTTTTATATAATAATTCTTTCAATTTCCTTTTTTTTTTTTTTTAATAAGGCCTTTTGTTAGACTTTACCATTTCCCAAGATTGAACAGCTGTGAGAACTACAAAGGTGTCACCCTACCTTTAGAAATAAGTTCCTGAAAAATAAATCATGGAACTTATTATGCACTTCTAGCAGATCTCAAAGTGTTGTTATACAGCAACAGACAAGCTTTGCTGCAAGTGTAGTTTTGAACCCAGAGCCATTTCTTTCAAGTTTCAAAGAAGTTTTAATCATTCATAGTCAGTAATGCCAGCAAACCCAATGACAGGAAGATAACTTGAGAGGACGAAGATCTTTTGTGTTCTGAGATAAACCTGTTTGTTTACTGAACCGTGAGATGTTGTGGCAGATATCCTAAGATTTTCTGGTACAGTTAGAAACCAGAATTTTGTATGAGATTAAAGATATGTAGTTTCCTGATTCTTTTGCAGAGTCATCTTGGGAGTTAAATGTAACAATCTTTTTCAGCAAGATTCATGTCACTGCTGGTTCACAGCAAAGTGGAACAATTGTACTGTTTTAAAGAGAAATATAAGGTTAATAAATTAATGCTTGGAAATAAAATGTTCAGGGACAAATCGGAGTTGAATGTATTGATGAGAATCCTGAGTAATACTGCTGAACTCCATAGGGACACCCTTGGGTTAGGGAGAACAGAATTTAGTGGCATCTACTGAAATTATTCTTTCAAAGATCCCTGTACTTGCTTTTGTGCCTCATGAGCCCAAAGCAAGACAGATTTGCTTTCTGCTTTAAAGTATGCTCATAGATGTTTGGCTGCATCCAAAAAGATAAATAAATGCCCACTGGAATAGGTATTCCATGTCCAGAAAGTTTCTTTATTAAGGTTGAGGTAGGCATGAGTAACAATAGTATTTTGAAATAACTGAATTTTCTATGGTTGTCTTAGGAGCAGTGTGTGTGTTGCCTGTTACCACAGAGGTGAGATGTTGTTGCTGATGCCTGATCCACAGGGGCTTTCATGGTATTACTCTGGGGTGTTCAGTAGTGACTTGTGCAGAGCGTGGTGACTCGGCACCTACAGAGCCTCTCCTTGCTCCCAAGCACAGACCACACCACAACTCCCTGGAGGCACTAGTGAAAACTGGGTGTTTTCAAGCAAAGTGTGACACTGCCCTTTGGGAGTGCGTGAGGGAGAGCAGGATAGTTTTAAACGAGTTGCCATCATGCTGAATGACATTTGAAAATGAGAAGCTGAAAACCCCTCTAGCTTCTGATTTGTGTCATATTCATCCTTCAAGGCAGGCAATGACAAGCTGTTGAGAGATATTAACCCGGCTGCTAATGCCCATGGAGGAGCACAAATGTAAGCATTAATCTTGTTTTGTGGCTTTTGTCAGTGCTGCATAAAGGTATGTGCATTGTAATTGATCTCCAAACCAGAAAGGAAATGTTAATATGTAGCTAGAAGCAGAATAGTCAAAATAAAGACCCATGGGATAATAGAAAATTCTTTGTTCACCTAGAGAAAGATTTACAACTTCCTCAGTCAGTTGAGAACACAACATTATTGTATTGTCAAATTTTAGTAATTTTTGCAGTGATGCATAGGAAATCAGCTGCAAATCACCAGATAGCCTGACAAATTCATTTGGGCCCAGATGCACTAAATTACTTGGAACACTTTTAGGCACCCTGAGTATAAAATTGCAGTTCTCAAGGCTCTTATTTAGCTCCCCTCTAACGCCAGCAGTGAGTCGAAGTAGTAAGTGCCCTTTTGCTGATATTCTTACTGCTTCTCACATGCTCAGAAGTGCCTTATCCTTGATAGAACTAGGTCTCTATCTCGTGTCCAAACCCCATTATTATCCACAAATGAGATATCTGTCTGCTTCTATGGCCTTTGGGCTTGTTCCAGTTAATTTTCTCAGGCGTGGGTTGTGTGCTGCACAAAAGCTGGCAACAAGAGGCATTATTTTTCAGACCACAGCTTCCATGCATAACAGTGTCCCCAGACTGGCAATATCTGCTGTGCAGCCACAGGTTGGTGGTCACAGCATGTTTCCAGGCTGTGGAGGTCCCCAGCCCTGTGCCTCCTTTGTCTGGAGCATTAAGACTGCTCTCTAGAGCCAAAAGGAGTGAGAAAAGTTGTGCTCAATGAATCTCTCCATTGATCTAAGCCTCTGTAACCCAGTGAAACGAGAGAAAAAACAGTCTGAGATATGACATTTAAGCACATTAGTGTGTATCATCCTGGGTCAGACCCTTTAATGGTAGAGCCTGATGTAACTCCTTTGATTTCAGCACACTGAAAAACAATTTAGGGCAGTTTGGGATAGGGGTTTGGGCCACAGAGTTCGTCACAAAAATGAAATCCTAGATATCCCCTTTGCTTGTGTTGTCTAGGCTGAGAAAGAGATGATGATTCATAGTGAGTTTGTAGGTGAGGGAGCTGTAAGATAGCACAGAGTAAATGCCAGTAAATCAGAAAACATGGATGGCCAAATGGGAGTATAAATGGGAATTCTGTACTTGCTCTCACAGCACATTTGGTGATTTGGCTTTTATTAATTTCAAAACAGTAGTGCAGGTGTCCTGTATTTTATGTGAAATCAAACCAACTATAAACAGAAGGGCAGTGCAAAATCCATAATTGTGCCTCTGTAGGACTTCACATGGATGGACAAATATCCCCTAGCAAAGGATCAGGGCCATAATGGACAAACTTTGCTTTCTGGGAAGTGATTTCCACCTTCCCTCAATCAGGGTGATAGATTCACTCAGTAACACCTCTTTGACATTTACTGTCTTAGACTCTACACTTCTGCTTCTGTGACAGAAAATGCATGATGTGATAGCAGAGTCAAATTAATGCAGCTCCCAAGTCCAAACAGAGCCTGATGTCTTCTTTTGTAAAAGCAGGTTGTAATTTTTGTTACCTACCCCTTAATTTTCAACCTATGAACAATTCCCCATTAATTCTATTGTATCAGCTATTATACTGATTAGCTGATTTGCATGCTCTCCCAAGCTGAACTGAAAAGATTCAAGTCTGCAGGTCACATTTATTGGCAGAAGCAATACTCCCAAGGTACATATTTGCTTAATTTTTCATCTTTAAATAGACAGCTGAGCCGAAAAATTAAACACACTTGTCTAAGAGGGAGAGAGGAGTCAGTAAAGGCACTGATGAAGTAGCAGTGATTTCAAAATAGCTTCTCATATATTGATTTTTAACTGCTGGAGAGAAATACTGTGATATTTTTGATGATGTTTTGTGAAGAAATGTACATTATTTGTCAAACAAATCTCTACTTAGCTTTTTGTGGTAATCCAATCCCTCGGCTTCCAGTGTCTGAGAATTAATTATTTCCAAGAGTTTTAGTTTTCCCCTAAACAACACTCTTGGTAGAAAAGAAAAAGGCAGTTTCTAGTTATGGGAAGCAGCACTGAGTCAAGTCTGAATCTGCAGAGATTCCAGCTTGGCCCTGTGGCTTCTGATCCTGGGTCTTGGTTTTCTTTGCCCCAAATTCCTGATCTGCCTCTGTGTCAGGAGCCAGCAGGAGGGGTAACGTGAAGACAAAGGGGGATCATACCCGGGCATGACCAAGGTGTAAGAAAAGGAAAAAGCAAGTGGGATGGGAGTAGAAGTTTGAGAAGCAACAAAGTAAAATTCTTAGTCATGTTTTCCTAAGAATGGGGGAATATACATAATGTGGGACTCTTACTGGCTGCCGTCTCAGTATGATGATGTTATTCCTCAGCAGTAACAGGATGTCCACTGATGAAAAGCAACTGTTGCCTAAGAATCGGGGGAAAAAAAAAACTCAGCAGGCTGATTTAGTAGAGATAAGATAGGTCTTTAATGAAGGTCTTCTAGCGCAAGGAGTACAAAAAGGCATGCACAATTTGTGGTCTGATCCGAGAACTACTCGCCCCCAGCTCTGCCCCCCGCATGCCTCCCCAGAAATTGAGTTGGAGGTCCTAAGATGCCTTTCTTCCTCTTCTTCTTCATCTTTTCTTCACAACATGTACGGTCTTTGGAGCTTCTCCAAGGTTCTGGACTTGAAGGTTGCTTTGATTATGATGGTATCTTGTTGTTCAAGCCTGGGGTGCATATGTTCTTAAACAGAATGTGTTTACTATAGTTCTGCCTTGAAAGGAGCCTAAACAAGCCTAAAGAATTGAGAAAATTCAATATGAAATAGAGGAATAGGGTTTGATGAGTGTTAACTACTATTCTAAAGTGTGACAGACTATACAGCTACATTAAAATCTACAAAAAGCTAAAAATCCTAAAAATTCAAAGGCATCACAACTACCCCTTTAGGTAGGTTATGCTGTTGGAACAGTTGACCTTGCCCTGGTGGTAGACATGTAGCAAAATCAATACAAAACCAACAAAAAACTACAACTGGAGTATGTGATGATGTTGGGAGACAGATTTAACCATTTAAACTGCTATGGGAAGTGTTGTGCCTCCTCCCTCTGAACCCATGTGCAGAGAGAGTATTGAAGTGTTAAGCCTTAACGCTGGCACCAGCAGACACCTCTATAGCTGTATAGTTCAGAAAGGGCAATCCTTGGTATGGCCACAAGCCGAGCGTGTCCCAGCTCCCTGCTGCCCTCAGGCGTTGGCTGTGGAGCACCATATGACATGGTTCCCTTCCGAGTACCCCCTTTTCATCTGAAAGAATTACCACAAGTGTTAAGGCATCAGGTGTTCTAAAATGACATGTGTAATGCTTGAGAGATACTTGGGAATCTCAGATACAATTATTTTAGTATCTGGAAGAGAAAATTGTCAGAGAAACCTTCTTCAGATTTGCTGAGAAGCTTTATTGAAGAGGTCTTCATGCCATGACAGATCTTCTGTCATGGCATGAAGGAAAAGGGAATGATTGTCCCACCTAAATACTTTTGAAATCCTAGCAAAAATGCTAGTGGGAGGAAAGACTGCTTAGCACAAGTTTACCTAACCAAAGTAAGACATTTTTTAATGCAAATTGCAGATGTTCCTGCAATGTGATTCCAATTAGTCCAGCTAACTTTCTAACTAATTGAAGGCATCATCACCTCTAAAACGTGCAAGTCAGATACTAAAAGACAACCAACTCTCAATTGCTCTAACATATAGAACTTTAGTGAAAAAAACAAGCACAAATCCTGTGGCAGAAGTGTACAGAGTAAGTAGATAGTCTCTGATATGCTGAAGGGAAATTACTCTGATATTTTCATCAAAATATTATGAAGCCATCACTGAGTGGAAAATTTTGTTACCTGTGGCCTGTGATATGCAAATTTAAAGACATTTTCCTTTAGAAGGAAGAAATGCTGTTCATTGCCTTGCAGTTTTCAAATGGGTCTCCTTTATAAGTCAACATTAAGATGCTGTGAGTGTATGTTTTGTCACTGAATTACAGATCTGTTTTCTGATAAAAGGAGAGCACTGTAGGAAAAGAAATAAGTGTGAGTTAGCTCATGCTGAGCTTGTACAATGGTTTTCTTGTATTTGATAGAAGCTAAAATAAAGCAATGAATCCCAAAATGTGTTCACATAAAATGCCACTGGTGTTCAGCTGACTGGGGTTGCTCCTTTTTGGTTTGGATGAAATCCAAAGGAAATAATACACATGTGTATACCAGACTTTTTGTAGATAAAAGAGTATGTTGGGCTCAGCATGGAAAAGATTGTAACAATGACGATGGCCATGCTTCCCATGACTTTACTGTATCCAGGTTTTTACTCCTGGGCTCTTTGTATAGCAAACAATCGTGGAGGAATTCTCCAGGAAATTTTAGTTGCTTTTACTGTCAGACAAATAAGGTGCATCGTGATATCATTTTAATCAAAACTAAAACATTTAGAAAAAATCAGTACTGATTATTGCTTGTATTATTAATATAATGTGAGTTAACTTTTACTTGACCTTCTGTGCAATATTTATCCCCAGATCTGCCATTGGGAAGCTGGGAGTGGATGTATTTGAAGCTGTGTACAGCTATCTCAGGCAAGCGAGACAGCAGAATGCCAGTGAGGAGGAGATCAGGAGATGTTTGGAGAAACTAGTTGCTAGAGCAAGCGATTGCTTTGAAGTAGATCAGCTTCTGTACTTTGAGGAACAACTACAGGCTTCAGAACCTCATCTTCAGCTGTAACAGGTGTGTCAGTAACAGCGCTGGAAATGGCAAGAAGGGGGGAAGGTGCTTAGCTGCCTTCTTCAGGCCTGCAGGCAAGTACAGGTATTTGAAGGAAACTGCTGAAGGTTAATGTAGTATATAAGCATGTAGAAAGGCTCCATTTGAGAATCCAGACTGCAGTGAGCAGTGGGTAAATATGGCACAGGTTACAGGGGCAGGAAGAACAATTGTTTGTGACTGTGGAGGGGAGCATTCACCGTTACCCAAGTCCCCTTTTTCTACCACTTAAAGGCAGGCCATAGCCAGGCACCAGTCCTGCACTCAGAGCATCACTGGCAAAGCTGCCTCTGATAGAATGATGCAGGATTAGACTCCAGCTGCTGTTGATTTCTGTGCTAACTGGTCCTTGTGACATTTAAACCTGTAGTTTTTGTACTTTGGCAGATTTACCCTTAAACATACGTGTATCTGTATGGCCACTCAGCCCCTAATTGCCTTGTTATTATTGATTGTTCAAAAGGGCTGCATTTAATCTTTGTGACTTTCAAAGGAACTGTGGAAATACTCATATGCTCACATACACTGAGGTAGGTGTATATATTCATAATGGCAGAAAGATGTCTGGTCATACTCTGTACACTGTCTGTAAAAAGACAGACATAGCCTGAGCTATAGCTGACTTTGTTAGATAAGAATTCTCACTGTAACTTCTGAGACTGTTGGATCAAATTCATTCTACACAGATGGAACAATAAATTGATTTTTTTCTTGCACATTGTTAATGTTTTTTCTTAGTGTTTATCCTCCCTTCTTCATATGCATCACATTTCTGCTGATTTCAATTGTATATCATGCTCTGATTATATACTTGATGTTTTCCTTCTACCTCTTTCTTCTTTATTCTGCATTCTGAGCTCCTTCATCCATCTGTGTAAAAGGCTAAAGGATAACAAAGTGGTACAATCTGTAAAGGAATCTCAAATGAATTGTGGACCAAATTAATTTGAGGCACTGAGTCATTATCATAATCCTTATGTTTCCTGCTTTTCTGCTACAACTCTTAAAGGACTTGGGGACTGAATTAAATAAATTAAAATAAATTCATATGAATTTGAAAAAAAACATTTCTATTTGACCTAAGGTGTGTTACTTACAGCTAGTATTGATACTGGTATCAATGGTCAATTAAGCAGTGCTACTGGCCTATCTTTATGACATGCTTTAAGAGACTCAAAGCAAAAGGCAAGTGGAGTCATCTTGATCTATTTTAGCAACAACATAAACTGAGGAAGCAAAGGGCATACCCAGCTATAGATGTGGCACTGTACTTCCAGCTCAAAGTAATAAGAGATTCTGGCATGTCTAGTTTCAGCTTTTATTTGTAATACATGGTGTTGCAAACCAGAGGCTAAAATCCACTATGATGGTCACTGAGGTAGGGGAACATTTTTTTTATTTCTGTGTGGTGATTCAGATCCCATAGGTGGAGAGGCAGTTTGAAGTTCAAATTCTCAGTCAAGTTGCAGTCTCTTTCCTATTATTTCTTCTTGTACTCCCCATGCTTCCCAATGTTGTTCCTGTGTACCTGCTTCCATATTTTTTGCACATAACTTTATTAAAGACTATTTGAAAACAGGAGCACTGAAGTCCAAGATATAGGAGGAATACTTAGATGTTGCAGGGACTGTAAAGTCTGAAAGCAAACAATAAATTACACATGGTCAGAGGGAGATAATCTTCACTCCCGCGATTACCTCTGGCTGTGATTCAAAGTGATTTCTTACAAAACCTCCAAAACCAGCCTCTATAAGCAGTCATTTCCTTCTTATTAGTGATGAAGGCTTCCTCAGATTTTTTTTTTGTGCAGCATGGAAGAAAAAATACCCACAGAGGAATGGGTCAGGCTCCTTAAGGCAGTCAAGGACTAAGGAGATCATTAAAGCGAAACCTTTAAAACCTGGAAAACATGGTTTAGCCATGCAGATTGCCCTCAAGGAAATATGCTTTCTGATGAGCAGTACTTTCTTTCATTTGTTGCACAGGAAAAAGAAATCACAGTGCCTTTTACAGTTACTTCAGTTGCTTTCTGCTCTCTGCAGGGAATGACCTTCAAGGTATATGAGGATCTGGAGGTTACTGCTTTACTGGTTATATGCTTTAAACCATACTTTGTTTCAGAGGTTTTTTTGCATCAGTTGTGCTACAATTAGCCAATGCAGTATACATATTAAACACAGCAGGAAACTTTTTGTCTTTGAACAGTAGTAAAAACACAGAAATACATCCCATGGATTTGAGGGAAATTCTTATATCACTATTGCTTTAACTTGCAAAATCCCATTGCTGGTGGTCATTAGAAGAAATCTAAAAGGAAGGAGGTGGTTTGTTGGTATTGTGGATCTTCAGTAATAAGAAAGCAACAGAGCTCCTGGAAGTAAATGTGGGGAAATTAATGTAAAGACATTATATGGCTATGGATAGATCTTCATAAAGTGTTCCATTTTACCTGCATATTTGTACCAAAAGCTTCACAAGCATCAGGCAACCTTGCTGCTTTTTTTATTGATTCTCTTAAAAATGCTACAAACTGTACTGCTTGATGATGAGATATTGCAAACAATGGAAGTGAGGTGAGTAATTATGTAATGCTTTGAGGCCCTGAACCTGGTAAAAAGGTGCTTGAACTATAAAGGGGAAAAGAACATCTGAGTCTTTTGATAAGTATGACTGTCAACATCTTGTCAACACTTGGTTTAGGAGGCAGACCAATCATATTTTTCATAGCAAACAAAAAGTCCTTTCTTAAAGGTGATTGCTCTGCCAGATAATTCCTAGAAGGCATCAGAGTTCTCTCTCTACAGGATGAATTAGAGGTTTCCAGTGTCTGAAAATCCTGCCTGCAGGAAAGGACTATCCTTCCTCCAGGACCCAGAATTGTGACTGCTGCCTTGCAATGTGCAGCTCCAAGGTGCCCTCGCAGTCAAACAAACCTGCACCCGGCACAGCCAGAGCTCACCCCTAACCACTGCTGGCTCTCCAAGTCCACACGTAACCAGGGTGACGGAGCATCGAGCAGATACACAGGTGAAAAAAAGTGGTAGGAGTCAGCAAAGTAGCCTTGTGGATGATGCAAAGACTGACCTTTCAGTCTTTGCTATAGGTCGGTTCAGACTGACCTCTCAAACAGGGGATTCATTTGGAGACAGGAACAATAGGCGCATAGGTGTACTTAATTTCATATTTGTTTGTAATATGTGTGCACAACACAGCATAACCTGAAAACTCTTTAGCCTGTCTCCACTGAAAACTATGTTTTTCATTAGAGAGAGGTCCAGCAGAAAGTTTTTTGTAGGTCATTATTGGTAGAAGCAGAAGTCTCATGAAAATACAGTCCCTAGCTGCTGACTTCGCTGATGATCATTGCCGTTCAGGAATATGACTGCCTTGATGATAACTCTATCCATATGTGCTGGGTATATGCACATAAGGACAGCTGGTAACAGCAAAGGCAAATGTATTTATGTACAGACTGGTCAGGCATAGAGGGTGGGGAAGGGATGGAGGAGGAAGGAAAGGGCTGTAGGTTCCTTCCACTTACACCTTCTCATATACTTAGTTACCGCACCCAATCTTATTTCTTTTGTCACTCATTTATGTCTGGGGGAATGAAGGGAGAGTGAATGGTTTTCTGAAGGCCACTGAAGTATCTGAAATGAAACAATGAGTGAAATACTAACAGGAAACCTTGACCTCACTCAAGACCAGTGGTCACACCAAGAGAAGATGCACAAAGGCTTCTGGTTCCATACATGGGTCCGATTTTCTTTTATCTGGATCGGGATAGGGCCATCATGGCAGGAAAGTAAGTTAGTATTTACAGATAATTTACCTTTTTAGCTCTGTAGACAGGTTTCAGTCTTGAGTTGTTCATGAATGGTTGATTACAGCCACTAATCTCCCGTATTCTCACACTGTGCAGGTTTGTCTCTACCCCATCAGTTCAGGAAGCAAAAATCAGGTCATAGGAAAATTTTCAGCAGAAAATTCAATAGAGGAAAACAGACATTTAGTCAGTTGGATTAACAGTGCACCTCTTGGGTGAATATTTTCCATTCCACTTGATGACACCTGGCCAGGGATTCCCAATGTTTTGCAATGTGTCAGAAACGCACACAGTATGAATATCATCCCACAGATGAAATGGGCTCAGTTTTGTTGTCATTTTTATTACTGGGTAGCTGTAATCAAAGTACAAAGGCAGTGGTGTGCAAACAATAAGAAAAATACCCCTGAATTAAAATGGCAAATGGAAGGGGAGAAGATTACTCCTTTCTACTAATTAACTCTCCTATGTATTGATATATTTTAAGATTTAGAATTCCTGTCTTAGGAAGCCTGGGAATGTTGTACGTATGTATATGCATATACATTAAAAAATGAATTGTGATTGTATCATGAACTGTCTGTCAATCTATCAATCATCTCTCTACATCTACACACGCACACACAGGCATGTATATATACATATGGGTTTGTATCTATCCTTATCCACAGCTTGTCAACAAACCTTCAAGAATATTTTTTCTCTCTTGATAAATAAAATATCTGCCAATTGCTCTGAAAAATTCTTACAAGCAGGTAAAAATACACAGCTGAATGCTCCTTGAGTAAAAAAAACCCCAAATGTTGTGATCAGCTACTGTACCAGGGGCTGTACAAAACAGCCCCAAGGCAATCCCAGATTCCCAGGCCTCCCAGCTGAAGTGTCCAGCAGGAAGAAGACTGGATGATGGTTCAGAGAAGTAGCCTGAGCATACGTAGCAAAGTGCAACAGACAGCCTCCTCTTGCTCCTTGCCTGACACTGCACCAGGCACTCAGCAGTGGCTTTCAGGTACTGGGGTGAGGCAAGGTATAAAGAACAATGCAGTGTTGTGAAATGGATTTTAATACAGAAAACCATTATTTAATGAAATATGACTCTGTGACAGGGCACGCAAGTGTGCAGGTGATGGATTATCGACGAGGTGATTCTGTGCCAGAGCTTTATGCCCTAGAGGTGACAGAGTGCTATGAACAAGCTGGGAATCTGTGAATTGCTCTCCTCCCTCCATTGTCATCTGCTGACCCCTCAGAGTCTGTCTTATTGTACCATGGAATGCAGATATTCCCTTGGGCTGTGTTATTTCCTCTCAGCATCTCTAATGTGAGTTCTATTTCAGTTTTTTTTCATATAGAAGCCTCTTTCTGGTGGAGGCTGCTCTACTGATATGCATCTACAAAGGGTCAGCAGTGTGGAGGTAGTCTTAAATAATGCATTGGAGTTTGCTCCCTCTGCTCTCACTGACTTCCTGGGAAATACTCTTTAGAACTGCTGTGAAGTCTTCCTAGCTTGAATTGCCTCAGCTGTCTTATCTTGTCCTCTTTCCTCCCCAGCTCCTCAAGGACAGAAAGCAAAGCAAACTCAGGGTGCTCAGAGTGTGCAGAACAGATGCTGTTGTTTAATGTCCAGAGGCAATCCTTTTAATCAAGAGAAGCAGCTTCTCTTGTTTAATAAGACAGTTTTTGAGTGGCAGCATTATTTTATTGATGCCTTTATGTATCTGACAATCAGTGCCGTACTTTTGCCATCCTGTCTGTGCCAATGAGTTGGTTTTTTCCCACCTCAAAATGAAGCCTGCTCATTTCAAATGCTGTTTTAGAGTTTGGAAGAGCTTGGCTCCTGATGCTGACAATGAATGCTCCCGACTCCCTAGAGCCCTAATTTTGCCAGTTACTCATGCTTGTCCTTCTACAAGCTGTCTTTGCAACTGGGGGCATTTTTTCTGGGAGGGGTATTCTGAACAAGTGTAAACAAGGGTGTTGAAATGGTCCTTCTATGGCCTGAGAAGGACAGGAATCACTGCCAGGTTGTATCGGTCCCAGCCAGGGAGCACAGCAGGAGCAGGGGCAGCCCAGGGCAACCCAAGGCAACCCTTCTCAGGTGGGTTAGCTCCCTTTGGCCATCTCACCTGCCTAGGCTGCAGGGACTTGCATCACGGGCTGATTTTTTTCTCCCCTCTAAAAAGCTGCTGTGTTTGATGGAGTGACCGTGGGAACTCTCCAGTGAGCAGCACTGGTGGGAGCAGATGCATTGGTAATTAATGCCAGAAAAACCATCTAGAGTAGCACTTGCCCACGAATCAAAAGAAGTCCCCTTAAAGATAAATGGCAGAAAATGTGGTTTTGGGGAGACATTCCCTTAATTTCACTCTTTTCAGCTCTGAAGGGTGTGCATTTGTGGGATATTTTAACTTGAACCACCAGAAAACTGTAGCCAGGTGTTGATGCCTCTAATTTTACCCTTTTGTTTCTCTCTTCCCATGTCACACCTTTTGTCACCAGACACTACTTTGACAGGTCTCTCTTGTGCAAATTCTCTTTAGGCTTCTACTCTGTTGGAGTTTTAGGTAACTCTTTTATGCTCCAATGTTTTCTTTCTTTCTTTTTTTCTCTCTTTCTTTCTTCCTTCATTTCTTTCTTGCTTTCTTACTTTCTTTCTTTCTTTCTTCCTTCCTTACTTACTTTCTTCTCCTCTTCTTCCCTTCTCTCTCTCTCTGCGTCTCTTTCTCTCTGTATTATTTTGACTCTAAGAAGCTTTCTTTTAAGTGTGTACTGCATGTCCAAGTCCCTGTAACAATTTAAAAAATTCTCCCTCCAAACTTCTGACAGGCATAAGGCTTATAAGCACAATTATTCTGACATTTTGGATCAATTGTTACACTTTCTATTTATTTATTAGTAGCCTCCTCTTAATAGACACTAGAACTGTATTTCTGTCACATCTCCTCCTTTTGCTTTTCTTCCATTTTGTAAGAACTAAACTTTTCCTTTATGCTTTCCAGGTGTTCCCTACATTTTAAATTAGTTTTGATCTTTTGAAATAATTACAAACAAGATTGTTCCTAGGGATTATGAGAAATATCTCTAATTAAAATTTAGAAGACGGTCAAATAAAGTGAAACAAGGAACTTTATTAACAGCGTGCTGGGTGCACCGAACTCATGACCCGGTTTGAGCACACTCGACAGGGAGAGATGAGCCCTTTTAAGACCCTTCTATTAGCATAACCACTCCCTTGCTCCTCCCATGACAGCCCTTGCTCTTTTATTCCTTAAAAGGCAACCTTTGCTTTCTGGTGCAGCCCATTGGTTGTCCTCATCCATCTATCAGTTTGTTTCCCTACCCCTGTCTGCATAGTTCCCTGTCAGTGAGTCCAGGTTGGTCTCACCACCTTACATTCTTCCTGGCTCGCCTTCGCACTGTACCAGTAAGCAGGCAGAAGTATAAGCAGCAATAGGCAACCCCAAGCAGAACTGTATGTAGCAGCAGGTAGGCAGCAGCAATAAGCAACTTCAAGCAGAACCACAAGCAGTCCTCCAGTCCTCGACCACACATTGGCTCCTCAGTCTTTCAAACAAAATGACCTCCAGGTATCTCAACACAAGGTAACCATGGAAATCCCTACTTGTAATAAAACCACCTTATTTATTTCCCACAATCTCCCCTTTTTCTTTTCTTCATGGTTTTATTGCAAGCTCAACATTAGATGTTTTCATTGTCCTTTCAAGATCGCTCCCATTCAGCTAGTGTCTCCAATGCTTTGGTCTTGTTTTTTACTTGTTCAGGGTCGGGGTGTAGGACTGTGATCTTCCACGTCTCAAGGTTCCCAGTTGTAGCGTCCTTCGGATCCATCGATATGGTGTTCAGGTGCATTCTTTGAACTACACTCAGAATAAATCTTATAAAACATGGAATTAAACAAGGCAGAAATGACAGTCCAGCCAAGGTACACAAGAGAAGGAAGCCCAGCTGTTTCCACCATGTTTTCCTGAATGGATTAGCCCACCACCCCTCGTATACGGGTTTATGGGCTGTTTTCTGGGCATTGGTTGCTGTATTTGTTATTGCTTCTCCATCATCATCTATTTGCAAAGAACAGTTTGAATATTAAATTTACCACACACCTCTCCTTCTTCTACCAAGAGGTAGTCTAGCACCAGCCGATTCGGGTACATGGCTGCTCTGCTCAGGGTTTGCTGGCGGGTCAGTAACCCCAAGCCTTGTGTAGTGTGATTGGTAATTATTTCAATTACTGCTTGCAATCGTATTATTCGGTTAAGCATGTGAATAGGAGTTCGATAACTGCAACTCCCATCATATACCCATGTGTCTCTATAATTCTTTGGGGAGACCATTCATCTTTTTCTCATTCCTGAGTTCTCCCAATTGTCCTCTTTTCCTGTTTTACATCTTCATACAGTGGAACTCCTAGCTTATTCCCCTTCTCTAAAGATAACAAGAAAAATTCAGGTTGTATTAACCCTAGGGCACAGCATCCTGTCCATTTTCCTGGGAGAAGACTATATGCTCTTTTCCCACATATCCAGAAAAGCCCATCTGGTGCTATTTTTATCTTGGGGAACTCTCTTTGGCATTCCCATTTAGGGACAGCAGGAAGAGGCATTATTGGTCTTTTGACTCTTGCACTATGAGTCCACCCTTTTTCTATTGTCCTTATTGCTGTCTCAGTAGTTAATATTACCTGGTAAGGTCTCTCTCACTCTGGTTTTAGTGACTCCTCTTTCCAAGTTTTTATTAGGACCCAGTCCCCTGCAGAAATGTGTTTTTATTTCTAATTTCATAGTTTGAGGCAGTAATCCCCGCTGTCTAAGATTTTCTAGTCTTTTTACTATCACCATAATATACTCCTTGAGGTTCTTATCACCCACTTCTAGAGTAGGGGTCTTACTACTATTTTTGTGGCATGTGGGTTAAAGTAGCCTAAATAACATCTCATATGGAGATAAATTCAAATCTCTTCTGGGAGCTGTTCTGATTCAAAAAAGGGCCAGAGGCAAGCATTTGGTCCAGGGGAGATCCGTTTCCAACGTTAATTTAGTGATTGTTCGCTTTAAAGTCTGATTCATAAGTTCCACCCTCCCTGAACTCTGTGGATGCCACGGAGTGTGATACTGCTGATTTATTTGTAAAGCTTCGCAGATCAGTTTTAAGAGCTTTGAAGTGAACTGTGGTCCCCAATCAGAGTCAATGGCCTCAGGCACCCCGAACCCAGGGATCATTTGTTGCAATAATACTCCAGCTGCACCCCGTGCAGCAGCTTCCAAGACTGGGAGTGCCTCCACCCAGCGAACGAGGCGATCTACAGTCACAAGGAGATATTTGCATCTCTGCACCAGAGGCAATCCTGCCTTGTAATAAAATGGCCTTATTTATTTCCCACAGGATGAAAGGCGAGCATCAAGCAACAGTTCAAGGCAAAAATACCATTCTGGCTAAAGAGACTGTGCAAAGCAAAACATCAGAGAGACAAGACAGAAAAAACCCAAGTTTTTAAAGCTACCAAAAGAAGGAAAAGGTTTTCACAATTCTTGATGTGAAACGAAATATCTGGAAGGTTGTAAGGAAAATCAGAGGCATCATTTAGGCATTATTCTTACAAAATAAACCTAAAGTATTTTAGTATTATGAGGACCTGAATCTAATGCTTTGCCATCAAAATACCTTTTTTTTTATTACTGCATTTATATTCATAAGAAACAGGAGAAAGATCATCCCATTATTGTCACCTAAGAAATTACACATTTTTTTCATCTTATTAACCTAAGTTTGGCAGCAAAAAATATAAGAGATGAAAAGCCTGGACAGATGACTTTGGAGAAAGACATTTTTCTTTGTGATTTATGTATTTTTTCTAGAAAAGTAAAAAGAATTTGAAAATGTCTAAAGTGTGAGCTGCATCAGCTGATTGTGTGAAAATGAATTTCAATCAAACAGGCTTTGATTTTTTAGAGGAAGAAGCACGCTTTCAGTATACTCATTTGCAATCAAAAAGCCTAGACAGATTTGACTTTTTTTTACAGCAACAGATTTAGAGATTTGCAGAACCTGAGTATGTGTTGACTTAATGACAATTCCCAAGAATTATAATGAGTGACATTCTCACACCTATGAACATTTCCATTTCTCCATGGCAGAGCACCAGCTCATTTAAAGCTGCTCAGGAGCAGGAGGAAATTATTCTTTGTACGGTCACTAACTAGAAGAACCACAAACCTCCTTGTGTGGACATCTTAGGTCCATGGTGATGGAATCTCATAGGGATGAGTAGCAATAGGATCATAGGCCAAAAGCAGAGCCTCAGTCGCATCTCCACCTGTAAGAACTGCAGGTGCTATGGTCAGACCTCACACAGCAGCACATGATCCTTTTTCTGCCAGGATGTCTCATTGCAGAGTCAGTGAAAGGAGGTGATCAAGGGAAATATGCTCCCAAGGGTGCAGGTGGTGTGATTTTGTTGGATCGCAGATCAAGGACAGTCAAGCACACAGTTCAGATGGTGAGGAGGGGTTGGACCACTGCCTGACAGCCCTGAGCCAGTCTGTGTAGCCCAGCACCCTGGCCCACAACCATCCCAACAGTTTTCAGGCTTTTTCCAAGGGGTAAAGCCTCAATGCTGGTGCTACTTGTGCAAAAGGAGCCTATGTGACTGCTGTATATTGCCTGCCATTCCCAGCTTCTCACATCTGTCCATAATTCCAACAAGACAACAGAGACTTGTACAAACGAAAGCAAAGCAAGTATGGAGATGTGAAGGGTTATTGTTGCTGCTTAGTGCTAATGGCTTCTGTGTTATTGTAGCCATTTATCCCCATTCCTTTGCCTTTGTCATATCCTTCTCAGAGATACGACTTACTGTCACCAAAGACAGGAAACAATTTACCAGTGCTGCTCCCTAAGCACAAGTTGCTAATTATAGACCAGGAGCAGACAGAAGGAGCCAGGTACATTATGAATCTGTTTTGATTAATGAGCGAGCAGTTAGGCAGAGGGTTTCCAATTATGTTCTGTATGTTGGCAGCTTATTTGCTTGTATCCTGGCTCCACATTCAGGAACCAATACAGCAGTCCTGCTGGGTAGATATGTGCTCCCAGGGGGAACTGGACTTGCTTTGATTATCCTGCAGGTATGGAGATCTTAAAGCAGCACACCATGTGCTCAAATGCCGTGTGCCATTGCCCACACAATGTAGACTTTAAATGTCCATTTAAACCCACTAGCCTCAGCACTTGTTGCGGAAATAAGACAAAAACTCATTTGGTGGTGAAGTGAGCTCTAGGTATTTATTGTCAAAAAGAGGTCTTGCTCTTGGATTTATGACTTTCTACTGTTCTTTCCCTGCAGAAGTTTCTGGCTGTCCAGGCAGAGCAGTGACTTGTCAGTCACTGCTTTTGGTCATGCCACTCCTCTGTCTGTGGTGGGTTGTGATGGGTTGGGTGGGAAGAAATTCCACTTGGGCCATGCAGCCCTCCCTGGACTTAGTAGATGGTTATGTTTCCAAGAATGGTGTGGATAAAGATGTATTTGGAAACTTTCTGGGAATGGGATGCATGAAGAGAGATACAGAAATTCCAGATGAGCAGAGGATAAAGAGGGGAAGAGGCAAAATGCCTTGAAGGGAACCATAGACCTCAAACCCATCCTGGTAAATGAGGACAAATACCTCCCTAGAGCAGGTAGGAAGCCCTGAAAGAGAGACACATATTTGAAGAGGGAAGAGAGTGCTGCTATGTGGGTATGTGTCACTGTTTTTGTCTCTTTCAAACAAAAGAGCAATCAATTCTTTTGAGTACCAATAACACCATAAACATACCAGCCTCTGTAAATTCAGATAGGGCTGACATGGCTGACCTCATGTTTCTGATAGCTGCCATGCCTTAAGTCATCTGATTTCATCCAGAGAAGGGCATAGGGAAGTACTGGAGAGAGAGGGTTCTTCCTCATTCTACCCAGCAAATCAAATGTGAATAAGAGATTTCACAATGTCAGACCTTCTTTAATATCTGAATATTGCTAAATGTCTCTGAGTTTACAACTGGGTCTGATGAGTTTAATATCAGCCATCAAATAATGGAACAGACTGCCTGAATTCTCTTCCTGGGATAATAAGATATACTGAAGTAGGGATGATTCTTTTCATTTTAATAAGCCAAGTGTATTTCGTTGTGTTGGCATCATGAGCAATTTGAACTGAACTCATAATAAAGCCCTTGACCTGGCAGCAGGCTGACTGTAGGCTGTTTGAATTTCTCCTTTGTTTTAAGGTTTATCAGTGTGAAGATGAACCTTGTGTTCTTCAGCAAATGGTTGTCAATGAAATATCAGCTCCTTCATTAAGGGAAATTAGGAAAAAGGCTCCATAGATAAACAGTGTGCTCTGAGATGTTATTCTTGTTAAATAAGTTTTACCCAGAGGCTGAATTACCAGTGGTGTATCTGCTTGGCAGCAGAACTATTTCGAAGGGATGTAGAGGTGAAAAAACATGTTATGACAGGTGGCCAGGACAAATGAACAAGAAGTGAGGAGGCAGGAGAGCAAAGCAGCAGGACAAGTAAGCTCAGAGGCACCACTTGTGTCTCAGAGAAGCACTGAACTGGTATCGCATGAGAGAAATCAGCACACAAGGTTGAAGAGGGGGAGTCGGGAAAGGGATGTTTCCAATACAGAAAGTCAAAAGTTGCTGGCTGGAGAATCAGACAAAGGTCACTGCTCTCATCAGTAAGAGAGAAGGTAAGAATGTGAGGTGGTAAGGAAGGAATTATGCTAAACTCAGGAGCTCTGGAGGATGAGGTTGCAGTCTCATGTGCTTTATGAGTTTGACAGGCCAAGAAATGCAGAGTAAATTCCTCAGTTGCTGTGTCTGGGTGTCATCATGGCTAGGCTTAGTGAACAAAGATTTGGGAAAGGCTCTATCTACATTTGTTACAAGCATACTGGTGGCTAATAAGGCCAATACAAGATAGACATGTCCGATTGCAAAAGGCACAGCAGAAAGACTCCTTAGGTGGTATATTCTGCAAGACACGATTCTTTCTGCGTTGTCTTTTCTCCTCAAGAGTGATCCTGCGTGTGTTCTCAAAGGAAGCAGCTGCATTATAGATGGTGTGTCTCCAGGTCTCCTGATTTGAGGCCAGAGTAGACCAGTTATGTTGATCAATATGGTCAAGGCTGAGATGTTGTTTCAGGGAGTCCTTGTATCTTTTCTTCGGGGCTCCTCTCTTGTGGCAGCCAGTGGCAAGTTCACCATAGAGCAGGATCTTAGGGAGGCAGTGATCTTTCATCCTTGAGACATGTCCTGCCCAACGCAACTGTGTTCTCAGCAACATGGCCTCAATACTTGTGACTGCTGCTCGTTCTAGAACAGATGTATTGGTCACATAATCTGACCAGTGGATGTTTAGGATTGTACGGAGGCAGTGTTGATGGAAGCGTTCTAGGAGACGCAGGTGGTGGTGGTAGATGACCCATGATTCGGAATCATATAAAAGAGTGGACAGCACTATGGCTCTGTAAACACTGATCTTTGTGCTTTTCTTCAAGTGTTTATTATGCCATACTCTTTTATGGAGTTTTCCAAAAGCTCTATATACCTTTGCTAACCTATTGTCTATCTCTCCATCAGTCTTACCGTCTGAGGAGATGAAGCTGCCTAGGTAATTAAACTGCTGGACTGATTTGAGCTCTGATTGGCCAATGGTGATATGGGGATGATGGAAGACTTCCTGAGGTGCAGGTTGATAGAGAATTTCTGTCTTCTTCAAGCTGACTTCCAGCCCAAAGAGCTCAGCAGCATCTGCAAAGCAGGATGTTAAACGCTGCAGAGCTGCTTCTGTGTGTACCACAAGGGCGGCATCATCAGCATAAAGCAGCTCCTGGACAAGATGATTAAAGGTCTTAGTGTGGGCCTTCAGTCACCTTAGGTTGAATAGGCTTCCATCAGTACGATATCGAATGTAGATACTGTCCTGATCATCGAGGTCTGCTGTGGCCCTTTGGAGCATCATGCTGAAAAAGATTGTGAATAGAGTTGGTGTGAGAATGCAGCCTTGTTTCACACTGTTGGTAATTAAAAAGGGCTCAGAAAGTGTGTTGGCATATCTGACTTGGTCGTGCTGATCCTCATGGAGTGAGATGATAATTTTAAGGAACTTGGGGGGACATCCTAAACGTTCCAAAATCTGCCAGAGACCTTTTCTGCTCACAGTATCGAAAGCCTTGGTGAGATCAACAAAGGTTACATAGAGACCTTTGTTCTGCTCCCTGCACTTCTCTTGCAGTTGTCTGAGAACAAATACCATGTCTGTGGTACTCCTGTTGGCTCTGAAACCACATTGGCTTTCAGGTAGAATTCCTTCTGTACAGCACAGCTAATTACATGCATGGTTTGACTCAGACAGACTCACACCTATTGTGTTTGCCTGCTGACCCGTGGGTAGCTCTGTTCAGTGTTCAGTATCTACTCAGCTCATTCTCTCAGTGAGGGATTTTGTTTACCGCTTGAAAATTCTTGTCAAGACTCTGTATATTGTTTGAATTAGGCTCACAGGATGGCTCACTGGCAACTGAGGGGCAGAGCACTCTCAACATCATTTTGTAGTCTGTGGGTTTAGCACAGTGACCACCCAGTTCAGCAGCTCTCAAAATGGGGAGCAAAGGGAGCTTCTTCCTAAGTCTGGTCCGGGGATGAAGGGAAAATGCAAGCTTCCAGGATACTGGGGGAATGCAGTTTTGTGGTGAGCAAAGAAGATGGCTGGGCAGAGATGGGACTGGCAAAGGAAGCCCCATATGAGGTAGGGTCGGCAGTGTCTGGGAACAAGCAGACATTTTCATTCTGAACCAGAGATGAATTTGTAGTACTCCCCTGGCTCCTATCACTGCCAGTCTCAAAACCTCAGGTCTAATTTCTATTCCCACTGAGATGACCCCACATTAATGATTTGCTGAGATCTTAAAGAAATCGCAGGGTATGGTACTGAGGAGCACAAACAAATGACAAGTATACAGTATCACTAAAGCCCTGTTAAGTGGCTTATAGACTACTTAGCTGACAGCTCAAAAACTAGCTATCAGTGGGGAATTTTCATCCAAATATGATTTTTTTTTCTAGTGGGGTTTGCAAGTGTTGATGTTAGGCTAACACCGTGTTATGTTTCCATCAGAAGTCTGAAATTGAATATGATTGCCCTGCTGACAAAACATGATGGTGCACCAATTTGCAATGGGTGGTGGCTGGAAGTAAGATACACCTGACAGAGGCCAGTTCCTGGGCTACAGTCAGTGGATGCAGAATCATGTCACCCCTGGAACACTGGAAGGTGTCTTTGGCCTCTATTGAGCCAGCCACTGAACAAGTATTTCATGTAGTGATGTGATAAAACCTTTGCTAGAAGAATTTTTTAAGGAGGGAGATACTGACTGACTGTTCTCTATGTGTTACATCTCATTTCACTGTGCCTTATTTTGAAAACATCTTTGAATAAAATGAAGAGGGGCAGAAAAGATCCACAAGGGTGTTCAAGCACATACACTGAGATGTGTAGCTTGGTTTAACAAAGATGGAAGGTTAAAAGATGACTTATTGTTCCTTATATTTGGAAGAATACCAAGTACCAAAAGCTCTCATATCTTGAGATAAAACATGTAACAAAACCTACAGCTGGCAAGATCTCCAGACATGTTCAGGTTGATACATTTAATGTATCATGAGGGCCAGAGAAGAGGTTGATTCTAAACCTCTGGTGGTATGAAAATCAAAAACTGGGAGACAGGCTCTAGCCCTGCACTGTATGAGTATGAACAGCAGCAGCTACGAAGTTCAAGTAACTTGGTTCAGTGCAGAGCTCAGTAGGTGAAATAGAAGGATCTGTACAGGATAACCTGTATATCACCGTGGTGGCCTGTAGAAGCCTTCCTGGCTTTCCAAGCAGCTCTGCAGGTATGTTTTTTGTGCAGCAGTACAAGTAAAAAGCAGTTATTTTTAACATTAGGGTCTTTTCTGTGTTTGAAAGTGCTTGAGTGGATGTTAGCTGATTGGAGAGGTGTATATTTCAATGAGGAACATCCAACTGAGAGTGTCAACCATATCTGTTTTGTTCTTACAAGCAAAAAGATGCAGACTGACTGTCTTTCTGAATTCTGCTACAGTGTCTTTTAGGTAATCGGGAGAAAAAAACCATTCAGAGGTGTTACCATATCTGATTGCAAAACTAGAAATCAGAGTCTTCTCTAGTTTCGGTGCATTTGCTTCTGAAAAACTGATGGCATTTCAATCACAGTGCACCAAAATATGAAACATTGCCATTATTCAGTTAGAAATAACTTGCTGCTGCTCCTGCCTGTTTAGTCTTCTCCCACTCAGCTCATGTCATTCAGAGAAGGACTTCCATTGAAAGGAGGAGATGCTTCATAGGCTTGCCAGATTGCTGTTTAATTGGCTTCATTCCCTAGAGACTAAGACTCAGAAGAAGTTTTCAAAGTTGAAATGACAGTGGTGCAAAAAATGGTTTCCTCCTTCTCCTTCACTTTAACATCCCTGTGTGCAAATCCCCTCCCTTGGGAAGCCCACATGCTGAAGAGCATTCAAGCCTCAACTCAAGTCAGGAAGGGAGGGTATGCAGAGGTGACAGCATGTGAAAATGTGCTTCCACAGAGATGCAGATACTCTGGAGAAGAGCGATTCCCAGGTGGGCCAAGAGATGTGTCTGAGTTTATGCAGAACCGAGAAGAGAGGTAGGTAGGTCTCAGCTGGGTAAATGCAGAAAGATCTCTGAGTAGCTGCCCACTGACAAGCTGTCAGAGAGTGTGTGCCCTTGCTAACTACAGTATCTCTAGTATCTGCACACTTTGCATGACTCAGACTTTGAAAAGCATTTCAAAGCCACTAACCTGATTCAGATATGCAGTTCTTATTACTTTATTATTATTTCTTTTAATTATCTGCTTAACTTAATTTATATTAATTGATTACATTGAGCCTATTCAGATTGAAATAGTGTTTCTTCTGATGTGATTCAGATTTCAGATTCAGTTTCTTCTGATGAGGTTCCAGTGATTCAGATCAACTGCTATCTACAATTGTCCTTGGCTCCTTACAGAAGCAATGGAGGAAGGATGGAATATCCACTGTGGAGGCCAAAATAGTTATTTATAATAGCTTGCCCACTGCTCATGGGCAAGCTGAAAAACTCTGACTAAATCCACAATGCATAGCTATTCCTTGAGACAAGGTTTTGACCAGATTCTGGGAGATGAAATTGTCACTAACCCCCAACACAGGTTGAGCATCTCCTGAAGCCAGGTATGAAGACTGCCAGATTAAAGAGGTAGGACATAGGGATATGTGGAAAGTGAACAGTGCCTGGAAATTATACCTGAAGCATTGCAAACATTTATTGTCTATGGGTACATCAGCCTACAGACCAGGCAATTTGTCTGTTACCTGTCCATTCTTTAACTATGGATATTTCAGCCCCTTCTCAGCTCCGTGTTCTATTCCAGAGAAAGGCAACAGGCATTTTTTCCTGACTGACCTAGCAAAGAGGCTCTTTGTAGCATAAATCCTGCAGACACTGCTCCCCACACTAATACCTAGGTTTCAGGCAGCACATTTACAACTTCCTCCATGAAAAGCAAAATCATTCAAGAAAGCAAGTGGTCAACCCAACAGATGATCTGCTGCCCCCTCCTGTTTCAGACCACAGAACTGGAAAGTTCCGATTCTTGTTATTTATTCTTTTGCTTTATTTTCATGGAAAGCATAAGCCATGGTGGAAAGAAATGTAGTTACAGCTTCATCTAGGTGACACTGCAGACCAGATAGGATAGGAAACTGAGAGCACTGCAGCACCAGCACTGCTTGAGTGCCACAAACCCCAGGAAAGACTTTATTGAGGTATTGACATGAATATACTGTAGATGTAGCAGCTTTTTGCTATAGGTATATTGGAACAACTCTATAAATGGCTACACTTCACTGCTGGTACATTCACTTGTCCCACAGAGGTGTCTTCCAAAATCTGTCTAGATTATCCAGAATTAGCCAAACCATATCTATTTCAGGATACTTAGTGCTCTCTCAGCAGTCTTTCTTGGATGGCAGTGCATACTCTGGTTCTCATGGTCTTATTCCAGTAGATAGACAAATGCATTGCTGAGCACACCCAGTAGGCAGAAGTTCTGCTTTCCATAGTTATGCTCATGGGCTCTGTGCAACTCCTTCTTCTAGCTGAGTAATGGGCGACTGGAAAGGACACTTGAAAAACAGTTACATAAAAGCCTGGTAAGTTAAAGGAAGCTTTAACAAGCCTATAGGACCTTCTGCTTGGATTTGGCCAGTTGGACAGGGGACATGGTGTGGGTCTGGTCTCCAGGAAACAGCAACACATTTGAAGCTTCTCACACTGCTCCATAAAGAAATAAGCAATCTTTAAGGGTGACAGCTTACAAAAGATTCACTGCTGGATTCCAGACCTTGGTATTCACACTCTACTTCAGCTACCGCTCAGTACTGGAAACCTCAGCTTCCACGTGTAACCCATCTGCCAGAACTGGCAACAACAAGGGCTGCACTCAAGCTTGACAGAGTGAGCCAGAAACAAGGAAAAGATTTACTACGTGGTGAGTTTATGGTCTCCACTTGCAAAGAAAAATCAGATGGCTTAATGGATGTTATTTTTGTTAAAGTAAAGCTTTTGCAAAGCTCTAGCAAGACAGGTAAGTAGTAACCATTGCACCTATTTTCTAAAGTAGAGCTAGACCTTAAACAATTTTTACTGTATTTTCTTTTGGTGAGGTAGCTGCTAGGCCAGATGTTTGCTTCCCCCTGCTTTCTTGCACTAACCTAGATGAAGAAATTAAGATTCACTCTGTTGACTTACAAGATCTGCAATGACGTGTGCAACTTGACTCTGTCAGCTGCGCCTCGCTTTGCCAGCACTGGTAGAGTGGCCTCTGCCTGGCCACTCCACCCTGATACCTCTGCACAGTATGTCCCAAGGCTGTTTGCTGGCCATTCTCACACATCACTCTCTGCTTGAGCATATATCAACACGTTCTTTCTCCGTGCTTTTTCCCCAGGGAGTTCTGAAAAGGGAGCCTCGTAGGGAATGGTGATGCCAGGCTGGTGTGGAAAGCTGAAGGAATCTCACAAAACTGTGCTGGTGTGAAGTGTCTGATCTGTGCGTGGAAGGACATTGGTGTGTGATTAGCACAAATCTCTCTCCCTAGTACAATAGAGAGAGATAAGCACTGTGTTCTAACTGAAGAAATAAAACGGTTATGTAATTAAGGACAAAGGGCTTGGGCAGCATGGCTTGTAGTTAGGTGGACACATTACCTCTATTGGATTTATTTGATCTGTTTGCCACATTTGTTTTCCAAGGAACTTTTTGGTGAATTCCCCTTTTCCCCCACAGCAGCAGTCAGATGCATGAACTGTTACTAACATTGTTGCACTCCATCTGTTCCTGAAAACAGAGAAAAAGTTGTGAGGCTACAAAAATCAGCAGAAGCTGAAAGCATTTTGTTTGGTTTCAGGGGAGAAATGGCTTGTCCCTTTAGCTGTGTCACCATAATATCAACTTTCAGCATTGGAACAGCATCAGCCCTTCCTGAAGTCTTTGCTGTTCAGTTTGTCTCAGTGAAATTCTATTGTTCCTGCTCTAATCACTCTTATTCACTGTAACTCATGCTGCTTTAGCCAAGCTAGGTAGCTGTATCCCTCCTTGCTATAATGAGGCTATGAACTGCATTGCCCAGCTCTGCATCTGTCTTTCTAAGCCTGTTTCCCCAAGGTGCTCCCAGAGATTAAGGGTGTCTCTTCCAGAGATTTGGAGATCCTTGCAAGAGCAGCAATTTGTTCTTTCTGAGCTGTGAGGAACTCACTCACTGACAGTACAAAAACAGAGTACCAGTTTTCTCCAGCAGCACTGCTGGTTAAATAATGCCTCCTAGGGAAAAGAAAAGAAAAAAGAAAAGAAAAAAGAAAAGAAAAGAAAAGAAAAGAAAAGAAAAGAAAAGAAAAGAA